>NC_056524.1:32901939-33102846 GCF_019175285.1 Sceloporus undulatus | reverse complement strand
CCTTTAATTAAGAATTCATCCAGCATGTTTCTTTGATAAATAGTTATTGGTTATTCAAATGTATTATTAATAAGTGCCAGTGATATATAATATGTGTTGCAAGATTTCTGCAGAAAGACTGGATTTTAAATGTGAAAATGTAGTCCACTGCATTTCTAAAAGAGAGAAATTTGCTATTTCATTTGTATGGATCTGCGTGTATGTGTATACAAACACAAATCTTTAATCTGAACAAGCCTCTTCATTTGAAAATACCTAGATGGCCCAGGTCAGAAAAAATGCTTGTTTTAATTAAAATAATTTTCAAGCAGCTGGATAGTAATTATTTGAAATGATTTTAAGAAAACTATTTCAGACCACTTGGGGAAAGTACTCTTGCTAGAGGTAGTTACTACAGTTTAACCCTTAACAGCACTGCTTTCATCCACTAGGGAAAACAATACTTTTATTTTAATAATGACAAAATCTGCTCACAATTTTAGAATGCTTTTCCATGGAAAGTCTTTGAGGCCGTCTCTCCCTACCGGGACTCTGCCCCAGCTGCCAGCAAGGGTGAGCCAAGTCCAACTTGGGAATCCATATGAGATGAGTGACACGAAACTTCAAGGTAGGTATGCTTTATTCTATAATCCGGTATAAGGCAAGGTTATGCAGCAAGTTTAACTTCTTTTCCCCTGTGGAGTGTTCCTGTCATACTCCACTCTGAAGGTAAGTGCCTCCTCTGGCAATTCAGGCTATCTGGTCACAAGTCAGGGCTGTGCCAGGCTCCTTTTCATCTAACACCTTTTGGGAACTCTTCCAGTTGGCTTTATCCAAACACTTATATCTGCACCCACTCCATCAGCGCATCATGTTCTGGTGATTGTATCCCCCCTCATTATCCCTGGAGGTTTCAGTGGCAGCGTCCTATGCAGGGTCTGGAAGCCTCAGCGTTGTCTTTGGGAGCCCTTGCTCGGGATAGGGGCTGTAGTTCTCACTTGTCCTGGCTACTCTCAGCTAGAATGCACCCACTGAATCAAGAGGACTTATGTAAGTGTTGACGTAACAAGTCCCTTTCATTTCATGGCTCTAATGGCAAGAGGTGGAATACCTCCTTCTTGGGTTCTATTGGGCCACTTTATAAATGAGTACTGCAAACACAATTGCAGTGCTTTACTTGGTTTGCAAATATCAGATTTTTAAAAAAGCAACCAGGAACAATATACCATAATAATAATAATAATAATAATAATAATAATAGTAATAGTAATAAAAACTTTATTTCTAGCCCGCCTTTCCAAAGATCAAGGCGGGTTACAGCACTTAGACCATCCAACAATACAATCCACGAAATACAATAAAAGCATCAATCAATATAAACATCAGTTAAAACATACTACAATAGAAATAACTGTCCAAGCTAGCACAATAGTGCAACAGTGAGGGGAGAGAAGGGGTTATCTCGGGGTATTAGGGGTATGCCTGCTGGAAAAGGTGTGTTTTGAGCCCCTTTTTAAATTGGTCCAGAGAGGCGGCCGAGTGGAGCTCGCCAGGAAGGGAGTTCCAGAGCTTGGGGGCTGAGGTGGAGAAGGCCCTCTGTGTGATGGTGGAATATCTTGCTTCTGGAACTCTTAGCAATATATTCTGAATCCAGCACACAGAGAATATAGAAATGTTATGCTCCCATTGAGCCCCCAGTTATTTAAAGTAAACCTAAAAGTCTCAAATAAAAATACAAAATCTGGGTGGTGGTTGTGGAGGAGCATTCAGCTTTTATCTTGGCATTACCTGGGTCCTTCACATGTCTTCACATCTAACTGTCCTTCCCATAGGAATTTGTCTGGTTTTCCAAAGGTCATTGTGACCTCTTCAAACATGTCTGGCTTCAGATAAGAAAATATGAAAATATGGAGACCACAATAAAGAAGGGACTGGAAACATAATTCTGTTGTGCCTCAATCAACCACAGAACAGGCCTTAATTACTCAATAAAGTTGCTGACTGTTAAGGTACATTTGGGGGAGCATTTATTATAATGGTAATAGTGTCACAATCATGAATACATAGTATTACTAAACATGGAACTGTTATGGATTCATAAATCTAGATGATGAATCTATAGCTGCAATATAAGATGCCAGTCATTCTCTCTGGGATGCATCTCACTCCTAGGGTTGTCATAAGCTGAAACTAATTTGATGGCACATAACAAGCCTATGTGAAGGAAATCACTTTCTAAAGCAATAAAATAAATGGTATGCAAACATTTATGCAAATATGCTTAGGTCATGTGCATTTTTCTGGGGAGAGAGTCCATAACTTTCATTAGATTTTCAAATGACCCATATGACCCCTTCAACAACAATGTAGCAGGCTGAGAACCACTGCTTTAATATGAAGGCCAATATATGTCCAAAATGAGAGCCAGAGCAGGGGGGTAGATGCAGAAGAGCAAGTGATCTGTTCTGAAGCTTGGCAGGTATCCTTGGAGGAATCACCATCTCTTTCAGCATAAGCTTCCATAGAGGTTTCCTGAGTGCAAAAACGCTGCTCTGCACTTCTCAGAGCATGGTAGGGATGAAATGTAATAAATAGAAGAAATGTTATCTTTAGAAAATGAAATTCAGCTATGATTGTCCAAACTAATATTGCTTCTACTTTGTTTTTTGGGAGTTCATGAGACGATTGTGTTGTCAAAGAGCCCCAACACTCCATCTGTGTTTTTACTGATTTAATTAACCCCTGAGGCTATAAAGTAAAAGTAGCTGTTGAGAACAACCAAGCAAATTGATTTTGCTCTCTAATTTATTCAATTTTATCCCCACACTTTTCTACCCCTGAATCAGCATTTTCTCAAGATGTAGAGCTTGCTGAGGTATTTCCTTTGGGTTTTGTTTTTTAGTTTTGCTCAGCTGGAGCAATTAGTTTCATATACATTGGCCTATTTTCTTGTATTTTACCTGAGGCTGGCCCAAAGGCTTTCTTTGTCCTATGAATACTAGAGACATGGAGCAGGCAAAAAGATTTCTTTTATTATGAGGGTTCTTAGTAAACAGTTGTTTTTTAACCACCCAGTCATGCCTTTTGATAAGTTAATTCCCAAGAGCATTTGAATGCAGGTGTAATGGGGAACTCCTTGGATGGGAGAATTTCTCTTAATTTCGAATGAAAAGAAAGTGGGGCCAGAATGCATTCACGAGAATTCACTAGTTCAGCGAATTTGTGAATTCGAATTGTGTTCGAACTGATTTGCCTGAAAATAGCTTGCCATTGTCCGAAATTGCATGTGGTAGTCTATCACACAATAACATTAAACCCCATGATTGCGTTTGGATTGCCATTGAATTATACTGCCAATTTCCCTTGTCTGATAGCCTTGCATGTGATCACTAGATGAGATGAGTAGACACCACCACCACCACCACCACCACCACCACCACCATAGTATTTAAAAGCTTTTCCTAGTTCCCATATAGGGATGAGTGAGTCATTTCTTAAATGTAGTATTTTTAATCAGAATTTATGCTGTCTGTCTTGCACACCCAAAACTAGCTTACTTCCCTCAAAAGGGCAGCCACCTATGTTGAATAAAAGTTCAGCTTAAGTTCAGTGAGGCTGGTGGTTGTGATGATGGGGAGTCTTGTCCTTTGCCAGCATGATATCTTGGTCTGGCCCTAAATTTGGCTCATTCTGATTGCCAGATCCCGCGATAAGCAAAACGAAAAGCCTTCTTCTTATCTTGTTTTCCTTTGAAACTTTCCAAATGAAGTTTGACATGAACAAATATAGACTGACCTTACACTTTCCACCCTTGCTCCAATCCAGTAGTGCAATTGCTATTTTTTTTTTTAAAGTGAAATACAAAAAATGCTAGGACAATGCCCTATATATTTTTTCTTTTCTTTTCCTACTCAACATTATCTTCTAGGGATCTAATTTTCACATGAAACATTACTCTTTTTTAAAATGTCTATGCATTTTTAATAACAGCTCTCTATTATCTGGACCACACTGCTAAGATATTTGATATGCTTGCCAGAAGGAGTTTTTCCAGGGGTTTTTATGGGTGTGTGGAGTGTTTTCATCTCACTGTGTTTCCATGGTAGTGATAAAGCATAGTTAATGTATGATTGCCCTCTGGTTATTCAAACAAGAGCTTTGTCTCACTGGAGTGACTGAAATCCCTTGGCTCAACAGCTGTATATTTTCATAGATAATTATTTGGCTTTTGTCTGGGACATGTTAATTCAGGGATGAGAAACTGGTTTTCCATTGAGATCTACTTTCTATCATTGGTAATCCATCATGGGTCATATGACAGTACTAGGCAGGGATGAGGATGGTGAGTGGCAGGTACAGAGCCCAAAGAAAATAGTCTGAAATGAAGCTTACCTAGTCACCTCATTCCTTTCCCTGGTGGCGCAGTGGTTAAATGCCTGTACTGCAGCCATTCACTCAAAACCACAAGGTTGCGAGTTCAAGACCAGCAAAAGGGCCCAAGCTCGACTCAGGCTTGCATCCTTCCGAGGAGGGAGCTAAAATGAGTACCCAGACTGTTGGGGGCAAATTAGCTTACTTGCTAATTAGCTTACTTGCTGTTCACTGCTATGATCTTTGGAATAGCGGTATATAAATAAAACAAATTATTATTATTATTATATCATTTTTTTCTCTTCCTTCTCAGCCAGAGGGCTTAGAAGAAGAAGGGGTTACAAATTATTCCTGCTTGACTGATTCCAGACCACGCTTGGGTCATTATCACATGAGGCTTCTGTTGTGGAACTACAACAAGACTGTAACATTACAGTTGTCTCCCTTCTTCTATGAGCTTGCCATCTACAGACTGGAATATCTACAGGTGGCCCACCCCATTCTACCCATGTGGTGCATGCATACGGCCTTGACAACACAATTGTGTGTACATCACACTGCCATTGGGACCAATGGGACTTGAGGTCCTGCAAATTTTGCTGTCCACATGGATGGTGGTGGTTGTGGTGGAACAGAACCCCCATTGGGTGGTGGTATTCACTGCATGATGTTATCTTCATTCCATTGCTGATGTGCACTTCAGTCGTTTCTGAAGTGCACCTTGTCATTGACAGGGAAAACCCATCAATGACTCCTAATAGCACTGCTATCCAGGTAGCCCCCCAACACATGGCATTAGGAGGCAGGATTATTACCCTTTTCCTTTCTCTCCCCACTGGCTATTCCCGAGTCGTCCCTTTCTTTTCTTTTTTCTATTTTTTGCTGTCATTCACCATCCAATCCTTCCTTTCTCACCCACCTCTGTTGCCCAATTTCTCATTTCCCAGTCCTTCTGATGCCTGATCTCTCCTTTCCCCCACCCATCCACCATTCAACCTCTCTCTCCCCTGACAGATCAAACTCCATGCCCTAAGTAGGGCAATATCAGGGAAGAAATGGAAGTGGGGCAATGAGGATATTGTGCAGCACCATACTGATATTAAAGTGGAGGACTGATAAAAATTGCTTCAACAGCAATTTTCTTCACTCCTCCATTTCAGAAGCATAATTGCTGTGCTGTAGAAGCTTAGTGTGCTAATTTCCTTAAACAGAGCTTGGAAATGTGATGTTTTTGGACTTCTAGAACCCTGGAGTCAACATAACCACTGATAATTTTTACAAAGTTATAGCTTTTCTCAGTTTTGCTTTTGAAATTTGGCCAAGGGCCATAGGTAGGGAAGAATAATTTTACCATTTTTCTTCACTCACAAGAAAGTCTTTGGAAACTACAGGTTTTTCAAGACTATGTATCATTCCAGCATTTCCTGTACAGAAGATGAAATTTATCCACAAAAAACAAGTTTCCAACATGGAAACAGCATTTCATGTGCAGAAATATCTTTTTTTAATGTAGGAAACTTGTTTTCTGCCCCAAATGCTATTTTTTTGAACAGGTAGTACTAGTGTTTTGGGTTTTGTTTTTAAGGACAGGAAACTTGTTTTCTGCACATACTGTCTTATGTTGTTTAGTAGCGGCTGAAAAGCTTTCCCAAATAGCAGTGTAGTGGACTTGGTAGGTTTTGTTTTCAATCCCCACTCAGCCATTAAACTCATTGGGCAAGTCTGGGCCATTCACTCTGGCTTCATCTGTTTCATGGGGTTGTTATGAGGCTAAAAACAGGGAGGGAGAAGTTCCTTTAAAAAAAAGTGGTATGCAAATAATAAAATATAGTAAAAAAATTGTTGATGTTGTTGTGTGTCTTCAAGTCCTTTCTGACTTATGATGAACCTAAGGCGAACCTATAATGGAGTTTTCTTGGCAAGATTTATTCAGAGGAGATTTGCCATTACCTTCTTCTGAGGCTGAGAGACTGTGACTTGCCCAAGGTCATCCAGTGCGTTTCATGCCCAAGCTGGGAATCAAATCAAATCAAATCAAAATCAAATACCACATCCAAAATTTAATAATAAGGTGAAAGGCCCCTACCTAGGAATATCTCTCTCCCAGTCTCTCTCTCATTCGCTCTCATATATATATATATATATATATATATATATATATATATATATATATATCAGAGTAGTTAGACAGGATCCCTATAGGAAAAGTGTCTGCTTGTTTCCAATCCTGGTGCTTCAGCAAAAAAGGCAGGCTGGAGTTCAGGAAGAGCATTCACAGCAAAGAAGAGATCAGAAGATGGGCTTATTGCTGTGAATCATTTGGAATTGGCAGGCAGATATTCCCTGTTGGCTCCTTACTCTCTCACTCTCCTCTTTCTGTCAGCTCAGCTAGAACCTCAATACAAGCTCTCTGCTGGTATACCTTTTTGGCTGCTGAGGGTCTAGTCGTTGTAAAAGAAAGAAGGCAGTGATTTATTTTCGATTAGCTTTGGTGAGAGAGAAGCCAGGTCTGGCGGTTATCATTCATAATTTATAAATAGCTCTTCCTGTGGTGATAAAGCAGCTTGGAGAAGCCGACAAAGCGTAACTTCTAAGTCTCCTGCATCATCCTCAGCTCAGTGACAACCAGGCATGGACAAAGATCCATTTCTTGCTGGCTCCCTGCTGCATGCCAGGCAACAGCATTGTTTTCACTGACGTACCTATCCAGAGGGAAGTCATTCGTCAGAGAGTGGGCTAAGAGACATTTATACACTTCTTTAAAACTACCAGTCATCAGCTGAGTGACAAAAAGCCAAGGAAGTCCAAAGCTATGTTTGGGCCCGCTTAAATTTCTCAGTGTTGTAGGTTGTTGATAAACAAAACATGAAAATACTGTAAATGGCCTGGGGGGATTTTCTACTGATCTCTCTGAGAAGCAGGATTTCTGTGATCGTCCAGCAAGCTGCCTTCCTTTCCTGAGGGATTTCAGTGGTTCTGTGGCTCACAGCTTGAAATTTTTACCTTTTTTTATTACAGCTCCCAAATATCTCAATGAGAACAACCAATGATCTTCCTAGGTGATCTAATTGTGAGTAGGATCCAGGACATTGTGATCTGAAAAGCCGTTTCTCTAAGTTTTGCAGTTATTTGTAATGGAAAGTGGTTAATTTTATTTCCCAGAGCTTGAGAAAATTATTTTTGGACTACAGCATCCAGACTCTCCCAGCCAGCATGGCCAATGGTCATGTTGGATGGGGATTCTGGAATCTGTAGTCAAGTTTCCCCTAATATTGGGGCAACCTGTGGGCCACATGAGGCTGTCAGCCCTATTTGGAAAAATGTATAGAAGTTATCAGATCAGGCCTCTGCAAATTTCTTTTCCTGTTGCCTGCTAGATGGGGAGTAAAGGGGAAGAGAGAAAGGAGTTGTCTTCCTTAGTTTTGGTTCTGGGCTCCTCCACTATCCACTCAAACAGCACCCATGCCAGCAGGTGGCCCTTGACAATCTACCTTGCTCTCGGTGAATGCAGTCTTCAAAACGTAAAATGATGTACACATCTTTCTTACAAGATTATATGCCTAAAAAAACAAATGAGCTGTTCATACATGTTTAGTTATCTGAATGGTTTACTGTGAACAGAGTTTGGGAATAGGATTGTAACTTAGATAAGGCTCCTGCTACCATGCAGGGAAATCCTGGGTATTGTCATCCAAAAGATGGCTTTCTCCTAATCCCAGATTTTGAAATAATCTCATGAACTAAAGAAAATAGTATGTTTCATCTACTTCTGGCTACAGTGGGGGCATTCACTCATTAATTTTCCTCCTTAGAATTAGGAATTCTAGTCAGAAAATGAAACATATTGGAATAAGGAGTTTCTTTATCGCTATGTGAAAGAATGCAAATCTACAGTACTGAGCTCCCTATCTCGCTACCAGGATTCATGCTTTGGATGCAATATGTCCCACATTCAATCTCCTGTGAGCTCTAATAAGATCTCACCTAGTAAACTGGGAGACATCTCCCCCTAATAAATAAATCTAAATTCTTGCAAGAGGGCCAATCGGTATGAAGAAACCAAATTGTATTAGCTGTGACTATAATGCAGGAAGCTTAGGCCTGGGCAAAAAGTGCCATCCTGCAAGTGAGGTGCCGTCTTGCGGGCAGGATGAGGGCTGAGCGTCCCCACACTCACCGTGCTGCCTGGGTGCCATCTTGGCGCATGCCTGTTCAGATTGTGCATGTCATGATGGCGCCCCTTCACAGGCAAAAAAAGGAGCCAGAAAAGCTGGCTCCTTTTTGTGCTCTGCAGGGGCTGGATTGGTGCTGTAATGTGCGTTTGCTGCAACACTGATTTGGGGCAGAAAGGGGCGGCGTCTTGCTGCCCCTTCCTACCCATCTGTACAGTCCTTGAAAAATAGTTTGACTGGATTGTTCAGATAAGAAACGAGAAACCTAGAGGTAGCCTACATCTAGCACATTCTGCAGGAGTTAAAACAAGAAGCCACGAAGAGGATCAAACCAAAGTCTCATCTAATGCCTTTTCCAACATTGACCAAGAAGTATACGCAACCTACAGTAGAAAGCAAATCATGTTTGTGGTGCCTCCCCCCATATCTCTGATTCATAATCATATCTACTGTATAGTAATTAATATGTTGGGTGTGGGTATAACTTCCAAGGCTGCAAAACGTAGACGTCTGAAATTTGGCATGAACACTAAGGAGACTGTAGGGGTATGAATCTTGGCCTAATTTTGTTCTTTAATGCATTATTCACTTTTATTTAATTAAAATCAGACTGTACCCTGCAGTACCATCTTAAGATGCCAGACCTTTCCTAAGGAGAGCCAGCTCTCATAGATTTATTACTCTAGAGGGCTTCTGGGCTACTACATGAGCAGTGTTGTCCACAATAGGGCCTCTGATCTCATCAGACAGTTCAAACAAGGTATGTGTGTGGGAAAGAGTGAGAGAGAGAGAGAAAGTCCTGGTGCCTGTTACAGTGGGATGAGTGGGTCAATGGGTGGTGATGAATTAGGAAACAGAATGACTGAAGTAGTTGGAGTTTGTAATAACAAAAGAAAATCTTGGCCACATAGCCCGAAAGACCCACAAAAATGAAAATCTCTCTATCTCTCTCTGCCATAGCTCTAAAACCTAGATATCCCAAACATGGCATAGTTACTAAAGGGTCACTGTGGGTGGGTGTGCCTTGGGGTTAATTAATTATAGTTAATTGAAATCTGCTTGGAGCCAGCAATATCATCTTCAGTCATAAGGTGAAAGATTCCTTAACCTTCCCTAGATGTGAAGTCAGGCTCAACATATTAATTTCTCCAAACAACCTCCAGCCAGCTCTATCTAATACTGTACATCCCACTGCAGGGCTCCCATACTCTTCAAATGGTTGAGAGAGAGAAGGTAGGGGAGCTCCTGAGCAGAGACAAGAGTAAATAGAGGGAAAGGCTGAAGAAGTACTGAGGTAGCCAGACAAGAAGACTTGTGAGAAAGAAAAGGAGTGGGGAATGAAGAGAAAAGAAAGAGCAGAGGGAATGAAAAAAGATCAACAGAGTTGGAGAGATTCAGAGGTTTCTAATCCATATGAAGATGGATATTTCTACTCATAGCTAATACATTGTTTGGTAGATTGTTAAAATAGATGGATCCTTAAATAGTATCCTCTAGGCAATGGAACAAAGGTCCCCCCAATTAATAATCAAAACTATTTAGAATCACTTGTGTGTGTAGTGTGCCAGGAAACCATTATCTCTATTCCACCTACTGACGATGGGCTGTAGTCTGTGGATATATTTCAATTCTGCTGTATTACTTTCCAATCTTTCCTGCTTTTGTCCCCAATGACCATTGTTAAAACTGTGCTTGCCACCTAGTCTCCATACATATATGCATGCATACACACAACATTTTGGATCCGAATTGGCATTCTCACAGACAATTTGCTTATATAGGTCTGTCTCTGGAGGTCTTCACTCCAAACATGCATCTGAGGAAGTAGGCTGAAGTCTACTAAAGCTTATGCTACCAACTTCTTTCTTTTAATATGTAGAGAGATCTTGTAGCACTTTTGAGACTAACTGAAAGAAAGAAATTGGCAGCATGAGCTTTCGTAGACTTCAATTTACTTTCTCAGATGCTTTTAGTGGAGTGGAAGCCAGGGACAGACATATATATGCCATAGTATGTGAGTACGTCAATTCATATTCAAAATCCTTTGGGTATGGAAATGAAGTAGCAAGTCCAGTTTTAACGATGGTCATTTGTTGACAAAGACATAGCCATTGGATATGGAAATACGGATATGGTCACCGGTTCATCCAGGTTTGACCATATAACATCTGTCTTAAAATCTCTTCACTGGCTGCTGATTAGCTTCCAGGTGCAGTACAAGGTGTTGCTTATTACCTTTAAAGTCCTACATGGCTTGGGCCTGAGTTACTTGCGGAAACGCCTCTCCCTACACAATCAGCTCCACACACTTAGAATAACTGGGAAGAACATGTTAGAACATCAATTGGTCGGGCTCATATCGACTTCCCAGAGAGCTTTCACAGCAGCTGCTCCAAAATTGTGGAACAATCTCCTGGAAGAGATCTGTTTTATTACCTCCTTGGAGTCATTTAAGAGGGCACTTAAGATGGATCTTTTCCGGCGAGCTTACCCACCTGACCGTCTGTAAGAGATACCTTCAGACCATGGTACGAATCTACTGCATTACCACTTGATGATGAGTCAGTTTTGAGATTAACTGTATTATTTTATTGATGTATTTTATATGTATTTTGTTATTGATATATGTGTTTGAATGGATTGTAATCCCACCTCAATACATCTGGGAGAGGCGGGAAAATATAAATAAAATCTATTATTATTATTATTATTATTATTATTATTATTATTATTATTATTATTCTCATATAAGATGGTAAGACCAATTTGGCCTTGGAAACTTGATACAGACAGACATCTTCTTTCTCAACAAATGCAAGCAACAGGATATCATTCCTAAAGGCCTGGATGTGAAAAACCCTCTACAGACTACCTACCACACAGACTACAGCAGCAAACTGTGCACAGTCCTTTCTAGGAAACTACTCTAACATCTCATAAGCATTATGTACAGTAAACAAGAAAATATCAAAAATGAAATCAACTGTGCAGAAGCACAAGTAAGGAACCAGCCCTCTTCACAAACTACCAATGAACATAATTTCTCAGACATCAGGAAAACTATCTATGAGGTGCACTTCTCTTCCCTGATGAAAAAGAAGGAGAATCAACTTGTCTTGCTTCACCTTTGGTAACAACATATACCTTCACTTTAATGGCACTGCCATGGGCATGTGCATGGCATCACAATAGGCTATGACTGACCTAGAACAACACTTCCTTAACTCCTGTACTCAGAAACTGCTCCTCTACCTGAGGTACATTGATGATATCTTCATAATTTGACTGATAGAGAAGATTCACTCAAGACATTTCACCAGAGTTTCAACAACTTCCACCCCACCATCAACCTCAGCCTGGAACTATCTACAGAATAAGTTCACTTTAGGGACACCATAGTATAGCTACAAAATGGACATTTGAGGACCACACTATATTGTAAACCCACGGACCACTACATGTACATAACCTGGATACACCACCAGATCCATAGTCTACAACCAAGCTCTCTGATGCAATTGCATGTGCTCAGACCCAGAAGACAGGGATGCCAAACTCAAGGAATTACAACAAGCATTCCTCAAACCACAGTACCCACCACATGAAGTAAAAAACAACAACAAAAAACAAACAAACAAGGCGAGACTTGTACCCAGGACTGATCTATTACAGAACAGTTCGAAGAGAGAAAATGACAGAACCCTACTAGTGGTCACACACAGCTTCCAACTGCGACCACTCAAGCACATCATAAATGAACCCATTCTGAACAATAATGCCACTCTTTCAAGGGCTCTTGGTGAAAGACCTTTCACCCAGCCTTGCCACAAACCAAGATGCCAACTCTGCTCACACATTTATCCAGGAAATGTCATCCCAAGATCCAATAGTATGAACCCCAATATTAGGGGGACCTTCACGTGCTCATCCTCCAATGTGATTTATGCCATACTACTGTATGTCATCAGTGCCCACCAGCACTCTACATTGGGCAAACAGGCTAGTCCTTGCACCAGAGGATAAATGGATATAAATCAGATATTAGGAATGGGAATACACAAAAAATAATGGCAGAACATTTCAATCACCCTGGGCATCTCAGACCTCAGAACAGCAGTCCTTGAACAAAGGAACTACAAAGGTAGATTGGAAAGAGAAACAGAAGAACTGGAATTCACCCACAAACAACAGCCCCTCAGCAATTCACTGAACAGGGACAAGGGCTTCTTGGCTCACTACAAATATTTCAACACTAGCTTGCCCCATCCTCATGGGGGCATCCTACACTCATCTATTCTCTCCACCTACAGGCTAGTTTCCAAGGCCAAACTGGTCTTGCCACCTCTGGGGCCCTTATCACACGGAGGGTTTTGCAGCTCTGATCCGAAGCCACTGCAGTCCAACCATGTGAATTCATGTTAAAACGTGATGTATTATCTCACGTGATTACTTTCTATGGGGGGTTGTTCTGAGGTGGATCCACAGTCAATCCAAAGTGACTCCTGATTTTTGTGAATTCAGTAACAAGTGAATTCATGAACATAGTTTCCAAGCTCACTTCAATTTCAGTCTGAATTGGTCTGGTGTGGAATGCAACTTTGCTTCTGTCCTGGTACACCCCCCCCCCCCAAACCTCCAAGGTCCCACATTTCCCATGATGCTGTGCTGCAATTTTGCCCCATTTGCTTCCAGTGCTCCTTCAAGAATGAAGGGCACATTTGGATGTAGCTAACAGGGATGAAGGGAATGAAACAGGAGGCTGGGGGGAGAGATGGGAGCAACGGAGGGGGCCATTGGAGACTGGGGGGAGCAACAAACTTCAACTCCCAGAATTCGATAGCCTCGGACCAAGGACGCCACAACCAACTCCAACTCCCAGAATTCCATAGCTCTAAGCCAGGACAGTTAAAGTGGAGTCAAACTGGATTATTTCCCTCGTGCAGAAGGCAACTGTTACAAAGGGAAGGAGAGTGGATTGGATTCAGGGAGGAGGTATTTTAGGGAGCATGGAGAATAAGGGAAACCGCATTATTTCTGCACTTCTCCAAAATGGGTCTCCTTCAGATCCAAAGGATTTACTTCCAAGTAAACCTGCAGCTTCTACACTGATTATTTTGCAATGAAAGAAATTATTATTATTATTATTATTATTATTATTATTATTATTAATAATAATAATAATAATAAATTTATTTTTAAAACAACAACAACAACAACAACAACAACAATAATAATAAGTTATTAGTTTACTGAGGCTCCAGAGCTCTCTGGCAGAGAAGGCTCAATGTCTCATGACACTACAGTTCCCAGAATTCCATAGCACTGAGCCAGGAAAGTTAAAGTGGAGTCAAACCAGATTATTTCCCCATTGCTGATGCAACCCAAGAGAAGGCAACTGTTACAAAGGGAAGGAGAGTGGATTGGATTCAGGGAGGTGGTACTTTAGGGAGCATGGAGAATAAAGGAAACCGGATACATTCTTAGGAAGCAGGTGGGGAATGCAGGGAAATCTGACAGAGAGGACCCAGGACACATTCTAGGGTAAATCGAGTAAAAAATAGAATAAAATAGAAGTGAAGAAGAAACGTAAAGCTGTCATTCACGTAAGGCTACCATTCACGTGAAACTGGAACCAGGAAGTGGCCCCTTTCTTCACCCCGGAAGTTCAAAGGTTCACGATGCGTTCAAACCCCCACTGAGCATGCACAAGGGTCCCAATTTGAATAGTTGAATCCGCATGTTATGTACCGGTGTAGTAATTCAATGTGCACTCGTTCTGCTTTGACTCAGGAATGGTCACAATTTCATTCTTCACGTATGATAATTCATCACGTGAATTGCCTTGGATTCGAAGTGACTCTGCTTCACCCAAGCTACGGAAGGGCTTTGGATTAGAGTTCCAGTTTCACGTGTGATAAGGGCCTAAGTCTTTGTCCACAAATGACCATCATTAAAACTGGACTTGCTACTTCATTTCCATACCCAAAGGATTTTGAATTTGAATTGATATTCTCACATACTTATGGCATATATATGTCTGTCCCTGGCTTCCACTCCATCAAAAGCATCTGAGGAAGTAAACTGAAGTCTACAAAAGCTCATGCTGCCAACTTCTTTCTTTCCGTTAGTTTCAAAGGTGCTACAAGATCTCTCTACATACTGATTCTACAGACTAACGGTTATATCTTTGAATTCTTTCTTTCAGTTAGTCTCAAAGGTGTTGCAACATCCCTTTGCATACTGATTTTCCAGACTAACATGGCTATACCTTTGATTTCAGTCTTCACACTGAATATTAGATGTATTTTCTCAGCAACAATATATTGTTGTGAGCAACCCCATATTGTAATTTAAAATATGGGTGGTGGTGTTAAACACAGGAGTGACTGCTAGATGCATTGAGGGAAGAATGACGAATCCATTTCCGGTTTTAAGACTGTTCTTCCTGCAGCTGCTCAGAGATATACAGAAGCTTTCTGGATGCGGGATCTTATGCTGATTGGCACTGGGAGAGTTCCCATACAGTCTTGAACAATTGTGAAAGGAGTAGCCATAAAACTGAGAGCAGATTCACATGTATGCGCACACACGCATGCGCGCACACACACCCTGCAACAGATCTACCAGTCACCCTTGTGAAATGAGATATAATGTTTTAAGATGAAAACAGCCAGAGGACTAGGAAATAGCTTTAAAGGTAACTTTATTTGAAAGAACCTTCAAGATCTTTTTGTACAACAAAATCTTTTGTTGACCACCCATCATATGTCTTTAATCAACATCTTGAAGATAACACCTCATTAATATTAAGGGAACAACAATAAATGGCAGATGCTGTTTTTACGTGGGAAATGAAGAGCCCATTAGTTTTCCAAAAGACCGGCTAGTGGAGATGAAAATAGCAAGAGCTGGTTTATCAATAGAGATCTCTGCATCTTCCTAAGAATTTTCTTGGGAATTTGACTACTGGGATGAATGTCTGAACTACAACCTGTCAAGATATTTGTTTGCACTAAGAAGTTTATCACAGATATCACAAGATATTCAAGCCAGTAGAAAGCTAGAAGTGACAGACTGCAGGGCCCTGGTGAACTACCGCAGATCTTTAGTTGTGATGGACCACATTACTACCCTAAACACACTGATGCCATTTGATTTTGGAAGCTAACAAGATATGATCTGATTAATATTTGGAGAGGAGACTAACAAATAATACAGGGGACCTCAAGGTAAGCCTAGCAAAGAATTCTAACTGAAACCCTAAATTTGTCAGAGCTGACAATATTGTTCTAGATGGATCAAAGGCCTGACCCAGTATAAGACAGCTTCCTGTGTCCTGTGTCCAGAGACGTCTAATAGATGCTTTCTCCAGTAGGTATACCTCTATCTCTAAACTCTGTTGAATTTTAAATAAATCATGTTTCAGACCCCAACAGCAAAGCCTTCTTCTCCTTTAAAATATCTTTTGCATTTAATTGAGGCTACAAATCGCTGTGTAAAATTTTCTTCTTTCTGAGACAAACAGCTAGAGATAAACACGAATTGGCAGAGCTCAGTTGCGAACCTTTCCCTTATCAGGTGGTCTTACAAAGGAAAGCCTTGCTGAGTGCACACAGCAGCTGGGTGAACATCCAGGGTTTTCATTTCATCCTTTTTCCTCCAGCTGCAGTAGCAGCTTTCTCATGTGCAGTAGGGATGGATTCTGGAATATATTAAATGGAAAAAATTGCCTGCCAGAACAATAAGCATACACAGTAAGAGTTAATACCATTTTCAAAACTCAAGTTTATTCTGCAATCTACATCTTTCCAGTGTTATGCAATGTCATCAAGGAGCAACTCTCATTAAGATCACTAGGCTTATTTGCTTGTAAAAGTGCTTCAGATCCAACTATTCATTATTAAAATTGACTCCCAAACCCGTTGCAATAGAGGTGGTTTGGAGTCAATGACAATCGCACAACCAAAAAGCTTCCCAATAGAATGGCAAATAAGCAGAGCTGAAACTGCACCAAAGCCCGAGTGATGTCATCCTCCCAAACAAGCACACGGCTGAATATAAATTGGGCATTAAGGGACTACAGCAATATGGGGAAATGTGGCAGCAGCAAGAGATGTCAGAGGGCCTTGGCAATATTGAGTTCCCTTTCTCTGTTTTAGTAGAAAAATAAAGCGTGCAGCAGTTTGTGCTAACTGGGTGCCTTCCAGATTCACAGTACAATTTCTGGTCCTTAGGTAGCCTGTTTACATCTAAGAAACACACCAGACAATGTTTCACAGTTTGTACTTGGGTGGTCAGTTTTTGCTTTTGCTGTTGTCAATCTCAGCCCATGGCAACCCAGCTGATGAGACATCTCCAAGACCTCCTGTCCTCCACTGCTCTGCCCAGCTCCTGCAAACTCATACTCATACTTTAATAGAGTCCAGCATGTGACCTTCCTCTCTTTCTACTTCACTCCACTTTTCAAAGGATTGTTGTTTTTTCTAATGATTCATGCCTTCTCATGATGTGTCCAAAGGCTTGATCTGCTCTAGGAACCACTTGTTTGTCTTTTTGACTATCCATGGGATCCTCAGCACTCTTCTCCAGCACTACATGTCAAATGAATTGATTTTCTTCCTATCTTCTTATGAATGGTGAATCCACTCATGGTTTTATACTACTCTTCCCACAGCTGCTTTAGGTTGTGTGGGACCTCTCCTGATGCCCAGCCTCCTTTGGGAACAGTATTCAACACCTGGGTGGCTCCAGGATAAGCTGCAGGAGGAACAGACTTGAAGACTAAGGTAGACTTACAACAATGGATCCACTGGGTAACCCTAATTTGTAGCTGCTTATGGGTCAATTCCTGAAAGAGCCTGTTGGAGTCTTAAGCCTCCTTGGGACAGGGCTTCCTTTTAGTCCTACCATTGTCACAGGCCCATCTGATGAGGACATGGGTCATAGAATCATAGAACCATAGAGCTGGAAGGGGCCTCATGGGTGATCAAGTCCCCCTCCCCCCTGGCTTAATGCAGGATCTCCAGCTAAAGTAACCCCATACAGAGTCTTTAAGAAGACATCCATAGAAGGAGACCTCACTGCCTCTCTAGGCGATTGGTTCCATTGCCAAACTGCTCTCACTCTCAATTAGTTCTTTCTAATGTTCAGTCAAAATCTACCTTCCTGTAACTTCAAACCATTAGAACTGGTCTTACCCTCTGGGGCACCAGAGAACAAACCTGCATCCTCCTTTCTATGATAGCCCTTGAGATATTTAAAAAGTACAGTCATGTTATCCCTCAGTCTTCTCTTCTCCAAGCTGAACATACTCATCTCATTCAACTTTTCATAATATGTTTTGTTTCCCATCCCCCATATCATCCTTAATGCCCTTCTCTGAACCTGATTCAGCTTGTCTATATCCTTCTTAAAATGAGGTGCCTAGAACTGTGAGAGGGACTTCTAGGTGGCTGCTCCTAGGCTGTGGAATTCCCTCCCATGGGAGGTTACATTGGCCTCCTTTCTGCTTGCCTTTTGCTGGCAGGTAAAATCCTTTAGGGGACGCAGTGGCTCAATGGTTAAGATGCTGACTCTCATGATTGCAAGACTGGCAGGCTGACAGTTTGAGGCCAAGCGCTGCGTGATGGAGTGAGTACCTGTCACTAGTCCCAGTTTCTGCCTACCTAGTAGTTTGAAAGCATGTAAAAGTGCCAGTAGATAAATAGGTACCACTTCAGTGGGAAGGTAACAGCACTCTGTGCAGTCATAGAGTTGTCTTTGACAACGCTGACTCTTTAGCTGAGCAATAGAGATGAGCACTGCTACCTACAATCAGTAATGACTAGATAATCTTGTCAAGGGAAAACCTTTACCTTTTAAAAGTCCTTTTTATTTATACAGAATTTTGATGATTAAGAGGTTATGCAAAAGGTTTTTAATGGTGTGTGTGTGTGCGCGCGCGCTCGCTGCATTTTTATCTTTAGTATTATGTCTTTTTAATGATTTTATATTGTTTTAAATTATGGGTGTTTTTTCATGAAAGCTACTTAATTGTTCTTTAAAAAACTTTTGTGTTATTAGGTTTTAGTTCAGAATAATCTATAAATGAAAAAAGAAATAAAGAGGACACTGCCACCAATTCTATTAGGCTTCATACAGTCAGTCCCTACTGGTGCTTTTAAACAACTACTGGTTTGTTAAATACCTCAAAAAGGACACAGAGAGGGCCAAAACAGATGTTAAGGCAGGGTTGAACAACTGTCAGGCATGGGAGGGTCACCTTAGCTTGTTTCCTCTCTGGATTTCAGGGTGTTTTTGTTCTAAAATGGCCAATAGCACCCATAGTCTTTTGGGAGGGGCTTCTGCTGGCCATTTTTCTGTGTATGGGGCTTTTGTACCCTCTCTTGCAGTACCATATCTCTCTTTCTTATGTAACTGGAAAGGTGTGTGGAAACAAAGTCCTGCCCAGGCCAAAAAAGATAGTGTATCCCCAAAAGCTCCGTAAAACTTGTCCAGATTTCTTAAGGAGCACTAGTGGCCATTTTGAAGTTTAAAAAATTACCCCCAATTGTTTTTTGGGGGGGAGCTACAGGGAATCCTAGGGGTCACAGAAATCTCCTTGAGGCCATATGCAGTCTGTGGCCCACACTTTCTCCTCCTGTGACTTAAGAGGAATATTGATATGAGAAACAATTTCAGGGAATGAGCTGTTTTCCCTCTGGCAACTGGATGCATGCCTCAGCAATCAGAATTGCAAATTAACCATCACTGGAATCCTAGATCCACTACCTGCGTAACTAATATTTCCTGGCTAAACCCAAAGTGCCAGCTTTAAAAGCCAATTGCAAAGGAGTAGCATCATTAGGGGTGTGTGGAGAGTGCGGACTGCATTGGGGGTGTGGGGTGTGTGGAAAGTGCAGCTGACATTCGGTGACACCCCTGAAGAGGGTTTGGGTCCTTCTCCTGCTGTGCCCCTCCCAGCTTTGCCGTTATGGCAGAGGCCTCCTCACGAGGAGACCTCGCCACAGTAAAGAAGAGAGCCAATTGCTCCTCTCCTCGATTTGCTGTGGCAGCAAAGGCCTCCTCATGAGGAGATCTCCGCCACCACACTAAAGGGCCGAGCTTGCCCTTTTGGCTGCCATCACCTCTTCGTACCCTGCACCGGGTGATACCAGGGGTGGTGATGCCACTGCTGCAGAACTGGACAAAGGAGGTCTATTCCCCTTCCAATTGGGGATCGAGAAAGATGAACTTTCCATCCCAACTCCAGCCATTGAGCACGGCTGTGACAACAATCTGAGACTAGGCTGAGAACAGGCTTCTGATGGTGCAGCCTCACTCACTAGTGGGAAGGCAGTGAAATGTCATCCCCCTTTTGCTATGACTGGAAGCTGAACAGACCTCCTTTGCCCCATTCCGAAGCTGGCTCTTAAGTTGGGCTGGGGTGGCATTTATGTAGTTTATATTAAGACTATGTAGTCTTACTGAACACAGATCAATTACAGATATGTTATTCTAGGTTGTGAATCCATAACTGGAATACTGATTGCCAGCCTCTATCTTTATCTTCCATTAACCACGCACAAAACAAAGTGTGCTAAATGAAAATATGCAGGGAAGAAAACAATGTGCCATGACAAAGAGACATCTTCTACATGAATTCCTTAGAAGAGTAGCTCTTTTAAAAATGTGGTAGGTGTATAATTTATTTGACCCTGACATCCATGCAGCATCAAGTGTAACAAGTATAGAAGGAAACAGGAGGGAAGTGGCTTTCTGTGGCTGTGACACATGAAAGACCTGAGCTTTGGTGCTATATAAGGATGATGATATAAAGGATATTGGAGGAACCATATGTATGAGCAGCTATAGATTCCTCAGGAAAAGCGGCACTGCGGTCTGGTTATAGCTCAGGAGAGTGTTTAGAACTCCACGCTGAAATACCTGAATTTCCAGATTAACAACCAGTTCAGGAGGCAAGACCTCTAGTGGTGCCTGAAGAGGTATTGCAGCAAGAGACCACACAGACTCAGAGTAGTTGGGCTGGACTGGGTGTATGCTATCAAAGTTTCGTGCTTTCGTAATGGCTTAGTGGCAAACTCTATCAGAGTTTAACCTCTAAAGCCACAATTATCATAGAATTCAGGTTCAGTGACATGTCAGCTTATTGCATAGGTATGCTTCTTAGCTAGAAAGAATGTTGGTTATGGTTTGGTACATTAATTAAATAATACTGTACTCCACTTTCAGTTATTCCACCATGGAAATCACTAGCATTAAAAATGCCACAATTATGTGTAGAATTCTGTGACTAAAACCCATATTTTCTGCCCTTCCTACCTACCAGTTCAGTTCTGTATGTGTGAGCTTCAGGGCTGGTCCTGTCTTCTGTCTCTTTAATAAGGCAACTGTTTCAACTGTTCTATGAATATTCTGTAATATGGTGGACGGGAAGGTATAGTGATGAGGAAAGTTACTTTTTGGACTACATCAACTTGGTCAGTGACAATCCTGGATGGGGGATTCTGAGAACTGGCCCAAGACTAATGTATCCTATGCTACAGTCAGCAAGTGAGCCAGGATTCAGATGGCTGTAAGGCAAGAGCTGTCAGGTAGTTAATCTAGTCCAGATCAGTCACAGGTGATCCAACAAGATGAAAGAAGAAGCAAGAGAAAGGTTGTCAACTGGTACAGAAGTCATTACAACAAGTCAGTAGACCAGCTAAATGAAGCCAGCATGGCGTAAAACACAGAATTATTAATCATAGCCAGTCTAAGGTGAAGAGCACTGAGAGTGCTGCCAGTCACCAAAGCAGAATGGTTGCAAACAACAAAGACAATAAGGAGCTGCTGGAAAATTTATAGGCAGACAATGAAAACCAATTACATTGAAAAGAAATATAAAAAGATCTCCAAGGAGTAGCATATTTACATTTGTGGAAGTGGGGATATTGAAGACACCATACACTATATGCTACATCCTATGCGATAGGATACATAAAACCCCAAGGGATAAGTTTCTGAAGAGAAGTTTAGAACTTGTAGCTAACCAAAATGACCTGGAGAAAATCACTTACTTTTTACCTAATACAGCTAAGTCTGTTATGTTCAACACTTCAAGATTTGCTGTGAATGCAGCTAAACCTAGCTTATATTTTGAGGCTAAAGACCTGCATGGGAATTTGCAATAAATAGATTATACTAATTTGAATGGATTATGGAAAATTGTGATGTTTTAGTATAAAACCTTTTTGCAATTTTAGTGTAAATATTTTGCTTTATATGTTGTAGAGCTAACTGACTGTAAAAGTCTGAAAAGGTTTTAATCATTTTTGTAATTTAATGGCTATAACTTGTATTTGGTTGTCATGACTAAACTGTACTATAGGCAGCTGTCTCAGGACACCAGATGCTTAATGAGTCATTGGCAGGATACAGACGGGCAAAAAGGGGTGTGTTCATGACGTCATGAAGGTATAGCCTTCAGACGGCCCTTACCTGAATGCCGCCATGAACACGCCGCCCGCACGCCCCAAGCGGGAAGAAGCGGCATTAAAAAGGTGCTGCTTTCCCCCACTTCTTTTCTATATAGTGCGCAGCTGCGCATCTCCGTCTGTAAGCTGCTGCACCAGTACGCCAGAATTGCTACGCCGCTAATTTAAGTTGCCCATTTAAAAGCTCCGTGTCTGCTGTGTCGCATAATGAGTCGGGGTCCTGGAACATGCGCAGTTTGCAGTCAGGCTTTAATTGCAGCGTCAGCCATGCAGGTGTGGAAGCTGCAGCACAGCTGCAGCGCATTTTAAGACTCGTAACCCTAACCCTAACCCTAGAGCTGCATGTACGCATGCGCTGCTAGAATCGTGGAAAGTTTGGAATTTAAAGTGCACCCCACGCACATTCCTGCGCCATTTTCACCTAACAATAAAAAAACGCTAAAACTTTAAATATTTACATATGTACAAGGGAGGTGATGGCGGATGGCAGGGGGACAGCGGTGGCAGCGGCGACAGCTGTGGCTGTGCATTGCAGATTCAGCAAGAGCGCGGGGACCAAAGGAGAGGAGGCATCCATGATGCTGGTGACATTGGCAATGTGCAAGCGGACAAGGATGCCAGCACCAGCTGATCACCAGCTGGCAGGAGACCACCTTTGTCCTTGGCGGGGGAAAAAGTTTAAAGGGGCTTGGGTGCTTTAAATGTGCACATATGCTTTCTGCTGCCGGCAAAAGAAAAAAAAAAGCCCCGTTTTTGGCCGCCCGTGCAGAAGTTGCCTCTCTCTTTGCGGCATCCTCCGAGGCGGCAGTATGGAAACTGCGGTCAGAAACGGCCCCAGGTGAGGCGTCTTCACTGCCCCCCATGTGGAAGCCCCATACACCTGAGCCACGCCCCCGGGGCGGGCGGTCTGGAGGCTCCGTATTCAGCAGAATACACCTCCAAGACGTCTTCCCCTGCTCGTCTGTATCCCACCATTCTTTCCTATTAACAAATGCTGAGATCTGCATAGCCTCTCCTTATCTCTTCAGTTATCTTCAAAGGATTGAAGCAAGTCCTCAGCGTCTGTCACCTGCTGCTGGGGAGTGGGCCTTTCAACTGTCTCATCCCTCAGCTCCTCAAAGAAGCTAGCATTATCTGGAGCTGTAAATTGCTGGTCATCTGCTTCCTCTGTCTCTAAGGGCATTATCACATGTGCCTCGGTCTCGCTACAATAGTGTTAGTAAAAGAAAATGGAAACATACTGATTTGGGAGCATTCAATTATTTCACATGTCTGCAATAGCAGAACAGTACTGCAATTACCCTATCATCCACAGCCCTGCTCAGGCCTTGTAAATTCATGGCCATGGATTCCTTGATTGAGTCTTTCCATGTGGAATGCAATCTTCCTCTTTTCTTGCTGCCTTTTACTCTACCAAGCATTATTGTGTTTTTTCAGGGGTCATGTCTCCTCATGAAATAGCCAAAGTACGATAATCTCATGTGAAGTCGAAGGCTTTCATGGCCGGCATCCATAGTTTTTTTGGGCTATGGATGCTGGCCATGAAATCCTTCGACTTCACAGCTAAATAAATAACTGTGTATAAGATTGTTCTGTCAGATATACTTCAAGAAGCTCCAGCGTACCATGTTAAAATGGAAAGTGGGATTTGAAGAACTCTGGCTTTGACTGGTTAGTTCACACAAATATTCCAAAATAAAGGTTGCTTTAAAGAGCATATCCATAAACCCCAATGACTCCTTCAGAAAAAAAAAGTCATTTTAGGAGACAGAAGTTATATATCTTAGATGCTTTCCTGGAGTCAATAGTTCAGCCTGTGGTTACTTTCATTTATTCAAAATGGTGATATTACCTCAGGGACTATGCTATATACTATCTGGAAATGGTTGTAGTAGGTATGGTCTTCCTGACCATTTCCCTTCTGATTTACTTACCTTTGTGCATTAAACTTATAGAGTGTAGTACAAATGCCAGCAATTTAAGACATTACTGTCTCCTCCAGAGTTGAAAATGGTGCTATAGAACTGGAAAACACATATATACACCTTCTAATACATCCCTGGAAGTGTGTGTCTATATATACCTTTAAAACCTTCCCCAGAAGATTCCTGCAACCCATCTGAGCCTGGCTTGAGACTTACTCTTGTCTCTGCAACTCACTTGTTTAAGCACTATCACATACCTCCAGCTGGAGCTATTTTTAAAAATTCTTGGAACATTGCCTGAAGGGAATCTCTTGTAAGAAGACGTGCTCAGTCTGTCATTTTCCAAGGAACATGAGAGACTCTGAGTACAGGTAAGATATGTCCATTCATCAGAAATGTGCAAAGGAGCTGAAGTTAGCCTCTTTGTTTACTTACTACATAGGAGCTGGATCCAGATGTCTGCATTCCTTCATATCATCAGGGACACAAAAATACACAAACTTAGTAACTGCATGGATGGCAATATTGTGGTAAACCTGGTGTTACTACCTGACAGCCCTCTTTCTGACCCCTCCCTATTTGATATCGGAATTTATGGGAAATTTGCCTCAATGACCCTAAGCGGACACCATAAACAGCAAACACTAGGGTCACATAGCCAGCTTAGGAGTCGCCAAGAGGATGTTTACCCTGAGGAGGTCAGAAAGGTGCTGGTCATAAATCAAGAGGATGGTTCCGATTGTAGTAAACCTCTTGGTCTTATATCTCCTGCAAGCCACTAGATGCAGGAATCTGGCCATTTACACCCATCTAATCCCCCTTCAGAAGCCCTTACATTAAAGTGCCACCTTGCATATCAAAAGTGCCCACCGTATGGCCAGAAAGCTTCTGGACTTTGCCTCAGAGCCCAAAAAGCCTATTTAAGCCCCAGGGTTGCCTTTGTTCTTTGCGAGTAGCTTGGGAAAGGACAGTATCTCTGTCGGTTTGCTTTGTAAAACCCCTCCTTGCTTGCCAATCCCATGCTACCATGGGAGCAATAGAGTTCTTTTCCTCCATCCCTACAACTATATCAAGAAGAGCAGCATTTCTATCAGGTGAGTATTTCCGTTAGTGAAGCCTCATCATGTTCCACGCTAACCACTTTTTTCTCAGTTCTTGTATGCTTGTGTGAGCGCATGTGCATTGTGTGAAAGTCTTATCCTAAATAAAATATAGTTCATTGAGAGTTTGCCTCTGCAGTCCTTGTTGTCTCTGCACATCTGTAAACATAAAGGTAATGGAGCCCTGGTGGTGCAGTGGTTAAATGCCTGTACTGCAGCCATTCACTCAAAACCACAAGGTTGCGAGTTCAAGACCAGCAAAAGGGCCCAAGCTCGACTCAGGCTTGCAGCCTTCCGAGGTTGCTAAAATGAGTACCCAGACTGTTGGGGGAAAATTAGCTTACTTGCTAATTAGCTTACTTGCTGTTCACCGCTATGATCTTTGGAATAGCGGTATATAAATAAAACAAATTATTATTATTATTATTATTAACAGTCCCAGCTGCGTAACCCAGTTTATTAATTAATTCCCCTGGTTACACTGGAAAAAATGATTCCAATAATGAATTCAAATATGTTAGACAACTTTTTGGTAGGGTGGTGGGAAAAATGTATATGGGGTGAAAACAGGGACAAGTACTAAAACATAATTCTGAAACCCATATTAATTGCATTGATATCTTGCTTTTCCTCCAGTGAGTTCAAGGCAACATACATGATTCTTATTCTCTCTGATGATCAGCCGCCATGTGAGCTAGGTCAGGCTGAACAGGTGTGGCCAATTCAGGTTCACACACTGATTTTCACAGCTCTTTGGGGTGTTGAACCTGAATCTTCCAAGTCCCAGACCATCACTCTAACCATTGTATCACACTGTGCATTTACAAGCTTTCATCAGGAGTGAACTTCTATTTCCCTTCAGCTTGTGGACCAACCATATGTTGCAGCTGATGTATGTGTGTGTGAGAGAGAAAAACAAGGAGGGAATCTCCAGTTCCATCTTTCATGGTATCTTTAAAACAGTGGGTTTTTGGAGCATTGGGGGACTTTAGAAAACCTATAGGGGGGATTCAGAGACTGTACTTTACCCACCTATAGTATAAAAATTATTTTATATATGCTCTCTACTTCTGCATTTTTATTGTATGTATTGGTCAATTAGATAAATTAGAAATGACTTGAAGGCATATACCAACATTTTTTATTGAATATGTAGTTTTAAATTGTAATCTATTGTACATTTTTGTGAGATACTTTGAGTGATCATTGGACAATACAAATTTATGTGTGGATACATGAGAGCCATGTAGTGTAAGGACGAGGATTCTGGAGGCCAGGGTTCAAATCCCTGCTTGGCCATAGAAACCTACTGGGTGACCTTGGGAAAAAGACATATTTTCGGCCCTAGAGGAAGGCAACAGCAAATCTCTTCTGAACAAATCTTTCCAAGAAAACCCCATAATAGGTTCACGTTAGGGTCACCATAAGTCGGAAACAACTTGAAGGCATACAACATCCATCTCTCTGTGTGTGTGTCTCTCTCTTTCTCTGAGTGTGTGTATAAAATTAGGACAATACTTTTAATTGATCATGCTGTATTAATATAGTTAAATATAGTCATATATTCATAGCAAGCAACACTACTGGGACAGCTGTGAAGTAAATATTTCCACCAATTAGGGATGGATGGATCATTCACTTTCTGGTCTGTGTTAGTCTTCCATGTGTCATTCATGAGTCTATTCCATTCTGTTCCCCCATAAATCTGTTTGTTTACTTTTATTAATATGAACATATTTAAATATATATTTCAAAACATATTTTCTCAGTGAATCTGCATTTTCAATGTTTTTTTTTAAATCTCAAAGCACAAATTTCTAAAGGGGGTAGAATTCGGAAAGATGACTGTGTTAGTCTGGAATATCAGTATGTAAAGGATCTTAAAGGATCTTGAAGCATCTTTGAGACTAACTGACTGAAAGAAGTTGTAGCATAAGCTTTTGTAGACTTGGCCTACTTCAATATGTAAGTTAGCCTAAAATGTTAATTTTTGTACTTATTTTGATACCTTTTTTTGGAATGAGCACAACATTATAAAACTGTGTTCTAATTTATTGCCTCTCAAGCTACTGGATGTGGGGAACCATCAATTATTATTTTCCATTGTGTTAGGGATTAGCAATAAATTTGTGTCCATTAAGTATAATTGTTTCTTTCCTGGAAACTTTGCAGCTAGTGGCTTGTAAACTAGCCCTTGACAAGGGACCATCACTTTGTACATGCATGTTGTATGCCTTCAAGTTGTTTCCGATTTATGACCCCAAGGCAACACTAGCATGGAGTTTTCTGGATTTATTCAGAGGGAGGTTTGTCATTGCCTTCCCCTGAGGCTGAGAGAGTGTGACTTGTCCAAAGTCACCCAGTAGGTTTCACTCAAACCACTACACTATGATGAGTTTCTATCACTGTTCTAATATACACATTAGTTTAGAAGGTGCAGATTTAGGTTAATTTGGTTTAAGATGTGAACCAATCAAAATCCATGGGCATTTCTGCTCCTGATGTGTATACCACCTCTTGCCATTCAGATTATTGAGTATTATGTCCAATTTCTGTACTGAGATCCTGTCTTGTTCATAGGATTACAACATATACCAGCATTTTCTTGGTGGTGGCAAGCTGATTAAAGAACTGATGCCGCTTTAGCTGCCACGGCTCAATGTTATGGAATCCTGGGATTTGTAGTTTGTTCTAGTTTGTTGTGTTGGAAACTAGAGAGCTCATCACCCAAGGCTGTTTCTGGTTTTTACTGCTAGTCCTTATGCTTTTTATGTTTTCTTTTTAAAAGAAGGGCAACAAAACCAGTAGCATTCAAAAGTAAAAACCCTGACCACAGTTGCCTGCCATTTTCAGTTTTCCAAGATGCCATAAAACCCAATTGTCTTGGCAGCACTCAGTCCTGGCAACCAGAAATGATATGATACCATTCCTAACCATGCTGGCAGTGAGTCTACAGCTGGGGCAGAGGATGCCCTCTGGCCCCTCGGCATTTGCCCAAACCATAAATTTCACGAGGAAGCATTTCCTGGCCCATGCAAATTTAGACTCCGCACTTCCAGATGGCATGAAGAACATTATTTGTTCAGATTCATTTGTGTATTTGGCTCTTACAATTTGGCTGCCTTTAAGTCACAAGTGTCTTTCAAACATCCCTACTGTAGTTTTAGTACAGCAGGCCCACTTTTATCAGTTGTCATTATAACTAATAGTCAGTCAGTCAATCAGTCAAATTTTATTGCTATTGGCCAATGGACTTTGCATAAAACAATATCACAATAACAACAAAGTACATGCAAATCATATTTGCAACATCAATATAACTAATAGTTCTTTTTCAGCTCTACACTGAGTGGAGAAGCCTGAGATGGGATGCTTGCTTGTGCTTATTCTGGACGGGAAGCTTCAGAGTCCCTTATCTCCCAACAGGGAGCTGGGGATGTTTAGCCTGGAGAAGAGAAGGTTAAGAGGTGATATGAAAACCCTGTTTAAATATTTGAAAGGCTGTCATATTGAGGAGGGAGCAAGCTTGTTTTCTGCTGCTCCAGAGAACAGGATCCAGAACAATAGATGCAAGCTCCAGGAAAAGAGATTCCACCTCAACATTAGGGCAGTAAGGGCTGTTCGACAGTGGAACACACTCCCTCTGAGGGTAGTGGAGTCTCCTTCCTTGGAGGTCTTTAAGCAGAGGCTAGATGGCCATCTATTGGGGATGCTTTGATTGGATTTCCTGCATGGCAGGGGGTTGGACTGGATGGCCCGTGCGGTCTCTTCCAACTCTATGATTCTATGATTCTATAGGGTTCTTTATAAATAAATAAGATTTTACCCTTGAAGATGTCTACGGGACACCTCCAAAAAGAGGACTGTCAGCTGTAAAACAGGTCTTATTGGTCACACTACTTGCCTCCCCAACAGTGGCATCACTAGAGTTGGCGGTGCAGTAACTCATGGTCTCCCAGTGCCGTAACTCATGGTTTCACCCCCTCATTGCCCTCCTCCTATACCACACCATGCAGAAGCCTTAGTAACTGTTTTTATTAATGTTAGTCATAAATTGTAATTCCCGTATCTCACTGAACATAATGGCAAAAGTTGTGACATAAACTAGCAAAATTAAAATGATACCTTTAAATTACAGTATCAAACACACAGCCAAAATGTATTTACATAAACATAATTTCATGTGGTTAAAATGCAAATTTTGTAAGATGTGATGTTTCTAAAGAAAATGTAAAAAGGATACAAAAATTTTAAATTTAATTTTTGTAAACAAAACAAAACAAAAAAACCCTGGGCCTCTTTTTTCTCTTCCTACTGAGTCTCACTCCACTTGTACCCTCTCTTTAGCATTTTCAAACATTTTAAGTGTGATATGTTTCTCACAAAGCATTTAAAACATCTTTATGTCACAGCTGTTTATGTCAAAAGGCTGATGTTTGTGGAGCAGTGGTGTTACCCTCTCCTTAGGGTGTTACCTGGTCCATTTCATATCCCTTGCACCCCTATAGTGACACCACTGTTCCTTACACTTTGCATTTGCAGTAAGATCTCTCTGTCACCTGTAATTTATTAAAGGAAAACTGTATCAATTGAATATGCTACTTACCTTGTCAATGAAACTATGCTTCGTATGTGCTTGGCAGAGAGCAGAAATGGTGGTAAGGAGGCACTGGTGCTGAAATGGTAGATGCAGAGTGGGACCTTAGCCCATATCATATGCCAGACCAAGAACATCCTCCTATATTCATATTTTTACTTATATATCTTGGCTTTGAATAGGCACTGTCTCCTACTTTTGTCCTCTGACAACTTTTTCTGGCATTGAATCTGAACTTGTCTCCCCATCACCATACTCACATAGGCCCTTATCACATGTGAAATAGGAACTCCAATCCAAAGCCATTCTGAAGGGAAGGGGAAGCAGAGTCAATTCGAATCCAAGGCAATTCACGTGATTCATTATCACACGTGAAGAGTGAAATTGTCATCATTCCTGAGGCAAAGCAGAGTGAGTGCAAAATAAATTACCACACCAGATGGATTCAACGATTATAATTGGGACCCTTGTGCATGCTCAGTGGGGCAGGATTGGGGGGGTGGATGATGATGATGATGAAGGAGCAGGATGCAGGGGGGGGGGGGGGGGTTGATGGGGGTGGAGGAGGAGGATGAAGGAGCAGGATGCAGGGGGCAGGGATGCAGGATTGGGGTGGTGGAGGAGGAGGAGGAGGATAAAGGAGCAGGACAGAGGGGGCCAGGGGGGCAAGATCGAGGTGGATGAGGAGGAGGATGAAGGAGCAGGACACAGGGGGTTGGGGGCGAGATCGGGGTGGAGGAGGAGGATGAAGGAGCAGTACTCAGGGGGCCATGGGGGCAGGACTGGGGTGAAGGATGAGGATGAGATGAAAATATGGCTAATATGTGGCTAATATGTGGTGAGGGTGGGGGAGAACAAGGAGAGGGAAGGATTGAAAATGAAACCACATGTTATGGAATGTGGTGGACAAAAACAGTAGCAGTGATTAATGTTACGGGAAAACAAACAATATAAAAGAAACTATTTGAGCCAGAGAACTTTGAACTGTCACTTCTTAAAACACTAAAGAAAAACTACTGGCATTAGGAAGAGATCACTGAATGATCTTTCCTCATCTTTGCATGTGTCACGTGGGTCCCATTCCCACTGGCTTATAACGCGCATCAAGAATCAAATTATGGGTGCATCGTTCCCATTTGAGCATGCATTCGATCCTCATTGCACCGATTTCATTCCCACTGGAATTCGGATCTGATCCCCATGTATTCGATTTTTCCTTGGAAAACCTGAATCAGTGGTGGATAAACCGGTTTAAAAAGGGTGCACATTTTTAGAAGTTTTTCTTGCGCCTCTTGAGTCCGATTTGGGGCAAGTGAATGGGAACGACAAGGGTGTCTGATTTGGGAACTTGGGGATGGGAGGAGCTCAAGGGGCTGGCTTGGGGGTGTCACCTGCTTGTTCTTTTTCCTGCATTACCTGTGCCATTTTCCCCCATTCACATAGCCTTTCCCCCGGTGGAGTGGGAAGCAGGGTAAGGCGATCGCATGTGTAGACAAATTTTTTTAAAATTAAGCTTTCAATCGCTTAGGCGCTCTGTTGGGTGTCCAAACATAGCAAATTGCTACATTGACCTCCAAATAAGCTAAACACATTACGCCCCCCTGCAACCCCCCCCCCCCCGCTCCACATGCATAAATCGATGTGGGAGGAGACCCATTGAACACCCATTTTTAACTGTTATTTTTTCTTTTTTTGACATGCCTGCTCAATCGTCCCCCCAAACAGCCCAGGGAGCAGTAGGGGAGACAACGGAACTTGGGGGGATAGAGGCTCCCTTTCCCCTTTCCCAGATGGAATCTAGGAAGACACAGGAGAGCCTGGGAGGCAAAGGGACTTGGTGGGACAGAGGCTCCTTTCCCCTTTCACAGAGGCACCCTGGGAAGACACAGGAGAGCCTGGGAGGCAAAGGAACTTGGGGGGATAGAGGCTCCCTTTCCCCTTTCCCAGAGGGAATCTGGGAAGACACAGGAGAGCCTGGGAGGCAAGGGAACTTGGGGGGATGGAGGCTTCCTTTCCCCTTTCCAAGAGGCACTCTGGGAAGACACAGGAGAGCCCGGGAGACAAAGGGACATGGGGGGAATAGAGGTGGCTCCTCTCTTTCCCAGAAGGGGAAAGTGCCTAAGCAACTGATTGGCTGTGATGTCAAGCGCTTAGGCGCTTGATTGACAACTGCTTTAAAAAAGAGGTTCCGGAAGGGCAATGGGAATGGGGAGCAAAAAAGTCTGCTTCAAATTACAACTGAGAAAATTTAAATGGGAACGAGAACATGGGTCAAAAAAACCTGAGTCTATTTGCCCCGTTTTGTAATGGGAATGAGGGAACAGATTCGAATATGACTTGGGGAAAAAATCCAAGTCAGAATCGCAGCAATATAAGCTGCTTTTTTTGCCCAATGGGAATGGGGCTGTGGACAGATAATTTAAAGGCCGAAACATCAACACATTATCTGGCTTAGTACTGTAAGTGCAACTGTGGGTTCCTCTAGATAGGGAATATGTGTTAGGAGGTTCCGGTATTTGTCATAGTAGTTCTCAGAGTGGTTTTTTTTTATAAAATATCCAGATGATATTTATGTTGCCCTAAGCTGTGTGTGTGTGTGTTATGTGCCTTCAACTCACTTCCGACTTATGGCAACCCTAACCCTATCATGGGGTTATTTTCTGGTAATTTCTGGCACCAACTGCCACATTTTATTTCCACCATCAAGTGGGTTTCTTTTTCACTCTGAGAGATATTAGAACAAAAATGTCCATCTTTTCTCTTCCTTTCTTTTAATTTTTTCCCTTAGAGTTGTACAGCATCAGTGAATGAGTGAAATGACACTTTTGCACTATAGTACTACTATAAAAAAAAATAAAGATAAAGATAAAGAAAGAAGCAAGGAGAAAATTTGCTGTTCAGACCATAGGATATCCTCAGCAAACCTCAAGTCAGGTTTAATGAAAATCTCTGGAAGAGCCCTAGTACTGATCCAAGAAATTGCTACAAACAGCCCCTAAAAGGAACAAGTGGATACAGAGGCAACAACAACCAGAAAAACCTGGCAAAACCCAAGGAACTATATTGCAAGAACCCACTCTTTAGACCAGTTTGGAAGAGCCCCTTCACTCTGTTTGTATTTGCTAACTGTGTCTTACCTAATGTTTGTGGCGCAGGTGAGATTCACACTTTCTGAAGTACAGTCTTTACTACAGCTCCTACAGCAAAGTGTTTGTGTGACTATGTGTTACTGTTGTTCTGTTCACAGCCTTAACAGCGAAAGATACCAAGGGAAAGGAACTGAATGTTACTAGCCAGGGGCAAGATAAGGTAAGACTCTCCAACGCATAGAAGTATAAAATAGACCTTAAATGTTACCTTCTAAGTTTACAAAGATGATGATCTCATTAAGAATCAGCAAGACATAACTCAGCTCCTGAAACTGGAACTTAGGAGGATGAAATGTACATTTTTTCTTGTTTATCGCACACATAGATGAATCATAAATCCACTTTATGCTTTTCTGAGAAACATACAGCAAGCTTCAAAACAGCAGCAATAACCTTCATCTGAAATTCCTTTAAAAACAACAACACATATTGCTGCCAGTGACTTGTGCTGTTGTTTTTAAAATAAAAATGCTTTGTGATGTTGATGGGTTTGGGGTTGGCCTGAATGACCCTTCAGGTATCTCTTACAGCCCAGTGCCTCTGACTCCAAAGAGATTCATGATCTCTTCCCCCTCTTCAAGTTAGGGGCAAAATTCTTTTAACAGCTGATAAAAAACAGTAATTGCCCATAAATTTCTATTCCTGTGTTTTGATGGGAGATAGAATAGCTCAAGGATGCATAGATGGTAGGACCAGATTTAATGGTTTGAAGTTACAGGAGAGTAGGGATACATCCACACTGGAAACATAACCCAGTTTGGCACTGCTTTAGCTGCCCTGGCTCAAGGCTATGAAATTCTGGGAGTTGGAGTTTGTTCTGGGCCCAGAACGGAGCAGAGCTCCACTCTGAGCCCCACAACATACTCCAAATCCCAGAATTCCATAGCCTTGAGCAAGGGCATATGTCTCCAGTGTGGATACAGCCTCTGTTTTGATTGAACATTAGAGATAACTTCTTGACATTAAGAGGGTTCGACAATGGAACCAATTGCCTATAGAGGTGGAGGAGTGTATCTCTGTCTATGGACATCTTCATAAATAGGCTGGACAACTACTTGCTGGGAATGCATTAGCTGGAGATCCTGCACTGAGCAGGGGATTGCATTCGATGGTCCATGAGGCCCCTTTCAACCCTATGATTCTGTCTAGATTATGTGTATGACTCTATCATATGCCACACCTTTCTCCTCTCACAAGACAAGGGACTATGTCAGGTTCGTTTATGCAATATGAAATTAGTACTGGAACTGAAATTGCAAGGAACAGAGGGCTGACTTTTCTCTCTGGAAAATCCTAAGGCATTCTGATTCCATAGACTAAAATATGGTGGTGGAAAGGAATCTATCCGAGTGTTAATACTGTAGCACCTCATGTTATACTCTGCCTGTGTATAGGTGTAAATAAATCATACATTACTAAAGCCTCATTCAGGCAGGACATGGTTAATTGCTATGCTGATGCAACTCCTACTTGTAGCAATGTTTTATGTTTTTATTTTGTTTTCTGTCTTCAAGGGGACTCTGATATATGGGTTTCACTGGGTTTTCTTGGAAATATTTATTCTGAGGAATTTTGCCATTGCCTACCTCAGACTCAGAGAGAGTAGGTTTCCATGGCTGAGTGGGGATTCAAACCCTTCTGTCCCAGAGATTTAGTCCGACACTTAAGCCACTATACCATAAGGTGCTAGCCTAAAAGGTGTGCAGGGAAAACATTGGGTGTTATCCCACCAGCACTATCAACATCTTGAATTTTTTGGAGAAATTATAGCTCACAAGGAGGTGTTCGGGAAGAAGGTAACTTCAGGGATCTTTTCACCTGTTGATACCAGAATTAACTACAGAGAGACTCCAGGTCCAGTAAATAGAAAGGTTTTCTTTAGAAATGTGCAAAGGTGCACACAAATATACAAAACCAATGCAACCTTAAGAACCATACAAGGCTATCAGAAAGAAAGATGTGGAAGGTTTGATAGAGAGGAATCGGGAATTAGAGCGATAATTATCAGTCCTGAAGATAGATCAATGAAAAATGGAGAGTGGCTCAAGCAGCGTCTGAAGGTGATACAGAGAGAGTGAGCGAGACCCTCTGTGCTCACGCATGGCTAGATCTGGGGTGGATAGTTATATCCTGTTTCATACCCTTGAGAGGTACTTGGTATTACCACACAGTGTAACAAGGCTTTGATGATTTTCTCATGGAATTGACCAAAGGAATCTGGAATGGCTGATTGTTTTAACTCCAGAATGGGGGGAAAAAACCCCTATTGATTGTATTTGAGACAGCCCCTAGATACTCAGACAGGAAGAGTGAATAGGAACACGGCATGAGGTGAGGTAGAAGGTGCGTTCTTTGACTGCTTTTGTCATTGCTTCTCGGCCTTTTGGCTAAGATCAAGTGTGTAGACTGTTTATGTGATAAGATTAAATTTGTCTCTATTGTGAAAGGAAATGAGTCTGAGGGGAACAGAATGATCAGCAAATCCATTTAGTGTTTATTGTAGTACTAACTAGATCTCTTGCATTTCCTTTGGTCAGCATGTGTCCTTACACATGTAACTTCATAGTCTCCACAGGTAATCATCATCTCCCAAAATGTGCATGATGCTAGAAATTAATTATGAAACTCCACATCCAGCAAGAGGATGTTGGGTATACTAACAAAGGAGGTATCGAATACCTATGTACTCCAAGTGGTTCCCAATGCATTTGAACATATCTCCGTATCCTGCCATGAGCCATAGGGTGTGCGAGGAAGCTTGCAGCTGGATGTTGGGATGCTTGACATTACTGCTGGTCTGGTGGCTTGATTCCTCTCTGCATAAGAACACATGATCTGTGTTACATTGTTGTGTGTATTCAAATAGTTTCTGACTTATGGCAACTCTCAGGTGACCCTATCATGGGGTTTTCTTAGCAAGATTTGTTTGGAGGGAACTTGCCATGGCTTTCCTCGGAAGCCAAGAATGTGTGGCTTGGCCAGTAGGTATGCATGGCTGAGCAGATATTTGAACGCTGGTCTCCAGAGTTGTAGTCAACACTGAAACCACAACACCATGCCGGCTTTAAACTTGGCTACAGAAGCACAGAGAACTGGCTTTCATATGTGCAACTAAACCTAAGAATGCCAGTGTGCATGTAGATCTAGGAAAAATGGGGAGTGACATTCAGAACAATCTGAGTATCTGTCAATCAACCTATCCCCTTACCCAATCCAGATAAGCTGTACTTGCACTGATGTTCTATTTTAACAGTTTTGGCCATAAGTGTGGACTTGATTTGTCAAGACAAATGCATTCCTTCAACAACACTCTGTGGCTCATCAGTCTTGATAAATCGTCTGTATTTGTTATATACTTGGATTTTAAAAGCTGTAGCGGAATGGATTGGGGTTTTCTCAATATACTTGGGAGGCTGATGGACTGTATTTCATTTGGGTAGGTCACAAGGGTGCATGCTAGATTAGCAGATATGCAAACATTAAGTTGGCACCCCTCCTTTAGGCATAAAGTATGAGTTGCATAAAGTGAACAGTGAAAGAAAAGTAAATGGTACATAGGGATCTTTTTGTAATTACGTATGATTCTATCCTGACTTTGTAGCAATTGGTGCATGGCACTTCCCCCTTTATTCTCAAAACAGCCCTTTGGGGTAGGTCAGAGTGAGAGAAAATATCTGACCCAAGATCACCAAGTGAGCTTTATGGCTCAATGGGGACTTGAACCTGAACTTCCAAAGTCCCAATCTAGCAGTCTAAGCACTACTTCACAATTAGCACTACACTGATGACTTCAAACTGTGTCAAATGCTCCGGGCACAGTACAGTGTTGGTTATTACCTTTAAAGCCCTGTATGGCTTGGGCCCAAGTTACTTGAGGGAACGCCTCTCCCTTTATAATCTGCTCTACAGTCTTAGAACATCCGGGAAGAATCTACTAGAAATACAAACAACTAGATGGTCTATGACTTCTCAAAGATCCTTTACCCTAAATTATGAAATGGCCTGCAGGAAGAGATCCATCTCATTATCACTTTGGATGCTCTTAAGAAGGCAGTCAGGATGGAGCTCTTCCGGAGGGGGGGGCTATCCATCCAACCCTGTTTAGGAACCATCCTTTAGCCTTAATGATGATTTTGTGTAATTCCACTGTTATAAAACTCCTGTATCATGACAAACTAGTCTTAACTGGTATTATTATTGTTGAGATGATGTACTTTAATGGATTTTATTGATCGTAATTGTATGTTTTTATCAGGTTGTAAGCCCGCCTCGATCCGGAAGGGAGAGGTGGGGAAATATAAATAATTATTATTATTGTTATTATTATTATTATTATTATTATTATTATTATTACTACTACTACATAGATGCTCACATCCTGCTGTCACAAAATATCTGAAATTGGCTTTTAGTTTTAGCTTTGGGTGATTTCTTTCATTCATGTATCTCAAGGGATGTCATTTATTAAACTGCCAAGATTTACCTTGATTACAAGATACTTTTGCTGGCATAGTGATCTTTAGCAATCCAACTATATAATCCCATGCACATCAATTTTGAAGTAAAGTCAGCTGAGCTCGATGAGACATCCTTTCAGGGAAATATGTACATATTTGTAGCCCCCCCCCCTCTCACACACACACGCACACACTCACACTCCTTTAGAGTTGCCAGCTTTCCCCCTCAGGGCTCCTACATCTTCAACAGCTGCAGAACAAGCAGAAAGCAACAGGTTACACATGTTTTCCTGTGAATCTTCAAGGAAAAAAAGAGAATTACCTGGAGATTTCTTAGTTGTTCCTAATCCTCTTAATCCATTTTAAATCATATGTGCATAGATTATGGAATGCATCTTGCATGGGTGGAAAAGGGCAAGAGCCACCCTAAAATTATTTTCCAGGGAAAGTCAAAACAAATTCAGCCAAATTCAGCCAATCTGTTCCTCAGCTTAAGGAGATGCACCAATGTGTGCTTTCAGTTTTATATTCCATTTGGAAATCTGTTTCGTAAACAGATGGTTCAAGACCTTTTTCTTACTCTGGAGGTTTTTAGTGCACTAGCTGCCATCTGGATTTTTCAACAGTCTATAACCCAACTCATGTGAACAGAATAGCTATTGACAATGCATTTGTGTTCAAATCCCTGGACAGATTGTGCCTACTTACATCAAAGAGAAACCACCATGGTGTCCTCACTGACGTCAAATAATGCTTGCATTGTTAATTAATCTTCCTATCACCTCCACAGAGCATACTTAGTATCTGGAGTGGAGAGGTGATTTGCATTTTTCAAGTTTCTATCATTTTTCCTTCTAAGATTATTTTCTGGAAGACCTGTGCAAATTACATCTCAGACATGTGCAAAATCTCCTGCTTGCTCCCATTCATTTCTGTTGCGACAGACATTCATTTCTTTGGGAGCTCATGGTTAGCAAATGGATCTGAATAAAACATATGGGAATCTGCATCCCTTTAGTACTCAGCAAGCATTGGTCTCTGTGTGTGCAAAGACACTAAAGGATCCTGGAGTAACCTATTTTAGTAGACTCAGATCTGACGTATTTAGATGCGTTTCATGCTGCAAGTTTGTTTGTGGATGGAATGGAGAGACATCCCTTCTTTGATCTTAGGCTGAAAACTTGTGTTGACCATTACTGGCTCCCCAGCCTAGAGCTGGAAAAAGCTACTTTTGGGACTACAACTCGTAGAATCCCAACAGCACAACCCATCTGGGAAACATGATGATGATGATGATGATGATGATGATGATGATGATGATGATGATGATGATGATGATGATGATGATGATGGTGTGTGTGTGTAGAGTGGGCTTTCCCATCCATGTCAGGTTCAATTCCACCCCCCTCCCCCGCCCTGCCAACAGATGGGAGAAAAGGTAGGAGCCCATATTAGTGAATGGGTGTCAACATGCATGCACCTGCATCAGACTGGCTGTGTACATGTGTTAACATGAATATCCAATCCACAGGAGCTCCAGTCCATGGATATCCAGATTACCAATATGGCAGATCCACTGTGTGGGCGTGTGCACACAGACACAGATACAGACACACACACTGTAGTCTGTGAAAGGGAGATGTCTCAGCTTAAGAAAACATATCCAGGGGTAGCTATGTTGGCCATACAGCAAAATACAGTAACATCCAAAATCTACAAAATAGTGATATCTTTATTGGGCCAACAAAAATGCACAAAATACATCATGCAAGTTTTTGAAGCTCTACTGACTTCTTTGTGAGGCAAAAGTGTCAAAAATCATACAGGAGAGGTAGATTTTGGATGTGATTGCATTTTGCTTTAGTGTATTTTTCTGTCTCAGGGAGAGAAGAACAGCCAGTATTCCTTTTTTCCTTACATCTTGTGTCTTATTTAGATTGTATGCCTGAGGTTAGAGAACTCTCAAACTAATTATTTGTAAGCCGCAGTGGGAACCTTCTTTGACTGAAAGATGGAGTATAAATAATAACCTGCATTTCCTGTCAATCCATTTTATTTGATTACCCTGAGCCTCATTGTGGCTTGGGGTAATCTTTCTACCTTATTGTGACAGAGGTAGAAAAATGCCTCTCCACCTCTTTTGATTGTATCCTGCCCTTTCTTCAGGGAGTTCACAACTGTATTTTAACACTGCACATATCTTGTAAGATCTGATGAGGTTAAGAGTGTCTTGTCCAAAGGCACACAGTGAGTGAAGAACTGTTACATGCTGCACCCCATGGAATAATAATAATAATAATAATAATAATAACAACAACAACAATAATAATATCTATTCCACCTCTTCAATAAGATCGATAGGACATGTCTAAAATAAAGCAGAATGCTGGGCTGACCCCAACCTTTTCTTGCTTGGGATGAGGTCAAGATGGCACACCGTCACTCCACATACAAAAACCAGCTAGACTGAGGGCTGAATCTAACCTCCACCTTGGGAATGGGATAGCATCTTCCCCCACATCTGACTTGTTGATGGGCTACAGTATAGGCCATATGGGGCACAACTCCAACAACTCACCATCACTTCCCACTTCACAGCATCTGTACTGCCTGACACACATTCATGGCTTTTTCCCCAGTGGAATGGTGAATCTGCTCCAAATTTTATTTTGAACTTTAAAGGAGCTATCCAGGTGGCTGAGCCCAAACCTGCCAATTAGGTTTGACAAGGAAAGAGAAAGAAAGAGTGAGCTGTAAATTGACAGAACTGGTTATGTAAAATTGCTCTTTTACATAGAGTTATCTGAATTCCCATTGCCCAATTTCATTTGGATTCACCCAGTCCCATTTAGAAAAAAGTGGGGAAAGGATAAGAAAAAATTCTGTGAGATATTTTTAAAAAAAATCATTACCCCTCCCTCATTATTTTCAAATTGTGTCTGGCTTCCAACAATCTTAATTTTTTCTAATGATGGCTGGCATTCAGTGTTACAGTTATGAATTTGTAGCCTAGAGTTACGGATCCATAACTACTCTATATTAAGAGTATGCAGTCTACTAGCAGAAACCAACAAAGATTAGAGCAATTACTAAGAAGGTAAAGGAGGAAAGTGCCAGGGTAGGCTTACTATTGAAAAGCAAAAATAATGACCATGAAAGATCAGCAAGAATTCACCCTAGATAATGAGAGCATTGAAACAGTCTCCCATACATTGGATCAAATATTGATCAGAATGGCAACTGCAGCCAAGAAATAAGAAGACTGGGAAGGGCAACTATGAAAGAATAGATAAGATCATAAAGTGTAAAGACATAACTCTGAAGACTAAAGTGAGGATAGTCCAAGCTGTTGTATTGCCCATGGCCACATATGGGTGTGAGAGCAGGACAATGAAATGAGCTGATAGAAAATCAACCAATTTGAGATGTGGTGCTGGAGAAGATTGTTGAGGATATGTGCACAGCCAAGAAGACAAACAAATGAGTGCCAGAACATATCAAACCTGAACTATCCCTGGAAGCCAGGGTGACTAAACTGAGGCTGTCATACTTCAGCCATATCATGAGGAAAAATAAATCTTTAGAAAAGGTGAGAATGTGAGGAAAGGTGGAAGCCGTAGAAAGAAATGAAAACCACATGCCACTTAATAATAATAATTTAATAATTTGTTTTATTTATATACCGCTATTCCAAAGATCATAGCGGTGAACAGCAAGTAAGCTAATTAGCAAGTAAGCTAATTTGCCCCCAACAGTCTGGGTACTCATTTTAGCTCCCTCCTCGGAAGGCTGCAAGCCTGAGTCGAGCTTGGGCCCTTTTGCTGGTCTTGAACTCGCAACCTTGTGGTTTTGAGTGAATGGCTGCAGTACAGGCATTTAACCACTGCGCCACCAGGGCTCCATTAAAAGGTCCTTCTGCCAGTACCAGTTAAAGCTTCAAGCCTCTTTAAGAGCCAATGTGGTGTAGTGGTTTGAACATCAGACTATGATTCTGGAGACCAAGGTTTGAATCCCCACTCGGCCATGGATACCCAAGGGTGGCCTTTGGCAAGTCACATTCTCTCAGCCTCAGAGAGAGGCAACCCTCAATGAACATATCTTGCCAAGAAAACCCCATGGTAGTTTCGTCTTAGGGTTGCCATAAGTTGGAAATGACTTGAAGGCACACAAAAGCAACCTGTTCATTTTTTAAAAAAACAAAACAAAACATCTGGCTGCTGGTGAAACAAGAGCAGAGAGGAGGCTAGCCTGGCTTCTAGTGGAAGGGAATTCCACTGACAGGAGAGCAGTCACTGAGAAGGCTGTCCCTCCATGTCTTCATTGCTCAGGCCTTTGAGGGTGGAGAAAATGAGAGAAATCCCTTCACCAAAGAGTCTTCAACACAGGCAGGGTCATAACTACTTCTTCATATTCTCCAAGTGAAAGCTACTGATGGGTCACTTTAAGGCGCTTGCTCTCCCATTTTATTATTTTTCTTTATCTTTAAACCAGATTTGGAATTGACATCTTTACAAAGAAAGCACTACAAAGAAACAAGGGTGGGTGGGAATCATGGCTCTCGGCTCCATGCATCTATCCATTCTGTAGCCTCTTGGCCCCTCTTGGAATCTCTCAGGGTCTCCTATTGAAAATGGTGGTGGTGGTGGTGAAGGAGAAAGAGGAGAAGACCACCACCACCACCACCACCACCACCACAACCACCACCACCGTAACAATTTGTGGAAACCTCTGAAAGTCTTGCTGGGTTTTGCTTTGTGTGTGCAAGCGTCTGTACATGCACATGTGTTTCTATTATTTTTCCAAAACTGGAAGTAAATTTCTGGTTGCTCCTGTTTTGGAAAAAAAAGTGCGTAAAATTGTATTTTGTTAGTTACAGTGAGCTTCATGGGGTGCAAAAACAGTTAGGAAGTGTTGCAAGCCACATGTTGCCTGCACAGATTGAACAAACTGTCCTTGTGCTGTTCACAGAAGTGGGGAAATAAAAGCAATAATTGCTGTTAACAGAGAAGAGGTGTTTTTTTAAAATAATTGTAAGATAGTACTTAAATTGTCATAGATGCTTTCCTTCTTAGGATAGAAGTGGGGAAAGTGACTGCTCTCAGGAGGACCCCATGGAGTGACTACAGGCTCTCTCTCTCTCTGGCAAGATGTAATTTTGCCCACTAGGACACTCATTCAGTCCCATTATTTGACAGAAAGGCCATTCCTTCTGGATTGTTGACAGTTCTACAGAGTCTGTGTTTTCTTAATTGGCCCTTTAGAGGATATAAATGCCAGGGAAGCCATTTTCCTCCTCAGCAAAGTATTCTCGATTTCTTACTGGAAGGATCAGCCACATCTTTGCTGCTGCTCCTCTTTCAAACACCCCTCTGTGTTGCTGTATCAGGAGATTTTTATCAGCCACTTCCAGGCACAGCTGATAACTGTGTTCTACAGAGTAGACAGCAGCCTTTTTAGCAATACAGTGCTCATATATAAGAGAAAAATGGTTTCTATTGGTTATCTACATTTATTTTGCTTCCCTTGGAACAATTCTCCAATATTGCTACAGCGCTCCTTTGAAAACCCTGCAAAACCAATTTTACGAGATACCAAAGCCAAACAGTGCCATTATCGTAGTGCTATCAACTGAGCTGACCCAAGAATTTTTGTTACCTAAGCGAGCACATCAATGCTCCAGCCTCACCTCTCCCTGTGAAGGTGAACAATGTCTACCCAAGGCTGGTTATTCTGATACCTTAGCAAATAGAAAGGAGACAAGCTCCATGTGTTGTTACATGGTTTATTCTTTTTAAAAGCCTACATGTCACGGCCTAAGAAGCAGATCTTCTTCGGGGGCATTCAGCAAAAATTGCAGGAGTTGTTGATAACATTTTGCTAAGGGCCAGGCCATTGAGTATTAGCCTAATACTATTGTTGAATGCCCCTGAAGAAGGCCTGCTTCTATATATGCCAAAACATGTTGGGCTTTTAAAAAGAAATAAACAGTTGACTATATAATAGAGGGGTCGGCAATCTATGGCCTGCAGGCCGCATGCGGCCTGCCGAGCCGTTGGGATGGGCCCCTGTTCGGTCCTGCTGCCGATTACTGCCGCCAAAGGCCCCGTGGGGCCTTTGGCATCTTGCGAAAGTGCGCGGGGCCTTTGGTGGCGGGCAAGGGGGGGCAAAGGCCCCGCAGGGCCTTGGGCCTCTCATGCAGCCGCACGGGGAGGAGGAAGGAGGAAGGAAGGAAGAGGAGGAGGAGGGAGGAAGGCGGAGGAAGAGGAGGAGGAGGAAGAAGAAGAAGAGGAGCAGGAGGAGAATGGTGATGGTGATATTGATATGAGCCAGCTTCAGAGGCACGGCCAATGTAAGTTGCTGTGATTTTTACAAACTCATGTGCAGTGAAGAAAAACCACAGTCCCTTGACCAAGTACACACTTCTGAGAAGTACATTTGAACCCGAGGGCAAATCACTTCTTGTGAGACCACCTTGACATGTTAAATATGCATAGCCATGTGAACCCATGTTCAGTGTGAAACCCAAAGAGTTTGGTTATGCAATAAGCCTCTGAAATATGCAAGAGATTGCCATGTTAAGTAAAGCCATGTTCAATGCCGAAATGTGCTGTTTGGAATGGGGGGGTTGGTCAGAAAGGGAAGTACATTTCTGCCATCTGTCTAGGAATAATGCCCAAATGTTCTCCATTTTGATCATGCCTAAGAAACATGCATTTATATTAACATTTTAAAAAAATCTTCAATTTTTTTGCATGTCCTCCATTTTTTAAAAATGTGTTCTACATTTTTTAAAAATCGTTTTTTATACTTTTTTTATATTTTTTTTGGCCCCCCCCCCCCCCGGTTGTCTTGGGGACACCAACCCGGCCCCCGGCTCAAAAAGATTGCCTACCCCTGATCTAATAGCATGTGCAGCTTGTCTCCTTTCTATTTGCAGTAGTATATATACATGATTTTCAGTACAGTACTCTGCTATTTTGACACCTGAAACAGAATATCTTATACCAACCTTTTTCTTAAAATTATTACCACTACTAGTAATACTAGTAGTAATAATAAATCAATAATGAAAGAATGAAGTTTATTGTTAAAAGCTAAAAGCTGTCACAGTATAAAACAGGTCCAACCAGTAAATACAAAAACAGTATAAAAAGATCAAGGCACAAAAACCACAGATAAAGCAACATAATACTACCATCAGGGTTCGACTTGAGGCAAATGGTGTTCTATCCAATAGCATCTCCACAGATAGAGGTGTACGCCAGGGTTGTCTCCTGGCATCTTTTAAATTTAATTTTTATATTAATGATGCCATCCAGGTCTTAAAAGGATCAAAAAATTTCCCAGCCATTATTGAGGATGTTAAATTTTCAGTGCTGTTATATGCTGATGGTATTGTTTTGATCTCAGTCACCTTAATCGGAATGCACAGACTCTTAAAGAAGCTAAGTGAATATTGTTCAAAGGAAATGTTAATAGTTAATCATTCTACAGTATAACCAAAGTTGTGGTTTTTGGTCTAAAGAAAATAATAAATTAAGCAGCACCTTTCTGCCCTTTACGTACACTCCAAACTGGCTGCTTGAAATGCAATTTCACTTTGTCTAATGGTAGGTAGGGCTGGCCCTGTCAAGCTCCTTGAAACAAAAAGCAAGCAAACAAAAATCCAATCACCTATACAAAGGCATATATTCCTCCCTTTTCTCTCCAGATAGCTCATCAAGGTTTCACTCACTCTCTGTCTCTCCCCCCCCCCCCCGTCTTCTCTTTTCTAATAGTCTGGTCTTACAACAGTGGTGGGGAAATCTCTGAACTGTGGCTCTAATGTGGCCCATGGAAGGTCCAGAAGAAGGTTGAAATTAAGATTGTCAGAAGTAAGAACACATCATTGCAATAAACAGATAACCAAATGGGCCTAGACATCTTCTCCCAGCCTGAATTTTTTGTCTAGCTGACCTCTTGTTATACAAATTGCTCTACTTTCTCCCATGTCAAGGAAGCTAGTGAAGGTTTGTTATTTCCCTTTGATATAGTATGAGTGAGAGGTATATGTGTTCCTTGGGCTACATGCAGTCCCTGAACTCCACTTTGGCAGCCTCCAAAGACCCCTGCCAGTGTCCCAATGCTCCCTGGCTCTCCACTTCCAATTTTAATATTTTTCAGCATGACTTTCAGACAATATTTGCACTCAAAGCTCCCCTCATGTGTTGTTGTTGTTGTTGTTGCTAGTGGCCTTCAAGTTAACTTCAACTCATGGAGACACTGTGAATGAGATGTCTCCAGGTGTCCCTATCCTCTGCCTCTCTTCTCAGATCCTGTAGACTCAGGCTCAAATCCATCTGGCATGTGTTCTTCCTCTCTTTCTACTGTCCTCTACCTTCCCCAGCATCATTGTCTTTTCTAATGTGCCATGCCTTCTCATGATGTCACTGAAGTACAACAGCTTAAATAGGCACAAATAAACAAAAATACTTACATGACCCCTCCCTGCACCCCCACTGAAATACTTCCATTTCCACTCCAAAATGGTGGCAAGAAGTGATGCAAGGTTTCTTTATAGTATGTTGGGATTCAGGATAGCAATTGTTCAGTGCTAGCATGACATTATTCTGCTTGTGGATAATTATGTTATGCTGAGATTTTGTAGGATCTTGGCGTCCTTATTTTAGTCTCAACTGCAAAGGAACTGTCTGAGATGCTGAACATTATCTCTCAAATACCTGTGTTTAGCCAGATTCTATTTGGGCAGTGGGACCTCTTGTGGCCCATGGGTCCTGTTACTATTTTGTAAGAGAAACTGCCGGGAATTAAGATATTTTGGTGAGTCAGAGGGGATGTGGTCCACAAGGGGATCAGGGTGGAAAATTGGCCTCCAGTGCATGAGCACTTATTCTTCCTTATAGTAGAGGAAGTAGAGGAAGGTAGTGGCACAAGGGCCTCTCTGTAATGGCTATTCCAACATATTCCTATGTGTAGAAGCCAGCTTTCAGGTATTCTGTAATCAAGTTTAGCTTCCCACCCTAATTTGTATGGATTTCCTGAAACAACAAATGAACATTTTTCCTTTTCACCTACCTATAAGCATCAAGACTAGTTACTCCTGTTCAGTATTGTTCTAGCACACTCTACTAGCATAAATCTCAATTTTTTATGCAGAGACTTGCCCTGTGCTGAACTGAAGCCTCCCACCTCATTCTAAACTCCACCCCTTCCCTTCCAGGAGGAGATACTCTGCTGTTGAAGGCCACTGACTGGAGATACAAGGGAATTTCCTTTCCTCATCCCAGCTGGTGCTGCCAGGAACTCATGACCCTTTCCTTAGCTAGGAAACAGATACAGTAATGGCTAGTGCTTTCCACGTCAGTGGGCCAGTACATCCATTCTGGCCAGAATCCTGCCTGTGTCACATGCAAGTGTACATTGTACAGAGTGGTTTTTTTGGCCAATGCAGAATGGATGTATCCAGCTATTGGTGCTGGGAGTGGAATTCCGCATGCAGAATGTTGCAATTGCACATTAACACCTTTAGAGTGGTGCAGCAATGTGCATTTCACATTGCATACATCCTCTGTCACTGCACATTGTGCAATAAGGTTAAGTTGACTGCCTTCACCATTTCTCATTCTTTCTACTATGTTGGTATAGGGATTGTACAATCTAGGATAGCATAATTCTGCTTATTGATATTTACATTGTGCTGAGATGTTGTATTATCTTGGCTTCCTTGCTTTAGTCTCAAAAGTCCAAGGTGCTGAACATTATCTCCCAAACAGGTCTGTTTAGCTATACTCTATTTTAGCAGCCAACTGTGAGATCATGTCACTGAAATTCAACAGCTTTAAAAAAAAACTAGTGCCTAGGGGAGGCTGGAAGAGGGGCTTTTGAGACCTCATGTGGCCCATGGGTCATATTTTTCCCACCCATGAGGTACAGCCTGAATGAAACAGTCTGAGGAAGTTTGAATGTAGCCTAAGAAGGGGACTTGGGAGAATTCCAGTGGCAGAATTTGAGAAAGTGGATTTTGCTCAAAAGGTTGACACTGTCTGTTTATGTGTATCTTGCTCCCTCCTGTTCTGTACATACATTTATAAATAGATATTAAAAAAACACCACAAGGCTCCGGTACTTGCTTCACCCACAGATTTAGTCAAAGGCAGCCTTTTGCTGCATAGGGAAGTTGGAAGCTGGGAAATAAGTTCACAGAAAGCATCCATTTTATGAAGTGAGACCAGTCCCTGCTGAAATCTCATCACAGCTGTTATCCTCCTGTGGACATTTGGGACCTACAACCACAACCCCACCACCCTTGTATAAATAACTGGAAGATGAAGGCAGCTTACTCTTTCCAAACCCCTCAACCCCTCCCTCCCCCAAACAATGAATATATTGGAAGTCTCGACTAAAGCAATTTGCTTTGAACAAGGCTTTATCTGTCTTAATGCACATTTTTGAACTATTATCTGTTGCCAGAACTCACACAGAGTGTGTTCCCTTGTTTACATACTAGAGGATGTATCACATCCTTCAGAGCAATGGGAATACGCAGTGTGATGAAACTGTGAGAACAGTTTGTATGATGTAACTGCAGCCAACATGCCACTGACTCAGGACTGGCTCCTTTCTCTTTCAATACAGCACTAACTAAGGCATAAAGGACAATTTCTTCTTGTTGTTATCTGCACTAAAAAATTATATTTGATTTTTTAAAATCATGGAATCATAGAGTGGGAAGAGACCTCAAGGGCCATCCAGTCCAATCCCCTGCCATGCAGGAACTCTCAGTCAAGGCAATCAAAATGGACCTTTAGCAAGGTTCTACATTAATAAGATGCTTTTTTATGACTGTACTTTTCTATGTAGCTCATGGGAAGACGATAAGGATGATGATATGTAAACCATGCAAGTTAAAATATGAAAACAGGAACTTGCCTGTAAATGTACACAATAAGGGTGCTTGATTGTACCGGCAGTTCTTCATTTAATTGCAGTGAGGCTCTTTGTTAGCATGTGGGTTAAAGGAAAGAGCATCTGGCCAATAAAAAAAGCCTTTTCGTGTGCTGGAGCTTTGTTAATTTCAGGGTTCCTTTGCTTTGCCTTCTGCAGTTCCATCCTTTAAATTATTCTGTAGTCATCACAAGTCTTCCATGGGTATTCATTGTGATAATCAGCCACTGGAGCACTGCTGTTAATCTGCAGGTAGCTCTAAGCTCAGGAACTTGTTATACCTGTCATAATAAGCTTCCAGAATCGATCCTTGAGCAATAACAAGCAAGTCAACAGGAAGCAGAGAAGGTGATTAAAAACATTATGACTCTTAAGAATGAAGAGGATGTGAAACAAGAGCTCACGTATGGAAGGTATAATATCACATGGAAGCTGGACCTTGCAAATGTTTATTGTTCCATAGCTGCTGAATCATAGAATGGACATGATGAATCTTCTGTAGCATTTTGATAGGATGAAATGTCAAACAATGAGACAGGAAAAACCTGTAGTATGTTGAGTAATGCAGATTGCCTAGTTTATGTTCCAAGCCTGTCCTGCCATTAGGCAAAATCTACCTGAGGTGTCAGAATAATTTGGCTGGTCTTGCTTACAAATGAGGAACCCCATTTGCTGATCTTTCGTTGATAGTAAAATGTCTTGCAGTTGGGAGCATTCAGTTCTTGTAGGGTGGGACACACATGTAGATTTGTGCAATAAAAATGTTGCTGTACCCATGCAAGATCTGTTCATATGCTGAATGAGACTTAGCATGGAAAAAAATGTTGGAATGTCTACTGAAAAATTTCCAAGTCAGCTCCATTTATGGCTTAGGCTCACTTTAATATAAAATGATAACAACAACAACAACAAATTGTCATCATTGTTCTTCATATAGCCATAAGTTTAAGGATCTTATTACAGGATGAAAGAAAATGGAAGTTCAGCTGGGTTGTAGCACCTTTCTATGTGCCTCACCACATGATATCATAGTTCTTCAGTTCTCTTCCCATGACAGATGGTCATAAAAGCAAATCCTTTGTTGAATGGATTTTTCCAACTAGAATAAAGACTCACTTTTACGACCATCTGTCATGGGAAGAGAACTGAAGAACTATGACATTGTGTGGTAAGGCAAATGGAAAGGCGCTACTACATGGCTGAATTTCTACACGCTTTACTCATGCTTTAAGCTCCCTAGAATCCTATTGTGTCAAATGGGGTGGGAGAACTCAGAGGACTCTGGAGCCCCTTTTTGAGTCTCAGGTGGACCTTTCAGAGGGCAAGTTCCATGTTTTTGCCATTTTATATAAGGGACACTATGTTGCTACCCTACTGTATTTAATGAGACTTGAGCATCCACAGATTTTAGTATCCATGGGGAGTTCTCGAACCAAACCCCAGCAGATATCAAGGGCCTACTGTACTTAGTGGTTTTTAAAAATTTGAATGGTATTCACTACACAACTGTGGTTGACATGTAGGTTTTTATCACACGATTCAGTTATTTTGGGTTGTCCCATTCGAAAATTGCTTCACCCATACTTGTAATGACAGCTGAATGCTGAGACTGTGTGTCACACCCTCACCACATTTGCAGTTTAACAGCATAACTTCCATTGTTTTCTTTTCTGTGCTATAAGTTACTTAGTACTGGCAATGCCATTCACACCACCCTTTTCTGCCCTGTCTCCTGGTTTCCTTTAATTGCTTTTTAAAAACTAAACCACAATAACAAAATTATGATATGATATCACAGGACTATTACACAGCTGCCTTTAGAAAAGATAAAAAATAATAATACAGTAATTTAAAACAATGCTCAGAATTCACCAAGGCAGTTACGAAAGCATAATCTAGTGTTACATATTCATGACTATTACATATTCATGATCCTTACAACGTCACTAGTTTTGAGAATCCCTTGGGACTGTGAAAGTCCCCGATTCCTCACTTACCAGGCAGCAACCTCTGTGAGTAACAGGGGTCTGTTCCCCTATTGATTGGGAAGCAGGATACTGATATTTTCACCCCAACTTCTGAAAGTGATCTCTGGGGCAGGGAGGGGGATATTGTGGAAAGGACCTACTTCTGACTGTTGGATTAGAGAGCACACAAAGGACAGAATGGGAACATTCATTAGCTGCTTCCCAACAGACAGGGGAACAGCCCTTTGTTGCTCGCAGGAGCTACTGTTCAGTAAGTGGGGATCATGAAAACATAGAATCATAGAGTTGGAAGAAATCTCAAGGACCCTCCAGTCCAACCCCCTGCCATGCAGGAACTCACAATCAAAGCACCCCGACAGATGGCCAACCAGACTCTGTTTAAAAACCTCCAAAGAAGAAGACTCCACCACACTCCGAGGGAGTGTTCCACTGTCAAACAGCTGTTACTGTCACAAAGGTCTTCCTAATGTTTAGGTGGAATCTCTTTTGCAGTAGTTTGCATCCATTGCTCTGTGTCCTAGTCTCTGGAACAGCAGAAAACAGGCTTGCTCTATCCTCATTATGACACCCCTTCAAATATTTAAACAGGGCTATCCTCTTAACCTTCTCTTCTCCAGGGTAAACATACTCAGCTCTCTAAGTTGCTTCTCATAGGGCATGGTTTCCAGACCATTTTGGTTGCCCTCCTCTGGACATGCTTTGGATGCAGGAGAGGGGGGTCACCAGTCTGGGAGAAACAATTTAGCTATGTAATTAAGGTGGTTATGTAGCTACGTAGTTGGTATAGAATTCCAGCCACTTTTCTAGTACTGTAGAAAAGCAGGAAAGATAATTGGAAAAAACCCTATACAGTAAAGACATCTGGATAATGCAAAGGTTAATAGGTCAGGATTGCACCTTTGTTCACTGCAACAGCAAACCATTTATATAAACATAATTACAAAACATTAGGTTTCAAGAATATAGAACATAGAAAACAGACCAATAAACACAGCTATTCTTTAAGAAACCAAACCACACCCCCACCATGTCCACTTTTCAACCCCTTTCACAATGAAGCAGAATTAGACACTCACATTCAAACTGGTTACGGGACCATAGTGGGAAAGGGGTTCATTAAAGGAGTATTCCCAGCATGGAAAAATATAAAATTCCCAATGAATCTATAGCATAGCAATACTGGGGCTGCCATGACTTTATGCAATAAGGCTGAGACAAATGCAGGATTATTGCACTGCTAGAACAGTATAACAATCTTGTGTGATAAGCACCTTAATTTACAGTATTATTCTTAATGATATTATCAGAGGCTGCTCTTTGTAACATCATCCTTGTTAGCATCACTGGGTCGGTGGGTCCTGCCTCCTTTGACATCTCAAGGAGTCATGCCCAGATCCCCTGTTTTGGACCTGAAAATCTCATAGGTGGGAGTAGTCCTGACTTGGGAAGCCTATTCAGGGGCCACATCAGTGCCTCCATGTGAATCCAAAAGCAACCAGAAAGTTACACCTTGGGGGAGGAATCCTTAATTCCAGTTTTCATGGGGGAAAGTGGATTTTCTGACATATTAAACTACTGGCCCATTTGGAAGAGCTCTAAAACTCTTGAAGTGTATTCCTTATCCCAGCTGCAAAGCAGAGGTATATATACAAACAGATATGATTTATATGTGGTTCTGCTTGCTAAATATTTATTATATGGACCCATTTCAAACTGACTTCAGAGCGGGATATGGACTTGAGACTGCCATGGTCGCCTTAGTCGATGATCTCCATCTGGGCATCAACAGGGGAAGTGTGACCTTGTTGGTGCTCTTGGACATCTCAGCGGCTTTCGATACCATTGACCACGGTATCCTTCTGAAACGCTGGAGGGAGCTGGGCATCGGGGGCACTGCGCTGCAGTGGTACCGTTCCTATCTCTCAGGCAGATTCCAGATGGTGCAGTTGGGGGACACTTGCTCCTCTAAGAGGGAACTGACATCTGGTGTCCCTCAGGGAGCTATTCTGTCCCCCACTTTGTTTAACATTTACATGAAACCGCTGGGAGAGATCATCCAGAGACATGGGGCGTGGTGTTATCAGTAATCTGATGACATCCAAATATGTTTCTCTGTGCCCCAACTGATGCAGTGACTAAGAATGGCGTCTCTCCTCTGAATGCCTGCCTGAAGTCGGTAATGGGCTGGTTGAGGGAAAACAAACTCAGTTTGAATCCAGAGAAAACGGAAGTACTGGTGATAGGTTCCCCAGGCCTGGGGAAGGAAATTTGTCCATCTGTCCTGGACGGGGTCACACTTCCCCTGAAGGATGAAGCTCGCAGTCTAGGAGTACTTCTGGATTTGTCCCTGCAGTTGACATCTCAAGTAGATGCGACGGTCAGAACTGCTTGCTATCAACTTCGGTTGAAACGCCAACTGCGACCCTACCTGGGCCAAAGGGACCTTGAAACTGTGGTACATGCTCTGGTAACCTCTCGCTTAGATTTCTGTAATGTGCTCTACATGGGGCTACCCTTTTACCAAGCCCGGAAGCTTCAGTTAGTACAAAATATGGCAGCCAGACTGGTCACCGGTGCATCTAGGTTTGACCATATAACACCTATTTTGAAAGATCTTCACTGGCTGCCTATTCACTTCTGAGCACAATACAAGGTGTTGGTTATTACCTATAAAGCCCTACATGGCTTGGGTCTGAGTTACTTGAGGGACCGCATCTCCCTATATAATCCGCCCCACATGCTCAGAACATCTGGGAAGAACCTATTGGAAACACCATCTTCCAAATATGTTTCCACATCCCAGATGGCCTTTTCAATAGCAGCCCTGCGGATCTGGAATGGTCTTCCCTGGAGAAGAGAAGGTTAAGAGGTGATATGATAGCCCTGTTTAAATATTTGAAGGGATGTCATATTGAGGAGGGAGCAAGCTTGTTTTCTGCTGCTCCAGAGACTAGGATCCAGAGCAATGGATGCAAACTGCAGGAAAAGAGATTCCACCTCAACATTAGGGGGAACTTCCTGACAGTAAGGGCTGTTTGAAAGTGGAACAAACTCCCCTGGAGTGTAGTGGAGCCTCCTTCCTTGGAGGTCTTCAAGCAGAGGCTGGATGGCCATCTGTCGGGGATGCTTTGATTGTGATTTCCTGCATGGCAGGGGGTTGGACTGGATGGCCCTTGTGGTCTCTTCCAACTCTACGATTCTATGATTCTATGATTCCTGAGGAGCTCCATTTTACGACCCCCCTGGAAACATTTTAAAAGAGACTTAAAACTTTTCTCTTCTGTCAAGCCTCCCCCCCCTGAAGAATGAAGTTTTGTATCTTTGACATTGATTCTCTGCCTTACCCTGGATACACATGTTGAATGACTGTGTATAGAGTTTTTGTATTATTGGAGTTTAATTTTTTATTAGAATTTACTTATATTTTTATGATATTTTTATGAGATTGTTGTAATGGTTTTTATAGTCTGTAACACCGCCTCGATACAATGGGAGAGGCGGGGAAACATAAATAAAAATTATTATTATTATTATTAACTATCACTAACTCTTTTAAACTTAGTTTTTTTTTCTTAATTAGGGCCTATGACTATGTAGACTACAGTGGGGCACATGCATTACATGGCAATTTGTATTTGCATGGGTAGTAATAATATAATGTAATTCCTTTGCGTCTTTATGGCTTTTACCAGGATGGATGTTGCTAAGCGAAGGTGGTGGTTAGACGCGTAAGATGAGAACTGGTTCTTGTGTTCTGGAATACTGTTTCTCCTCCACCTCATGTAGAGCCAACACTGCAATATGAGAACCACCAGAATATTTTGCTAGTTTGAACTCCGTATTTTCAAAAAGGCTGCAGGGATGCATCTTTGCAGATGTCCTTCTTTAACTGTGTTAGGTTGCCATGGAAATCTGTGACACCCAAATCTGGTGACTGCCAATCTTTTCATGCATACACCCCAGGCAGAGACTAGTTTGTTGTGCCGGAGCTACTTCTATTGATTTCAGAGAGGCTTATATCGCAAAGCACATTATATTACTAACCTGCTAGACCTTGCTCTCATATTGTGGAGGACAGAATTTTCATGAAGTGTGTACCAGAAGCCCCAAGCTATCCCTTCACAATATTGGGGCCCTACACATCTTTGGGTAACAGCTACAGGATGATGAGAATTGTCATCCAGCAATATCTTATTGGGAAATGACACAAGCTCTGGCAAAATGTTCAGAATACAACAAAGTGACATGAATTTTGCTGTTATTCCCAATTAGAGTAGACCATGATACAGTATTAATATAATTTAATCAATTTGAAGGCACATGCAAATGCACATCAGGGAACATACCATAGTTCCATCTTAGCAAGTATGTGCTGAGTGAACATAGAAATATTGTGGGGGGGTGGTGGTGGTGGTGGTGGTGGTGAGAATCAAAGAATATCCATTTAGCTACTTGAAATCCAATGAGCTCTCAAAAGATTAGAAATGTCTTCCCTGTGTTAATGGATACTTTTCAACTTGTGCAGCCTGATGATGTGGACAGAATTCTTGGAGAGGTGAAAGCCACCACATGTGTCTTGGACCCTTGTCCTTCTTGGCTTATTAAACAGACTGGAGAGGGACTGGCTGAGTGGGTAAAGGAGGTAGTCAGCACCTCCCTACAAGGCAGAGTTCCATCTTGCCTAAAGGAGGCAGTTGTGAAGCCATTGTTTAAAAAAGCCATCCCTGAATCTTGCAATGATGAATAATTATTGGCCAGTATCCAATCTATCATTTTTGGGCAAGATTTTGGAATGTGTAGTGACTTCCCAACTCCAGGGATTTCTGGATGAAACAGATTATCTAGATCCATTTTAATCTGGTTTAGGCCTGGCTGTGGAATGGAAATAGATTTGGTCGCCTTGGTGGATGCCCTACACAGGGAACTGGAAAGGGGGAGTGTGTCCCTGTTAGTTCTGCTGGACCTCTCAGTGGCTTCCGATACCATCAACTATGGTATCTTTTTGGGCCACTTCTCTGGGATGGGACTTGGAGGTACTGTTTTACAGTGGCTCTGTTCCTTCTGGAGGGATGAACCCAGAGGATCATGCTAGAGGACTCCTGCTTGGACCCCTGGCCATTGGCCTGTGGGGTCCCTCAGGGTTTTGTGTTGTCCCCTATACTATTTAACATATACATGAAGCTGCTGGGAGAGGTTGTCCGGAGTTTTGGGGTCCAATGTCATCAATATGCCAATGACACTCAACTCTACTACTTCTTTCCACCCCAGTCTAAGGAGGCTGACCTGGTCCTAAACCAATATCTGTCATCAGTAATGAACTGGATGAGGGCAAAAAAGTTGAAACTTAATCCAGATAAGACAGAGGTGGTCCTGGTCAGTTGGAAGGCAGATCAGGGAACAGGGATCCAATCTGTGTTAGATGGGGGGTCACACTCCCCCTGAAGATGCAGGTTTGCAGTTTGGGGGTACTTCTGGATTCAGTCAAGCTGTTTGTCCATTTTTCTGTCTGCTTTGACTGGCAGGGTCTGACTGTGATTTTAAGGAGCACATCACTAGCTTCCATATTACCAGCTTTCATATAACTTCCTTTCAGAGTTTCCTTAAATGGAGATATCAGAGATTGAAAGTGGGATTGTCCTTGTGCAAGGCTCGTATATTCCCTGTTTGATGAGGCATTAATAGAGACAGCCAATTAAAAAAAGAAGGTGAGGGAAATAGATTTCCTGACCCTGTGTTCTTCCTGCATTTCCACTGTTGTCTCTCACCTCCCAACTGCTTTTATCCCTGCTAAGAAAAAGATTTTTTAAAACCTGCATCTTTACTCTAATGGGCAAAAATGTAGCTAATACATAATAATAAATAATAAATAAAGTTTTTATTTCTATCCCGCACCTTCCTGCGATCAGGGCGGCTTACAACAGAGTTAAAATGACAATACATACAATACATAAAAATTAAAATACAAATATATCAAACCATCCAATAAAAATAACAGGCAAAAAAGCCCCATAGTCCAACCTCTTGGCCATGGAAGAGGAGGGAGGCCCACAGGATTTTAATTTGAGGCAAATAAACCATGGGGTGACTCAGCACTAAAATGCTTAAGAAGCACATTTTGTTGTTGTTTTTGTGTGGCTCCAAGCCCTTTTTGACTTATGGCTACCCTAAGGTGAACCTATCATAGGGTTTCCTTGGCAAGTTTCCTCAGAGGGGGTTTGCCATTGGCAGCTTCTGAGGCTGAAAGAGTATGACTTGCTATGAACGCTGATCTCCAGAGGGATAGGCCAATGCTCAAACCATATTGGCTCTCAAGAGGCTCATTACCCCACCTTAGAAAGAAAAAGTGTCTCCAAAAATATTTGCAGAATTACATGTACATTGAGATCCTAATGGAAACTGGTGATATGATGTCCACTTGATGTCCAGGAGTGTGAAATTTGCTTCTTTTCCCAGATATACAATGGTAACTGGATAATGTCCAGGTGCTTTCCAGTAGCCAGTCAGTGGACACTTGGGTGGTGGGGGAAGGCAGACAGCATTTTGCATAATGGGCAATAGGTATTGCTCAGGCAGCTATGGGATATCTCTTTGTGCAACACCCCAAAATACACATTGCCATAATGGACTTTTGACCATAATGCACATTGTTGCCCTGTGATGTTCTTCTTTATAGAGAAATGAACTAGAAGCTATGCTTTTGTAATTTTATATTGCACAAGTAGTAATAAGGATGTTGCTCAGACTAAACAGGTTTTCCCCCCCTTTGAGTGGCTTTCATTTCCTCAACTAAGATATGAATTGGAATGCAATTATCCTTCAATTTCTGCAGTTCTCCAAACCTTGTAATGAAATTATTCATTTTTTTTAAAAAAAAATGCATATGTTAGAAAAAATCTGTGTACAATGATGCCTGCGTTAAAGAAAAGGACATATATTAGGAGGAATTTCTTGCAAAAAGATTAGTTATATTAAGAGAAACTGCAGACAAAAAATGTGTATACATTTTGATTTGAAATTCATACAATTTCATATGGTAGCCAGTATGGTGTAGTGGTTTGAGTGTTAGACTATAATCCTAGAGACCAGAGTTTGATTCCCTGCAAGGCCATGAAACCCACTGGGTGATCTTGAGCAAGTCACATACTCTCAGCCTCAGGAGAAGGCAAAGGCAAATCTCCTCTGAATAAATCTTGCCAAGAAGATCCCATGATAGGTTCACTTTAGGGTTACCAGAAGTCAGAAACGTCTTGAAGGCACGCAACAAAAACAAAAACAACAAACAATTTCATACACTTTAGATATGAAGGCAAAGGGCTAAGCCTCTCTTTATCTCCAGAATCATTAGGAGACAGAGGAAGGGGAGAGGAGAGAAGAAGCAATTACACATTTCAGAATTAAGTGTGTTGTCAAGTTACTCCTTAGGAAAAGGAAGAATCGTCACTATAGTTGCTCCTGAAGGGCATTTTAAAGTTAGCTGAAAATTAAATTTCGGAGATGGGGGAAGCTGAAAATCCACCCTGCCCCAACTGGTTGACCAAATTATGACATCGTAATTTACTTTCTGATGCTATCATGGACCAATGTGCTGCTAGGGATTTCATGCTGTGTGTCTGTCTGTTTCGTTCATTCTCTCTTTGTGCTGTCATTTAACAAGTTCCAGAATCCTGCCAGATTCTGAAGGTGAGCAAGCTGAAGTCTTTTTGATAGGATGACAACAGAGACAGCGTTTCTTCCACGGCTGTTTCTAGGCCAGAAAAGAAATTCACAGCATTGGCATTTTCCTATCAAAATATCTATTTCTGCAACTCTCAGGACTGGCCATGGGATAAAACACATCTCTCTTTGGGAAGCCATACATTTCTGAGGCTTTCAGTGAAGAAGAAAAAACATACAAAACTGTGTATACATTTGAAAAAGGCAAAGAACTTAAAAGCCATGCTTTGAAAAATGGGCACACAGATATGCTTTTGTCAATAAGAAAAATACCCAGTAATGTGTACGTGAGTTAAAATGTTTACAAATATTCATACTTTTTAAAATAAACATATACGGAGAAATATATATGGATTTCTGAGTGATTGTAACCTGATATGGAACTGATATGGGAAAGAGTGCTAGTGAGACTTTTGGGAAACAAAAATAAGACTGGAGGTGCGTAGAAATAATGCAGCTTGACACCACTCTTAAGTGCTGTAGCTCCATCCTCACAAAACTAAATATTATAGGATTCTGTAGGATGAAGTCATAGCAGTTAAAATGATGTCAAACTGCCTCATTTCGACAATGTAGTTGCACCCTGAGAGATGTTCATATCTGTCAATCAAATCTTACTTCATCTTTGACAAAGGTATGGTGCTTCATGACACCTGAGGCAAATAAACCAATTTAGTGGATGAATAGGATTGCCATAAGTCAGGACCCCCAAACCGGGACAAATGTAGGACAACATTTTCAAACGTAGGGCACATTTTTTAAAGGACATGCGAAAAATTTGATGATTTTTAAAAAATGTTAATATAAATGCATGTTTCTACACTTTAAAAATACACTTTAAAAATGCACTTAAAAATACACTTTAAAAAATGCATTTTAAAAATACATACAGTATTGGGAATGGGCACCCACCTCTTCCTCTTCCTCCTCCTCCTCCTCATTGGCGCCAAAAAAGGCACCAGGAAATGGCCCTTTCCTTTCCCCTCCAGCCGGCCCACGACCAAACAGAGGAGGAGCTCCTCCTCTGGAGTCTCGCTGGCCAATGAGGGCAGACTGGGGCTGGAACAGCCCCTCCCCCTGCCAGCACTGACAGGCTCCAGCCTGCAGAAGGGGCGGGCTGTTCAGCCCCAGCCTCAGGAGGAGGAACACCTCCTCATTAGCCCTGTGCGCGGCCCTGGCCATGGGCGTGCGCAGGGCCAGTGGAAGTGCCCGCAGGCCAGCAAAGGCCATGGTGCTGGTGGCGGCCACAGTGGCAGCTGCGCGAGAGGCCCTGCATGAGCGGCCCCGCGTGGTGCAACTTGGCCACAGCAAGCGCGGCTGCTATAGCCTCCCGCAGCGGCAGCTGACTCGGGACAAACCCATTTCAGTTAGCAAACCAGGATGGGACGACCCCACCCAGTTCAAAAGTGGGATTGTCCCGCCCAGTTCAAAAGCGAGATTTTCCCACCCCTAGGCGGGATATGGCAACCCTATGGATGAAGGACAGTCTGTGTAGAATCCATGTAGCTCCAACCTCCAAGAAAGGAGGAATGGCTTTGGGACATAGAAGGAAGAGCTGAAGACCCCTTTCATTAAAAGGTATTTTAAAGTTAGCTGAAAGTTAGTTGATGGTCTTCCCTGCAGACTCAGGAAAAAGCCTACTGCAGCTTCTTCTAGCTTGTGTGTTCTTCCTCATTAATACTTTTTATCACCTTGTACACCCTCTGATGTTACCTGGCTATACTTGTCTGGGTTTTCTTTTGTGAAATGTTGGAAGGTATGTTTCTCGACTATGCAAGCTTGACTTTATGGCTGAAGGATTCTCCTCCAAAGATTTTACCTGGAAACTGGTTAAACTACATAATTTAGATGTAGATGTGCATGTATGGAGGGCAAAGCTAGTCAGACCTCCACCCCTGTTTTACATCAAGTTGAAGGAGTCTGCCTGCCTCTGAGCTGTGCATTTCTCATTTCAAAATTAAGGCTCTTGCAGTGAAAGAAGCGTTTGTCCCTTTTCGGCAATTGCTTCTCTCCATCTGCAAAGCTTTTCCATATGTTGGCTGGCCTCCTTGAAGCCAAGCCTTTGAACTGCTCTGCTCGTGGGCTCTTGCTAGCTATGATTTCATCACAGAATATATAAACTTTGTTCATCCTCCAGATTCCAGACTCAGGGAACACAGGGCTCATTCACAACCTGCCTTTCCTAATAAAAGCCAATTTTGCTAACAAGATATGGCAGGAGCTCCCCTTCCTTGCCACCCTCAGATTTTTTTTTCTTTTCACAATAGGTGGTTGTATTTATCCTGGTCCCCTTGCAAAAATGTTTGAGACAAGAAACAAGAGAGAGAATTTAATTGCAGATATAGGTAACCTACAGCAAGGTGTGGCAGGATGGGAAAGAATCCATGACCCACAGGCCAAAGCAACCCAAGCTCTGTTTAGCAAGATGGATTTCCCTTCAAAATAGCTTAGCTCTTCATCTGTGACTTACAAAGTGACCTACCCTTGGTCTATGCTTACTTGGTAAGGAAAGGATTGCAACTAAGGGCCCTTTCACACTATACAATGATAGCACTTCAGAGAGCAAGTCTGGTGTAGCAGTTTGAATGTTGGACTAGGACTCTGGACTGGAGACCAGAGTTCAAATCTCCTCTTGGACAAGTCACACTCTCAGCCTCAAAGGGAGGCAAGGGCAAACCCTCTCTGAATAAATCTTGCCCAAAACAAAAACATAATAGGGTCATCTTAAGGCCACCATAAGTCAGAACACTTGAAGACACACACACAACAACAACAACAACAACAACAACAACATTCCATTTTAACTGTAATGGCTACATCGTATAGAATCCTAGGGTCTTTATCGTCTTGTGAGGCACTAGAACCTCTCTGGCTGAGAGGTCTAGATACCCTTTTCTAAACTGCAAATACAGTAGGCCCTTTCCATATGCAGGGGATCTGTTTCGGGCAAAAATCACATATGCTTAAGTTCCACTGAAAATAATAGGAGCGCGCACAATTGTTCCTGCCATGGCTTGCCTTGTGCATAAGGTTAAAGCAACATATAGCGCACCTGCATATGGCGTGGGCACACTGTAAATCCTGCAAATACCAGGATTCCATAGAATGCTGTCATGGCAATTATAGTATTATAATTGTGAAAGGTTGCTAAATGTCAGGGTGAGCCCAAGTCAGGTCCTTCTTCAGATGGAATTGCCATTGGCACCAGTGTAAATCTGCTCTGGGTATTTGTCTAAATTTTAAAGGAGCTATGCAACCCTATTTTGGGGATAGGGTTCATCATCTTGGATCACTCCTTTACAATTTATACTAAATGTAACCCTAGAAGCAGAATGATAAAGAATGGAGACATAGGGCAGACTACAGAGTTTAACTGGAATCCTTTGGACATTGAGGTAATTGGCTTGCATACCTGGTGACAGTATAATGTTACATTTCCAAAAGGGGTCTGCAGTAAAATAGGGCTGGGGCAGAGTCCCTACCCTCCAGCTGTTCCGATTTGGCAGGGATGTTCCTAATACTCTATTGTCCCACTTTTCAACAGCATATACGATGTTCCAGAATCTCTCTTCTGTTCCCACTTCCACCTCTGTCTTCAGCTTAATACAATTGCTGCAAAAATGAGTTCAAACTACAAAAGTAGTTTGCTCTCAATTAGCTGAGGAATGAGTAGAAGAAAGGAGTGGGCAGAATATTTCCTTTTCCTTGTAATCCAGGCAAAAACAACCTGTTGGAGCTGCTCCTAGCTTGTGTGTTCTTCCTCATTAATAACTTTTTCCATCTTGGCCACAGACTGATGTTGCTTGGCCACACCTGTCGCAGTTTTCATCTGTGAAATGTCAGTGAGTATAAAAGTTGAACCTTTAGAAATACAGTTAGACATCCAAAGAAAAGGTGACCAACATAGTCAAAGGTCTAGAAACCAATCCCTGTGAGGAATGGCTTAGGGAGGCTGGGTGTTTATCTAGGAGAAGAGAAGGCTGAGATGTTATATGACAGCTATATTTAAATGCCTTGAGGGATATTATGTAGAAGATGATCCAAGCATGTTTTCTGCTGCTCAAGAGAGTAGGACATTAATCAAGAATGCAAGAAAAGAAATTCCACTGAAATATTGGGAAGAATTCCCAATATTTCAAACTACAGGGGAAAAGATTCCACCTAAACTTTAGGAAGAATTTCCTGATAGTGAGAGTTGTTCAACAGTGAAATACAATGTTTTGGAGTGTGATGGAGTCTCCTTCTGTGGAGATTTTTAAGCAAAGGATGAATAGACTTCTGTTGGGGGTGCTTTGATTGTGTATTCCTGCATGCCAGGGGATTGGACTGGATGGCCCTTGTACTCTCGTCCAACTCTATGATTCTATGAACTTGTTGACCGTAAAGGCTGTTCAACAGTGCAACAGATTGTCTTGGGGGCTCTGCTTTAGAGGTTTTAGCAGTTGGATGGGCATCTCTCAGGAGTATTTTTGTTGTGTAATTCTGCATGGCAGAGGGGTTGGACTACGTGACCCTTATAGTCCTTTTCAGGTCTGATTCTAAAGTCTTTGGAACGGCATTGCTGGGACCACTTCTGAGCTCATGTCTGTGGGCAGAAGAAAAGGTAGGTATGTGTGTGGAGATCTAACTTCACAACTCCCTTCCACAGAAACTTCAGCAGCTCTTGTGGATCCAGTGTCAGCTCAGACAGGTCATGTTCTTACTGTTATTCAGAGTTTCCACTCCACTTAATAACTATGATCCTTCTCCAAATCCCCTGACACTAATCAACAAGCTCACTACAGTGACATTTAATGGAGTCTAAAGAAAAAGGTGTTAGGTGCTAGGGCATAAATAATTTATGCTTTTTCCCATCTGATAACTGGATGAGAAAACTCTCTAGAAATGTGCTTGCAGGCTGGTGAGGGTGCTGATCAGCACACAATGCAGGATATCTTCAGGGTATCCACAGCCAAAACATTCATTTGGGGGAAGGGAAGTGTATTTCACTGGAAGCTGTCTCTTTTGACAGTTTTGTGAGGACAATTTTTCCAAAGGTGACTGCCTGCATGGGGCTGAAAAATACCATTACTGGAAGGATGTGTTCTTGCGAGTTGATAGCCTTTTGCAGACTTCAGTAGCGCCTTGCGTGTTATTGCCAGTTGAAAAACCGACGCAGTACTGAAGTCACCCGTCACAATTTGTTGCCTTTCTGCTTTTGATAAAGAGCTTTCAAATGGATTGATGGACATGGCTGTCCAGATTACAGCAGGAGGCTGAGATCATTTTATAAAGTTATAGTCAACAGTGTCCTTCAGCTAGCAGCATAGATACTGAAAGCAGATCAAATTCCTCATTCCCTCATACAGCCTTCTCCCCTAACTGCCTCCTTAAATCATCTCTCTAGTGTTGGGGGACCCTCCAGAACAGATGGGGGGCATGCAGGGAAGAGTTTGTTTGGAAAACTGATTTTCTAGCTTAGTAAATGCCTCATTAGAACTCTACATCAAACAAATCTGGATCCTATTACATTCTCTCCTGCTCTTACAATTGTATAAATATGCTTCATATCTTGAGGCCTGGATATCACTCTGCAATGCATCATTGGACTACAGCTCTGGAGACCAGGGTTCAGTTCCCAGTTCAGCCAGGAAACCCACTGGATGACCTTGGGCAAGTCACATTCTCTCAGCCTCGGGGAAGGCAATGGCAAACTTCATCTGAACAACTCTTGCTAAGACAACCCAATTATAGGTTTGCCTTGGGGTCATCATACGTCAGAAATGACTTGAAGGCACACAACAACAACTGCATCTGAAGAAGAGGGTTTATATGCAGAATAGCTTGTGTGACTATAATAAACTATTGAATATAGCTCATGCCAGTTAGTCTTACAGGTGCTGCTACATTCTTTCTTTTTTCCTGCTTCCTCTCCCTTCTTCCTTTTCATGAGAAAGATTCAAAGAACAAACAAGGAACCTCCTTTGCTTCTCCTTTTTAAAAGTGTTATACTGTATTGTATCAGTGAAATGTCACCTTTGCACTATAGCTGTAAGATTTTTTAAAAAATTCAAAGAGAATAAAAATGTGCCCTTCAAAGCATAGCACCACCTCAGCAAATGATATCCTATTTCAAATGGGAGCAAAACCTTGAAAAGCTCTAATGCATAGCCAAGGGTGCATCTGCAGTTTGACACCACTTTAACTACCATGGCTCCATACTACAGAATCTTGGGATTTGTAGTTTTGGGAAGCACCAGCACTCTTTGGGAAAGAAGAATAAAATAAAATAAATCCCAGAATTCCATAGGGTGGCACTACAGTATTTAAAGTGGTGTTGAGTTACATTATTTCTACAGTGTAGATGCACCCCAAGAAATTGCTAGAAGCAGCTCCGCCAATGAAATGAGTGGACGTTGAGGTGAAAACAACAATCAAAACCATCAAAGCTCTATCATGAGAACTCACACTTCTTTGACCAATCTTGACTAGCCCACAAAGGCCCAAATTGGAATTTGCCAATAAGATCCAGCCATTACTGCTTGCATAAGTATAAGTGGCTGTACCTCTGTCAGAGTTAGTAATTGCTAATTTACTATACCGTGACAATTCATTTATGAATCTGCCTTAGATCAGCAGCAGTCATCTATCTATTCCAAAGCTTAAAAATGTTGGCCAAGATCCTGCATTAAAAGCTATGAGTCATAACTTTACAATGCTGTAGCCATGTCTCTGACATGACATACAACCCTTCTAGTGAGCTGTGACAATGTGTATCGGGGTGCTCTGTGCCGCACTGTGAAATAGGACCCATTGAGCAATGGAATCCATGGCATTATGGGGGCTCTGCTTCTGCAATGATCTTGAAGATGTAGTTAGATCTCTGCTTCCCTCCTGAGAATACAAACAGTGTGAAATGGCACAATTCAGCTTTGTGTTGTTCATAAGTCAGTTTACAATGAGGTACAGGAGGCCCTTCACATCCACGGATTCTGCATCTATGGAATCAACCATCTACAGCTTGAAAATATTTAAAAAGAGGAAGGCAAATCCAAAACCTTGATTTTGCCAATTTATATAAGGGATGCAATATTACTACGCCACTGTATATAATGGGTCTTGAGCATCCACAGATTTTGGTATCCACAGGGGGTTTTGAACCAAACCCCAACAGATACCAATGGCCCACTGTAACTACCTAACAAGATGCCAGCTATACTCTTAGGTTACAACTTCCAGAATTGCCCTACCAGCATAGCTACTAGCCATGCTATTTAGGAGATTATGACAGCTGTAGCACAAAAAGTAAGGTTTACAGGCTCTGGTCTGTTTTTGGTTCCACATCAAATTATTGTGCCAAGACTGATAATTCTCAAACAAGATTTTCTTTCTGCTTCACAATAATCCTTGAATGCTTATAAATCTTCTGTAAGGGTTTCTAGATGTTCATGCTGTTTCCATTCCAGTGTCCAGGCCTCGATGTATAACAAATACCTTATTTTTCACCGTTCTTTAAAGCTGCACTTCTATTAGCTTTCTAACTTCAATTTTTTTCTAAGTGCACATTTTACACCCAGCTGTACACTAAAACAAGACATGACAAAACAAAATAAAAAACAAACCAAACAGTAGCCTCTGGCAAAACCAACAAAGCACAACATAGAGAAGAAGGGAGAATCCCAGTACAACAGCAAGACTCCTGCTATTGCATAATGTGGTGGAACTTGCTTGAAAAATTATAGTTTGCTTATTTTTATATTTATTTTCAGTGTATTAAATGCATACATAGCAGTACAAGCATATCTCAATTAACTTAAGCATGGTACATACTGCCCGTTTTATCTCTGGGTTGGGGGCAGGGCAGCTTCACTGGCAGCCCTGCGGCCCCAATTCGGAGTTTTTCCGGACCACGGAGAAGTGGCAAAATGCTGCTTCTCAGTGTCATGGAAAAGGAATGTCCTTGGGGCTTCATGTCCATGGACACCCCGGGAGCTAGAGCCATAGGAGAATAAAATTAAACTTTATTTATATAGCACTGCAGATTTACACAGCGCTGTACATACAAACAATAAGTTTGATAAAAATGAAACCTGCCAATGGCGTACATTCAACAAAACACATATAAAACAATAGATAATAATACAAGATAGAATTAGATAAAAATAAGCAGGGAACAAATTAAAAACATCAAATATCAAATCAAATATCAGATAACAACTGGATAAACAATCACACAATGCCTGGGAATGCTTCCCTGAACAATGTAGGGCCCAAACAGGCAAGCCAAAATAAAGCTGCTTCAGGTCACTATGGAGGTATGCTGTTCAAATGATACATACATCCTAAGAGGCCAGAAGCCACACCAAAACCATGCTCCAGTCCTAAGGACTAGAACACACCTTTGGCACAGCTTCAGGCCTCTTAGGATGCATACATCTTTTGAACACCATACCTGCAAAGTGACCTGAAGCAGATTTATTTTGGTCTGTCCGTTTGGGCCCATAGTCTTCAACTCAGTTTTGAAACTGGTAGGTTTGACCAAAGACAACCATCTGGTTCTCAGCATGTTAATCTAAGTATCAGAATATCTTGAGTCACCTGTATTTCATTTGTAGTGAATACCATTCCACTTGTTCACTCAGCTTGGCCCTTTTCCATGAGTTTAGTTTAGTTGCCCTTTCCATACATTATCACAAAGAATGATCATTGCAGACTTATAAAAATAGTTGCTTGCGAGGAAGTTGCTTTCAGCTGGATGTAACTGAGCCAAACTGTATGATGTATGTGAGCCAGCAGGTGTCCAGGGAGAAAAAAGATACAACCTAAATCCCCAAACATGTGAGTCATCAGCATAGTTATTTGGCCACAAAGTAATTAGGTTTCTATGGACATCCTCTTGGTAAAACAATTTAACTCCAATTAGATGTTGACAAGTTTGTCTTGTTTGTGTTGCTTGCATGTGCCTAAAGAGGTAGCTGCTTATCATTTGTCTAATGTGACGTGCTGAACCACCCTGAACATCATCTGTGTTTCTGTCACTCCACACAACTGAGCAACATGGACACATCAGTACACCTGTGGTCAAGGACAGGAGGGCCATGACACAGCTGAACAATAGCTCCTGGCTAGTTAATCATTGATGATGAATTTTCTCTTCCATGTTGTACTAATCCATACATTCTTATTGTCATTTGGCATTTATCCTCCTGGATGATTCATATACAGTATTTTGAATCCTCTTCAGCCAGATTTCTGGAGTGGTTTTGGCACTGGATGCCCTGCTGGATGACCTAAACTTGGAGAAGCACAAAGGATATGCAATCCTGTTAATTCTTTTTTAACCTTATAGCAGCTTTTGATGTCATTGGGCTTAGTATCTTTCTGAAGTGGCTGTCTAGGGTCCAAAATCAGAGCTTGAAAATAATTACTTTTGGGATGACATCTCCCAGAATCCCCCAGGCAAAATAGCTAGTGGGAGTTGTAATTAAAAAACAAACAAACTTTTCTCAAGCTCTGATCAGATTACATGTTAATGTTATTCACACTTTGTACCCAAATTGGCTATTTTGATTTTGAAGGAAAACCAGCAAATTGTCTGCTCACAAATGGGAGCTAACATTATTTCTGCTCCTTGAGACTGCTGCTTGCCTCTGAAGGCAAAGAGCAAAGGACAAATAGCCATTGAGGGAAGGCAGTTTTGGGGTGGGAAAAAAGTATGGGGTTCATTGGGATCATAGTCCCACACAATTTCTTTTTCTTTGGAACTGAAAAGCAGCCAACATAGGTATAGCCAACAAGTAGTATAATTTATAGTTTGACCCTGTAATGTGGATTGGGAATATCTAGTGTTGCCTTCCTATCCAGACAGTCCATTCTATAGTCTCCTGCTGGGAATTACTGCTGTGCCCTACAACAGTGAAGTTAGGGGTGTTCAGTGGGTTTCTGTTTTCTCCTGCCATGCTGTTCAATATAAAATCACTGAACTGAACTGAAAATGTAATGTCATACATGCTTCGTATAAAATATTCCATTGGGAAGCACGGTCACTTTCCCCCAGTTTTAATGATCTGCAAAGTGACATTTCTTAGATTGTGACATTTAAAAACAGCCAGGAACTGATCTGTGTATCGGCTGACCCCATCGCTGTAATTTTCTAGCCTTTATTGTACTTCCTTCCTGGTATGTCATTATCTGGCAGCACATCATAGTTATTCACCTGAGGGCTATTGAGCCACGTGAAAGTCAAGCTTTGCTTTTATGACCTCTCCGTTTTGATTGTGGTACATCAAATACAAGAGCCAGTGTGGTGTACTGATTTGAGCATTGGACTATGGCTGAATCTGCAATGCAATGCAATGTGATATTGCTTTGCACTGCAATGTAATGTGATATTGCTTTAACTGCCATGGCTCCATCCTATGGAATCCTGGAATTTGTTGTGGCACTAGAGCTCTCTGACAGAGAAGACTCACAAAACTACATATCCCTGAATTCCACAATATTGGACCATGACAATTACATCAGTCTCAAACTGTATTATTTCTGCGGTGCAGATTCAGCCTACAACTCTGGAGACCAAGTTTGAATATCCCCTCGGCCATGGAAATCCAGTGGGTGACCTTGAGTACATTACACTCAGTCTCAGAGGAAGGCAGTGGCAAATCCCAACTGAACAAATCTTGCCAAAAAACCCTGTGACAGGTTTGCCTTAGGTTCTACATAAATTGGAAATAATAATAATAATAATAATAATAGGATTTATTTATATGCCGCCCAATCACTGGGAATTAAGGCAGCTTACAACAGAGGGGATAATAGACGGTTCCCTGCCCTCAGGCTTACAATCTAAAAAGACACGACACAAAAGGAGAAGGGAATGGTGAGGGGGGGGAGGGGAAATGACTTGAAGTCACACAACAACAACAGCCTTCGAGGTTGAGGAAGTAGAGCTTGTTCAATCTAGTGAAGAGAAGATGGAGGCGTGACATGACTGCACTTCTTCAATACCCCAATTGCTTTCTCAGAGAGGAGGGGTCAGGCCTATTCTTTGCTGTTCCAGAGGGTAATACCAAATCTAATGGTTTTAAGTTACAGGAGAATAGGTTTTGATTGAACATTAGATGGACCTTCTTGACAGTAAAAGTGGGTTGGCAATGGAAACAGTTGTGTAGAGAGGTGGTGGGTTTTCTTTGCCTGAATGCTCCAGCTGGAGTTCCTGCACTGAGTGGGGGATTGGACTCAATGGCCTAGAGACTTCAGAGATACCAGTGTGACTTTGAGGTTGAGGTGACCTTACAGGTTAGTTGAAACTGCTTGTATAATGGGCCCTAAGTATCTCCTCAATTCTAGACTCCTCCTCGCTCCCAGGGATATCAAAATCCATGGATGTGCAAATCCCATTATATACAAAAAGAAGGTTATATATATTAAAAAATCCCTTATATAAAATGGCAAAAAGGTTTGCTTTTTGAAATATTTTTGAAATATTTTCAAGCCATCAGTGGTTAAATCTGTGGCTGCAGAATCTGTGGATACTTAGGGTTAGAATCATAGAATCATAGAGTTCAAGGGCCATCCAGTTCAACACCCTGCCATGCAGGAACTCACAATCAAAGCACCCCTGATAGATGGCTATCCAGACTCTGTTTAAAGACCTCCAAAGAAGGAGACTCTACCAAATTCCAAGGGAGTGTGTTCCACTGTCGATCAGCTCTTACCATCAGGAAGTTCTTCCTAATGTTGAGGTGGAATCTCTTTTCCTGTAGTTTGACCCATTGCTCCAGGTCCTAGTCTCTGGAGCAGCATAAAACAAGCTTGTTCTATCCTCAATATGACACTCCCTCAAATGCTTAAACAGGGTTATCCTATCACCTCTTAACAATCTCTTCTCCATGCTAAACATACCTGGCTCCCCAATAGTACATTGTCTGCTCAATCTGTGTATTTGCACATAAGTACAAAGTGTGTTGCAAAGGAGTCTGGCCCTGGGATGATCTCTGTCTGAAGTTCTGAGTACTCAAGGAGGCAGTGAGTACCAAATAGTACTGAAAGTCTGCATTCATTTATAATAGGAGCCATGGACTGAGCAGGGAGGATGTCTCCCCAGAAAATAGCAAGGGGAACGAGAACTGGCTGTGGTGTCTTGTGCTTCCTATGTCAGTGGGGTAGCGAACCCAGATGTTGGGCCCGAACAGACAGGCCAAAATAAAGCTGCTTTGGGTCACTTTGGAGGTATGCTGTTTAAATGATGCATCTGTCCTAAGAGGTTGGAAGCTGTGCCAAAGCCACATTCTAGTCCTAAGGATTTGCACACAGTTTTGGTACAGCTTCTGACCTCTTAAGATGTATGTGTCATTTAAGCAGCATACCTCCAAAGTGACCCGAAGCAGCTTTATTTTGGCCTGTCTGTTCGGGCCCATAGTTCCCATGACTGAATTTTAAAGGAGCTATCCAAGGTGCTGAATTCATTTGTAGGCTAGGGTTCAAGACCTTTGACAGGTCAGTTTAAGTTCAGACTTAAATGTGGGAGTGGATTCACCACCCCACTGACCTCAGCTACTGCTGTGCTTGGTCCACAAGTCTTGACAGAAATAAAAATAGAAGACACAGCCTCTTCACCCAATTGCTTAAATATCCAGCTGCCATGTGATCCATGCCAGTAGTTTTTGCCTCCTGGCAACTTCTTGACTGAGTCATTTCCTTCTCTTGTTGTTCTCCTGTCTGATGAAGGCATTTCAGGGAGCTGTAATTGAGTTATGTTTACTTTTCATTCCAATTTCAACCTGTGTCTGGTTGATGGTCAATGTGCTATGAAAAAGATTCATAGTGCCTGGTGCTTTTCTGGTAGGGGAGCAAAACTAGGTTTAGTCCCATTTGAGATCTGCAGGCATTCTTCTTTAAAGCCTTGTTAAGTTTATTAATGGGGTATTAAAGGAAATGAACCAGTTTCTCAGATTTTTATTTGAAGCCAATAGCTATATCTGTACATGTGGCTGAGACTCAATATCTGTATAGAAGTGTAACAGAGGCACAGATATTGTTCATTATATATAATGGCAGCCTAAAAACATATCTGCTCATAGAATCCTCTAACTAGTATAGTTGCTGGCCATATTGACCAGAGGATCCCTGCCACTGTAGTCCAAAATGTAATTTTCAAACTCTGTAGTAAAATATCTGCAATTTGCCATGGTAAATTAATAGAGAAATCTTATCATGAAGTAGCTTGCCACAGCTCTGGCTGTATACAGTATCATGCTAGGGCTGGCCTTACTATTATACAGAGTGATGCATCACCCTCAGGCAGCAAATATTTGGGCTGTTTGACATTGCTTTATCTGTCATGACTCTATCCTATGGAATCCTGGGATTTGTAGTTCATTGTGGCATCCGAGCTCTCTGATAGGGAAGGCTAAATATCTCACAAAGCTACAAATCCCAAAATTCCATAGCATTCAGCCACGGCAGTTAATGCAGTGGCAAACTGCATTAATTTTGCAGTGTAGATGCAGCCTCAGTGGCTGGGGGAGGATAAAAGTCAGCTGATTAGCCAATGAATTCCATTCCTGCAGCTGCCTATTGGAAGGAATAGACATCTTCATTAACTTCCACAGGGTTCTTTGGAAATCCAGGAGGATGTCATCATTTTCCTGCAGTTGAGTGCAGGAGTAAACCCATCTGTCTCGTGACTACTTGACAGTCTTCCCCTGTCCTTCTCTGGCCACGGGGAGGGACACTCAACCAAAAAGCTGATAGGTCACATGTGTTGGGCAAAGTCATGGCACAACCACACCTGGCAGAGTTTAAAACCCAGGAATAAAATGCAGCATCTTGGCCATAAATTCTTATAATGGGAAATTAAGGTCTGGGTATGGAAGGATAAACCAAAAGTTTCATATTTAGTGTATCACTGATATGAGTGTCAGTACTCTAAAGGCACCAGATCCCATATGATCTTGGAAGTTAAGTACAGTCAGCTCTGTTTAGTACTTAGACAGGAGACTGTCAATCAATACCAGATGCTCTAAGTTGCATTTCAGAAGAAGGAACTGGTAAAAACACCTGTGAATATTCCTTGCCTAAGAAAACCTTATAGAATTAATGGATTCACAATAGGTGGACAGGATTTCAGGACACATGCACACACACATGTCATTGGATACCTGTTGCTGGCAGACTCTGGACCAGCTAATTTTTTGGACTATATAACTTTAAAAATCCCCCAGAAAGCATTGGGAAGATGAAGCAGAGGATCCTTTGCTTTGATTTAGCACAGTCCTTCTTAAATTATTTTGTACAATACCTACACATTTGTTGTTACTCCTTCTAGCTCCTCTGGAATAGCTGAACACTGGAGATTTACCCCCGTCATAGCTTGTATAAATTGAACCTCCAAACCATCACTGTTATAGTCATGTTGGCTAGAGGATTCCAGAAGTTACAATTTCAACATCACTGCTCAACATCACTGCTCTTAACTTTGGTCAAGGTATTATAATAATATAGATGAGGAGTGGGAGTGTGCTAGCTCTGCTCCTTCTGCTGTTGATGCCAACATTTTTCACACATGGAGAGTGTTTTTTGTGAAGGCAAGAATCTTCTCTTTTCATGAAGGCTGTTTGCATGACTTGGAGTGCTAGAAAATAAAGGTTCCTGATGACCCATGATGAGTCTGCCAAAAGAGGAGGGTCTCTCCCATTCAAAAAGTCATCCTCCTTATCTAAAGTGAAGGGGAGGGGCTAAGACCAGTTCTTGTGTATTTAATCAACACCTTTTCATAATGCCTGTATAAGGATTGGAATAGCATGTGACTGTGTGATTATTGCTTCTTGGCATGTATGGGCAACATTGCCCATATTATTCTCTTTCTTCCAAAGGAGCCTAATTTGGCATATAGTTGCCTCAGGGTGTTGGAAGTGAATCACTGAGTAATTTACTATCTCAGCCTTTCTGGCAGCTTACCTCCTATGCCAACAAACACCTTTGGGAATGTGATGGGGCAGGAGAGAGAGCAGCATTTTGACAGGTTTATGGCATTGGAAGAGGGAGTTAGGGGCTGTGCAGACTGACTTGAAGCGGCAGGCTGCAGCCACCCCTTTTATAGCCAGATCAGGGCCACAGCAACTGCATGCCGTGACCCCAATGTGGTCTTTGTGAGGCACAAAAACGTGCTGCAAAGGGCGCGATATCCATGGCACCGCAACTTTATAACACTCCTTGAGTGCTGCATCATATGATGCAGTGCCAGAGGAGTGCCATGATGCCACGCGCCATGTGGTGTGGTGTGCGGTGTGCAGTGTCATGACACCCTGGGGGTGGAGGTGGGGCATGCATCATATGATCATATGGACGCTATGCCCCGACTCCGCCCCCAACCTGGCCTTTATGGATGGTATGCACAGCTTCTTAGTCATCTTCTGGCATGTTGCAGTCTTGATCCTCCTGATCTCTCCACCCCATTGCTACCCTAAAAGTAAGAAAGCATAATGCAGTGGCAACCCACACATTTCAATATCATGAGTTTCTGCCTTTAACCTAGCAGTAATATTGAGAGGATAAATGAACTCAGAATTATCAGCCATCTTGCTTAATTTAAAATGGCCCTAGAAAAGATAGAGGTTTTCTTCAGACCCTTGGCTCATTTAACATTGGCTCAGTGCAGCCAATGGATTGGGGCCAGGGCAACCTCATCAGCAGCCCTGGGGCCCTGGCCCCAATCCATCATGAAAAGGGGCCAGGGCAACCTGACTGGCAGCCAATGTGGCATTTTCTGGGCCACGGAGAATTGGCAAAATGCCGCTTCTCCATGGCCTGGAAAAGGAGTGTCCTTGGGGCTTCATGCCCTCGGACACCCTGGCCCTACAAAGGAGAAAGGGGCGGCCCCTTTCTCCTCACGATCATTCCTGTGGCCATGTGGTTGGCACGGGAACGATCCATTATAGGAAGGAGCTGCGAAATGCAGCTCCTTCCTGTGACGTCATAAGGGCTGCATTGCAGCCCTTATGACATCGCTTCTTGTCGCAGATGTGTGGATGCTGTGCATTGCGCACGTCATCATGGCAACCCCTGTATGGATGGGAGACCGCTATGATGACGGCGTCTGCACGTTCTAGGGTTCCGGACCGTGCAGTTGCCGCTTTGTGACCATCTGTATCAGGTCATTGTCACCCAATCAGTTTGAAACCAGACTAATGCATGCAAACTCATTTTCCAGCTAAAAAGAATCTGACAGACACTTTTATGGCAGTGTAACAAAAAACATGAAAATACATGCAGTTTGTTGTTGTTGTGTGCCTTGAAGTCGTTTCTGACTTATGGCAACCCTAAGGCGAACCTATCATGGGGTTTTCTTGGCAAGATTTGTTCAGAGGAGGTTTGCCATTGCCTTCCTCTGAGGCTGAGAGCATGGGACTTGTCCAAGGTCACCCAGTGGGTTTCATGGCCAAGCTGGAAATTGGACACTGGTCTCCAGAGTTGTATTCCTGCACTCAAACCAGTTTTAATGATTTAATGCAGCATTCACCAGCATAGTGCTTTTCATCTGTGTTAAATAACAGCTGCCATCTTGTCTAACTTGGATGATGAAAACTGTAGTTGAATTCATCTGAAGGACATCATTCTGGGCAAGGCTGGTTGAATGTATGTGTCTCTTATTTGGCTTGTATGATTTTTCAGAAATTATGGCATGCTGGTTTTGAAGGGGAATGGCTAAAAATTTCATTTCAATTTGTTTTTAATAAGAATTTATGAACACTGAGGATGGTGAGAATTCTTCATATTCAGGATGGCGAGAATTCAAAATAATAAAAAAATTGTATGTGATAGAAACTCAAAGAGTCATGCTTGTTTACAACGGTCCAGGGCTTTGAGTGCTTAACTCTTAAATTGACAGGTACATATCCTAAGCCAGTGTGTATGTGCGTACACATGCACACACAGAGATTATCTGGACTCCATACAGATCCTGCGATTCCTCCTTCTAGTTCCATCACATTTCACACAACTGTTATTCAGAACCTAATATATTCAATATACTCATTAACTAGCCTCTTTCCAGTCCATACCCTTGCTTCATACATGCTCATTCTGTTTCATAAATTACATTTTGAAAACTTCTGGGGGGGAGCATTGAGCAATCTGGCTTTTTTCTGCTTGCATTTTCTGTTTCAAAAAGCTATTTTCTCTCTTAAAAAACCACCCTTGTAAATGAGAATTTTTTCCTCCAAGGTCACTGATACAGTCATGATTACAAGAAAGGCTTTGTTTCAGCTGGATCTGTATCTAGAATCTCTTGACATTTCTTTTATTTAACATGAGGAAGCCCTCTTGATATAAAACATCTTATTCTTTCCCCTTCTTTGTAGGAAGTGAGAAGAGGAAGCATGTACATCATTGTATATTTCTGTGTCTCAATACATTTTAACTTGTGTACTCAAGAATTTGGTATTTTCTCTTAACACCCTGTGCAACTTTACTTGAGAAATTGTTTCATGTAGTGTGCAATTTTGAAAGAGACATTTCTCAGTTCAAATCACAGTTGTATAAAAATATGGCTATTTTATAGGAATGATTTCTTGGATATTTATTTTGAGAGGATGAACGTAGGACCCTATTGCATGGAGTTAACACCCTGTCTTACCATTCCTGAATTCAGTGCTAATTCAGGAGAGAGCCGGGTCCTATCACACATAAATCACTACCAAAATCACCACCCAGATTGAGCCTGGATGCAACCTGGGTCAAAGCTGCTCCCAGCTGGAATCTTTTTCAACACAGAAGCTTCCAACTTCTAAAAATGGCCACAGAAGCAGCTTACAGGACCTGAATCTGGGACGGATCCAGGTGGTGTTTCAGCAGCGATTTCTGTGTGATAGGGCCTGGCTGCCTCCTGAATTAGCACTGAATTCATGAACAGTAAGCCAGGGTTTTAACCCCATGTGATAGCGTCCTAAGCCACACAAACATCTCCTCTACTGAATGGATAGCCACATGTACCTTTGAAACATATAGGCACATCACAAATGCTTACCCACTCCCACTGAAGAATGAGAGTCATAGAGTCATAGAGTTGGAAGAGACCACAAAGGCCATCCAGACCAATCCCATGGCATACAGGAATAAATGATCAAAGCACATCTGACAGATGGCTATCCAACCTGTGTTTAAACTCTCCATCATACTCCAAGGCAGCATATTGCATTGTCAAACAGCTCTTACCATCAAGAAGTTATTCTCAATGTCTAGGTGGAGAAGTATTTCTTTTTTAAAGTCACTAGTTGCCAGTTAACTTTTGGAAACAGATTGAAATCCTGGCTCAGGTCACTTAAGGTTGCCATAAGTCGGAAACAACTTGAAGGCACACAACATCATCAACAAACAGTGTATAAGGGTTGTTGCTTGTTGTTGTATTGTGTGCAAATCATTTCTGACTTATGGTGGCCCTAAGGTGAACCTATCAATGTGGAGTTTTCTTGGCAAGATTTTTTCAGAGGAGGTTTGCCGCTGCCTTCCCGAGGCTGAAAGTATGTGACTTGCCCAAGATCACTCAATGGGTTCCCATGGCTGAGTAGGGCTTTGAACCCTAGTCTCCAGAGTTGTAGTCCAAAGCTCAAACCACTGTGCCATGCTGGCTCTCACATAGGATAGTATTAAAAGAATAAAAGTTGGGCAGGTAATAGTGATAAGGGGCCTTCTGAGGTGGGAAGGTAAAAGCAACCTAGGTTTTTAAAAAGGTCCTGTCCTAGGCGACTTCCAACTCTTTGACTATATGATTTGCTTATGAGGAAAGTGACTGCTCCTTTATCTTAAAATACACACATACAAACACACACACACACATCAGCGGTGGCTGGTGGTTTCCAAGTCGGGGAGTCAGGGGCTGGACGTTTTTAGAGAAGATAGGGCTAGCTCCTTTAAAGTTAGGAGTAAAAACCAGTGCAAATTTGCCATACTCCTGACATCAAAGCCACTCACCAGTGAGACACACGTTTTTTTCTCCAGACCCAGCTAAGCAAGCCCAGGTAGGTGTAAACAACCCCTTCAGGTAACCCCAAAATAAATGTGTGACTACAATCCCTCATTGTACTTTCTCTTGCTAGTTGAAGTGCTGTGGCCAAGGGAAGAATGTGAAACAGCAAAGCAAAGTAATTAGATCAGAGCATAGAAAAGTGACTTTTTTACATTCCCCAAAGTTGTAACATAAAAAGCTAACTTACCCCACCTTTGGCCAGCATAATGTTTGGTAACACAAACCTCTTATGTATGTTATGTTAGAATAGCATTTAGGGAGGACCCACAACAAAATGTTGCCGTGCAGAGTGTGTTTCTCCCTAGTGTGCCAGACATTCTGTGCCCATTGAATAATTTGGGGGATTTCCTACCTCATTTAGGACTTTTAAAATAAATATATAGGACTTTTGAAAACCTTGGAGTTCCTCCAAGCCTGCTGATACCTCTTCTTGTGCACAGATGGGGCTGTGTTGGCTGTGTAAAAAAACAAGAAGGAAAGAGACAGCACCAAGTCAGCCAGAAAAGGAGGAGGACAAAACATCCAGTGCTGAATGAAACAAATTTAATAGTCATTTTAAACAACGGACATGTTTTTGGAGTGAAATACTCCTTCTTCATGAGTTGAGATTTTGGAGAAATTCAGTACCAAACATGTGGGACTTTCCTGCTGCTTCCTGGTTCAAAGCTCCCATTATGAAAGTCTGTTTTTGTTTTAATCACCAAAAGCAGGAAGCTCCTCTAAGTTTGGTGTTATATTTCTCCAGATTCTTGGTTTATGAAAAAGGACAATTTCACTCAGAAACACGCCTTTATCCATTTTAATTGTGGGGCCTTATCACATTTCGGTATGGTCCATACATGCATGTAACATCACACAGATACAGACCAGTGCTTCTTGCTATCTAGTCCATTGCTGTTATTAGCATGAACAGGAAAGTGCTCTTTATGGTGACCCTGTGAATGAGAGACCTTCAAGAGATTACTGTACTAACTGTCTTGCATGGATTTTGCAAACTCAAGCTTCTTTTATGGAGGAAATCAGCCTGTAATGTGCTCTTCTGTTTTTTTCTTACTGCCTTCAGCTTTTCCCAGCACTACTGGCTTCTCCAAAGAGTCATGTCTTCAAGGAAGTCATAGTCCCCAGTTTGCAAGAGCTGAGCAAGGCAGTTGATGACTGGAGCTCTGGAGGTCTCTCATTCATCAAGGTACCATAGGTCAAAATTGATTTGATGGCAAATAAAAACAATTTATATCCTGCTTTGAATCAAACTTGAGAAAAACGCAGAAAATTAAATAAATAAAATGTTCAAAATAAGATAGACTCAGTTTAATCATGTGGCTTCTAGGAAGAGTTCAGGTTTGAATTATTTTCAGACTGATTTATTTGTCTTTAGGGTGGTCTGTGGCACCCTAAAAAGACTCCCACAGCACCAGAATTGACTTCCAACCCCCATCACCTTTCTTCATTGTCCAGCTTTCACATCCATACATAGAAAATTAAAAATACCGTGGTCTGGATGATCCTGATGTTGGTGCTCATTGATTCATCTGAGGATCTTATTTGGTTCCTTAATAGCTGCCCTTCTGTTTTTGTTACTATACTCTCCATACTGATTGATGACCGAGGATGCATCTGCACTGCAGAACTAATCAAAATTGACACTTCTTTTACTGTCATGGCTCAATGTTATGGAATTCTGGGAACTGTGGTTTTATGACACATTTAGCCTTCTCTGTCAGAGAACCTTGGAGCCACAACAAACTACACTTCCCAGAATTCCACAGCACTGTGTCATGGCAGGTAAAGTGGTGTCAAACTGGATTATTTCCGCAGTGTGGGTGCAGCCTGAGCCAGGGTATAGAAAATTTTTAAGAATTTTGATGTCTTCATCATCAGCTTTGAAGTTCTATAGATCTCATTTTTAAAATAAGATTTTCTATACCTTGTTTAATTATTTTTGTCTTCTTAACATTCAGCTGTAATCTTGCTTTTGCAGTCCCTCCCTCAACTTTCATCACTTTTAAGTAAAGTATTTTTTAAAGAAATGGATGAAGAGCCTACATTGCTTAAGCAGCCTTTGCAACAAGAGACTCCCAAGGGATGAGAAGGCATCACTAGGAATTTGCCTTGTATGAATTTGACAGCTGAACAGCCTTTTCTCTGAAGCCATGACTCAATCAACAGATTGCTATACAATTACAACCAAGTTACTGGCTCAGCCAATACCTGCTGCATTCCCCGTAGCTATTCTCAAAAATGATGCTTTGGTTTTCATTGATTCCTTCAAGCACCTTAACAGTTTTGTTTTGCTTTGTTTCAAAAATCACACCATGAAAGTGCCACTTGTGATTCAAGACAGAATCGGAATTTGCACCTGAGGAGATTTTTCAGCAGTAATAGGAATGAACCAAGTGCTACTTTTAGAACACTTTCATACCCAGTGCTAAAAAATGCATCTGAAATCAATTTGCAACAGAGGAGAAGGCTGCTAAAGGTAAAGAGAAAGTTATTTTAATATAAAGTACCTGTATAGCCAGCTATGAAGATGTTATGTTCACAGAACAGATGCCTGAGAAGCAAACACTAAAACAACATCTCCAAAAAGCCCCTAAACTAGGAATACAAAACACAAACGGGATATACATCAGTGGTGGGGGAGCTATCAGTGTTCTGGACTACAGTTCCCAGAAGCTCCAGCCAGCATTGTAGAGTATTTGCCTTGAATCCCATTGTGGGAGAAATGCAGGATATAAATCCTTGAAATAAATAAAATAAGGTAAGGGATTATGGTGATTTTAGTCCAAAAGATATGCAAAACTTTCCACCCTTAATGTACAAGGTTCCCAACTGCTGAAGTTGTCTTTTCATCACAGGTACAGTATACTTAAGATGAATATTAATCTTATCTGTTCTTAATCCAATTTAGAACAACACTATACATTATAGAAGACATGAAATTACCATAACTCCAAGATTTCTTCTCCTTCTCTCCCTTAGAAGGGTACATCTAAAATTTCTCTGCCATGCTAGTCATTGAATGGCAGCAGGAAAATGCACTTCATAACACTGGCACGTTGTATGTTTGTGTATGTTAGACTATATGAGAGGGGAATAAATAAAATAAAATAATAAATGAACAAATGTTGGCATCACATTCTCTATAACTTCAGTTGTCATAGATGGATATATGGGAATGACACCTTTAATTCTATATTAAGCATGTAAGTTGTTTTGGTTGTGGGTATATTGGATAGTTTGTATATTTCTTGTTCCCCCAAGATATTTTGAACCAGTTATTTAATAATACAGTAATAATATAATAAAACTTTTATTTGTATACCGCCTTTCCTCCAGATCAAAGCGGTTCACATATCATAGCTATAATATATTACAATACAATACAATACATCAAAAATTTCATACAGATTAAAAACCTTAAAAACAATATACCAAACTGTCACGCTATCAGTTTTGGCTAGGCATCCTGGTCTTATTGGGGTGTAATATCTCTATATAGAGTTGGAAGGATATGCTAACTGAAAAAGCTGGGTTTTCAGTGCCTTTTTAAAGGCTTCCAATGTGGGACTGAGTCTTATCTCTTCTGGGCGTGCATTCCAATAGGATGGAGCTGTTGCCGTGTAGGCTCTCTGGTGAGTTGATGTCAATCTCACTCTGGGGTGTTTGAGTAAATATTTCCCCGTTGTTCTGAGAGTGCGGGGCGGATTATGTAGGGAGAGGCGTTCCTTCAAGTAACTCGGGCCCAAGCCATATAGGGCTTTATAGGTAATGACCAACACTTTGAATTGCACCTGGAAGCTAATTGGCAGCCAGTGGAGAGATTTTAGTACAGGTGTTATATGGTTGGATCTTGAAATTCCCATGACCAATCTGGCTGCAGCATTTTGGACCAGTTGAAGCTTCCGAACCTGGCACAAAGGTAGCCCCATGTAGAGCGCATTACAGAAATCCAAGCAAGAGGTTACCAGTGCGTGTACTACTGTTTCAAGGTCCTTTCGGTCCAGACAGGGATGCAGTAGGCGTATCAGCCGAAGCTGGTACCAAGCACTCCTGGCCATCGCATATACTTGAGATGATAACTGCAGAGATGAGTCCAGGAGTACTCCCAAATTGCAGACTTTATCCTTTAGGGGGAGCATGACCCCGTCAAGGATAGGATGACAAATTTCCCTGTCTGTAAAATAAGCCCTATTCCTGTATTATGGAAAACTCCGAGAGTGCATTGTTTTCAGACACAGCCCAGCTGTATTGATGCTGAATATTTCTCTCAACCAAGAAATATTTTAATTTCATGACAGACACTTGATCTCTGTGAATGCACAATCCAGCCTTTGCTGAACTGATTTTAAAAATTAAAATAAAAAAAAAATAAAAGAGGAAAAATGATAGGAATATCTGGCACAATAGTTGCACCTTCAGAAATGCATCTTACAACAATAGGTTGGGATGGTATCTTATGAAAGCCGGTATAGTGTTGTGGTTTAAGAAAACCCTGTGATAGGTTCATCTTAAATTCACCATAAGCTAAATGATTTGAAGGCATCCAACAACTTTTTTTTAAAGTGAGCCAGCAGTGTACTCGTTTGAGTGCTGGACTGCAACTCTGGAGACAAGGATTCAAATCCAGCCATGTGGGAAAGCTGCATTTTCTCACTGGCAAGTTGCACTTTTCCAGCCTTGGAGGAAAACAAAGGCCAACTTCCTTTGAACAAATCTTGCCAAGAAACCCCATGATAGATTCATCTTAGGCTCTTCATAAGTCAAAAACATCTTGAAGGCACACAACAGCAACACTGTATCTTACCTATGGTGTTGTTGGGGGGGGGGGGGGGGGTAGAGAAAATTATTATTTCATTAACGCTTTGGAGAGACTGGCCATCAATGGCAATTAATGCTAATTTAACAATCCCAATAATTCTAATTTAACTTAGCAACAATATGTCTGTTTATTCAGAAATATATCTCAAAAATTTCCACCACTAAAGTAGTTCTGCATACAAATGCAGACTTGTTTACAGTTGTGCTGTAGAGATCATTGGTTTCCTGTGTATCTAACATACTGTAAGTTACTAGCTTTGCTAGAATGAAATTGTTCTCAAATATTAATCATATCTCTTAGTGCTCTGAAAGGGAACTGAATTTGCACTGCCCATTCTGTAAGTAAACTAGAATTTAGAAGCTGTACTTTTCTGTACTCCTACAGCTGTTGGAATCTCCCTGCTAGCATGGCCAGGATGTTCTGGTATTTATATTACAAAAAAGCAGTGTAGCTGTTCAAGCTGTTCCTTAACAAGAAAATTGCCTGATACACAGCCTTTTCTAAGTGCAACTATAGAACTTGTTTTCTCCAGCCCATTGTTTTTATATGCATTGGGTTATAATGCCATTTTCCTCAGCCAGTCCACTGCTGGCCATACTGGCTTGATATAATGGAGGTTTTTTATTAATCTTTATTTAATTTATAATTCACTTTTCTCCCATATGGGACCCAGCACAGTGATTGTTTAACCCAGCTACAGAGTGCCCTGTTTGGAAAGGGTCTTCTATATAGATTCATAATCTGTAGTTGTGTCTCCCTTTGGCACAAAATAAACAGCCTTCACTTCACTCTTCTTCATCACCATCATCATAGTCATCACTGGTATCATCATTATTATCGTCACCATGATTTATCTCTCTTCCTTCATCGATACAATATAGTCTTATCACACCAAGTCTGCTTTCAGATTCATAAAAATGTGAACTGTTCACAGAGCGCTATTTTTGTTGGGACTAACAATTGGATGTAGCCCAAATTCATGCTCAGTGTGCACTGGCAACAATATTCAATCTGTGGATTCAGTCTATAGAGTCAACCTGTGGCATCTGAAATCAACTCATGGCTTTAAGTTTTGGCATTCTTCATCACAGCCTTTTGAAAACGAGTAGTTGCAATTCTAAATGCTGCAATCCAAACCTTGCTGACTTCAACCCATAGCCTTGGGCACAACTTATAGAAAGATCACTTTTTGGATTATATTTCCCAGAGCTCCCCAGACAGCATGGCCATTCTCTGATCGAGGGATTGTGAGAATTATAATCTCAAAGGGGTAATTTTCCAGGTGTTTGCCTCAGACTTTGAATGATTTCTCATGGGAAAATGTATGCTACAACCACCATATGATTGGCTAAATTCTTTTGCTAGTCCCAACTATAATAGACCCACTCAATCAACAGAAATGATGCTAAGTGTTCACTTTCCATCCAGCAGTTGATCAATGTATCTAGTCCTGTTGGGACTAGAAAATTTAAGTTACTGAGTGACCACAGCACAGATTGGGAATCATACAGCTCTCCAAATGTTGAATTACAGCTCCCAGCATTCATCACCATTAGCTATGCTGAATAGGGCTGCTGGGAGCTACAGTCCAGTGGGATCTGGAGGGCTGCATGATTATCACCCGTTGGACTCAGGGATGTCACTAGTGGGTTGTGGGAGTGCAACCCACACCAGATGGGCACTCTAAGGGAGGTGACAATTATTGGCAGAAAAGGGCTGTCGTGGTTGCATGCATCCCTTTAAAATGCTGAAGAGATGGTGTGAGTGAGGTAAACCTCAGTGGGAGGAGAAAGGAGAAGACTTAAGTTTTTTTTAATAAGTTATAAGTTTATAAATTTAATTTTTTAAATTTTTTTTAATTTTTAATTTTAATTTAAAATCATTCTTTTAAAATTTTCTTTAAAAACATCAAATCCTACCAAATTTTCACGTTAACTACATGAAACTATATAGATGTAAATACATTTAAGATGTGTGTATGACATTATAATGTAAAGGTATAATTTTAATTTTGCTAGTTGTTTTATATCACAACAATTACCATTACATTCAGAGATATATGGGATTTAGGAGCTTATCGCTTGGTGTTTTAATAAATAATAAATAAATAATAATAAAAGTTTTATTCTTACAATCAGGGCGGTGCACAGCAATAAAACACATACATATAATCAAAAAGAAGACAAATGCAATTAAAAACACATTAAAACAATTCTGGCCAGCTTGCCAGTGCTATCAGAGGCGCGAAGGCTAGCTGGAGCCTGTGTCCGGGAATGCTTTCCTGAACAAGAGGGTTTTTACTCCCTTCTTGAACTGGGCCAGGGAGGTGGCCGAGCGGAGCTCTCCGGGCAGCGAGTTCCAGAGGGTCAGGGCTGTGATGGTAAAGGTCCTCCTAGAAGTGGAGGCCAATCTTGCCCCTGGGACCCTCAATAGTTGCTGCCCGGATGTTCTGAGTGTGCGGGGCGGATTGTATGGGGAGAGGCAGTCCTCTAGGTATCCTGGGCCCAAGCCATTTAGGGCTTTATAGGTTATAACCAACACCTTGTATTGCGCCCGGAAACGAATGGGCAGCCAGTGCAGATCTTTCAGCACTGGTGTTATATGACTGGCCCTGGGTATGCCAGTGACCAGTCTGGCTGCCATATTTTGTACCAATTGTAGCTTCCAGGTTTGGTACAAGGGTTGCCCCATGTAGAGCGCATTGCAGAAATCCAATCGAGAGGTTACCAGAGCATGTACTACCGTTTCAAGGTCCCTCTGGCCTAGGTAGGGACACAGCTGGCGAATCAGCCGAAGCTGATAACAGGTACTCCTGACCGTCGCATCCACCTGAGATGTCAAGTGGAGCGACGAATCAAGGAGCACCCCCAGACTGCGTACCGAGTCTTTCACAGGAAGCGTGATCCCGTTCAGGACAGGTGGAACCACGACCATCCCCGGGCCGGGGGAACCTATCACGAGTACCTCCGTTTTCTCTGGATTCAGACTGAGTCGGTTTTCCCTCATCCAGCCCATTACCGACTCCAGACAGGCCACGAGAGGAGAGACGCCATCCTCGGTCACTGCATCAGTCGGAGACATAGAGAAGATTATTTGGGTGTCATCAGCGTACTGATAACCCCGCGCCCCATGTCTCCGGATGATCTCTCCCAGCGGTTTCATGTAAATGTTAAAAAGTTTTAAATCTGTTTCAGCCTCCCAGGCTTCAGCCGGGACATGGGAAAGAGGCGGGGATTATGGCACACTAAATTGCCGCCAAATTGCTGGTTGCCATCAGCTCAGGTCCCAGTCGGGTCCAAACCACACTCCGCCAGCACTTTTTAGAAGTTGGAAAGTTTTCTGACTTCCAAAAAGTGCATGGCTGGGATCCGAGCTGATGGTGGCTGCTGATTCAGCAGCGATTTAGTGTGCGATAATCCCCACCTCCATCCTGCATCCTGGCTCCAGCCCAGGAGGCTGGAGCTGAGTTAAAATGCCAAGCGATAAGCTCCTTAGACTTATGACTAACATTAGTTCAGACAGCATTACTAAGGATTCTGTATGGTGTGGCATAAGAAGAGGTCAATGGGGTGTGTGTGACACCATGAGCTATCACACTGGGTGATGCCAACCCTATGTGAATTTGCCTTAATTTGCAAAAGGAGAAGTTTTGGGAGTGAAGAAGATGATCTTTGTTCCTGATTTGCTAAAATCTGTAAAACCACTGAGCTGATTCAACAACATTTTGCATGAACCTACTTAATGTTCTGTGCCCCTCACCATTTAAAGCTTCTGTGGAACTGTATTTATTCATTATGAGGAAGTTGCAACATATTCTACAGTAAAGAAGTTGTGGGTTAACAGTACTGAGAGGGAGTAACCCTGCAATGAACATGAGTAAATAGATTTTTATCAATCACACAACCCTTTACACTAAATAGGCAATCACCATTAGCACAGCAGCTGTAGAAAGAAAAAAGTTGGGAACAAGCTCCCACTGATGCCAGTTAATATTGATCTAGGCCAACAAGTATGCAAATCAAGCATTATTCACTAACATGTATTCATCACTGGGATTTTTCATCCATGTTCAACCTTCCCTCTTGGAATTTTCCTGTATAAAAGGGAAAGGAATTGATGTGGTGATGTGGGAGCCAAAGTTCATCTCTTCAATCCCCACTCTCCCCTCCACTCCACCAGGCTGTAGTGTCAACAAACTTGGCCAAAAGTCATCTGTGATTCCATTCTGGAAAGTCATATTTACTTTGTGGCTTTAATTTGTGGTTTTGACTTTTGCAGATTTACTGTACTTATTCATGGATTAAAATAATATGTTTGCTCTAGGAATCTCTAGGTTCTCCAGTGCAGCTGTGCTGGTAGTTGACCACAAAGATGTGATGGAAAATCTATATTTCCCTAGGCATTTGTAGGTTCTCCAAAACAACTGTAGGTTCTCTGAAATGACTGGATGTTGACTGTAGAGTTGCACTGGAAGACCCAAACTAAATAGGTGTTCTCTCCATTTTTTAAAAGTGTTTTCATTTTAAGTGGCATTTTTTCCACTTTCATGGGGGTCCTGTGCCCCTAACCCCAGTAAATGTGGAGGGCCCATTGTATTCCCATTTGCTGAAGTTTTCCATTGTTGTTGTTAACCACCTTCAATTCAGTCCTTGTTGTTGTTAAGCACCTTCAATTCATGCCAGTCCTGTGGATGAGACATCTCCAAGATCCCCTGTCCTCCATTGTTCCTCATGGGTCCTGCAAATTCACACCTATGACCTCCTTATTAGAGTCTAGCCATCTGGCATGGTCTTCTTCTTTTTCTACATCTCTCCACCTTTTCTAGCATTATTGTATTTTCAAATTACCAGAAGTCATTTCACGTTTCCTTTTCCAGTGTTAAGAGGAATGAGTTTTTGGAGAATTAAGAGGATAAATCAATTGGTATGCTGCTCCTGGATGCTTATAGGAGTGTGCCATTTGGTCGTTTTGAGAGATTTCTCACCCTGCATTTGGAATCTGTGGAGTTTGGGGTCATCAGAAAAAGGAGAGGACTACATTTTTCACATCTCCATTTTATGAGGATAGCATTGGAATCAGTCTATGTCAGAACAGACTTGATTCCCCAAGAGCTTTAGCAGTTAGGGAGCTCTGGCATACAATGTCACAACGACAGCTGTGCTTTGATCCATTTTCTCATGGTAAATTAACCTTATGGGCTAATCCGGATTTGAAAATTGGGAAGAAGATTTTTACGTGGAAGGTTTGGGCCGAAAGGGTGATTCTTAGTCTGAATCAATTGATTGGTTCTGAGGATGAGTTTCTTCCATTTGTAGGATTAAGGATGAGATATAATCTGCCAGCTTCTGCAGAATGGCAGCGTATTCAATTACAACACATGTTGATATCTAGGGTGGCCCCCCAGCTCTGAATAACTCAGATTTCCCTCCATTTTTGGAAATGTTCATTTAATCCATGCAAAAAGAAAAAGGGAAAATTGTTCAGACATATATGACATTTTGAGATTTAGGATCAAATGCCATGTTTTGCCCAACAGATGGATCATATCTTTGACCTCTCTATCTGCCTTTCTGTCTGTGGATTTGAAGTATACAACCCATAGAATAAAACTTGTATTTTTTGTATACATGGCATTGCAATTATTCTTTCACAGAGGTTTGGATATGTTTGCTAAATGCTGGCAGGATAACTCCATGTTTTTTAAAACATACATTTTAGTTATACCTGGGGTAGTTTTCTTTTTGGTAAAAATGTTTATTAGTTAAATTAATTTTGCAGGAATCTTTGACTTTTGTGGGCTTCCATGTGCTCTTGAACTATTTGTCCAAATCTTAGAAATTAACTTTTGGTTAACAGAAATAGATCCTCTGTGCTTTTTCAGTGGCTGAAATACTTACATTGCAACACTGAGAGACAATTGTTCATGACTTGTTCACCTTCTCTTATTTAGTGGATGGAGGTCCTCATAGGTCTTTTTACATCTGAATGTATGACATAAAGATTTAAAGGTTTTATGAAGCTGCCTTCAAATATCTGAAGGGGTTTCTCATAGAAAATGAAGATGGATTGTTTTCTGGCAGTCTGAGGAGTTAGACCTGAATTTTCAATGTAAGAGATTGCAACTAAAATTTAGAACAAAAGTGGGAAAAATGGGGGGAGTGAATAGAAGAATAAGGTGGTCATGGTATGCTTGTGCAGTAGCAACCAGAGCCTGCAGAGTGGGATGAGGATCCTGCCAATGCTGGTCTTCTTGCACAGTTTCTTGCTTCATCGCACTGCCAGGTTTTAACATACCCATCAGCCTGTGCCAAAGGAGAAATCCAGAATTTACTGCTTCAACTGGCCTAGCCGGCTGGGCATTTTTAAATTTCCTTCAATCTGGGTTTTTTCAGGTTTTATGGGACAAATGGCAACCCTAGTACCATGAGCTCTTGCTAGCATAATTAATGGTGATGGATAAAGAAAGCTCCAGTCCAACAGCAACTGAGTGACCACATCTTGTCTGCTTGATCTTTGTAAAAGAGAGAGAGAAAGAGATTATGTCTTAAGAGCATCACTATATCACATTGTTTTTCTTTCTTAAGATTTTCAAGACAGAAAACGTTTGATAACAAACAGTAAGTGGTATTGATGATCCTAAGAGAGAAAAGGAAGTGTAGCCCCACTCACTACAAGCTTTGGTCTTCCGTATCTGAGTCATGGCAAATTCCCTCGAACCGAATGTGACCCTCCAGGGAAGAAGGTTGTCCTCTCTTGAGACATACATTGTTTATTTTTGTTGTGTGCCTCCAAGTCATTTCCAACTTATGACAACCCTAAGACTACTCTATCATAGGGTGGGCTTTTTTGCAAGATTTGTTCAGAGGGGGTTGCCTTTTGCTTTCTTCTGAGGCTGAGAGAGTGTGACTTGCCCAAAGTCACCCAGCAGGTTTCCATAGTTGAGTAGGGATTTGAACCCTGGTCTTCCACTGTCCTAATTCAACAGTCACACCACTATACCATGCGGTGGAATATACAGTACTTCCAAGTAAACAGGTACAAACTGATAGACTAACATCCCAAGCATTTTTATTTAGCAACAAATATCACTGAAATCAGTGGGACACCCAAGCATGGTTGCAGTGGGGACTGAATTGCAAATTATCCTTGTCAGTAAAACAGCCCAACATTCTTAGCTAATTGCCTGTGGAATGCAATTAGGAAGTCATTACTTGGGTTCTCCAGCAATGTAATAATAACAAGGAAAGAAATGACAATAATGAAAGGACAGCTGATTCCTGCTATACTCGTAAGATATGATCTGAGGTATGATGGGTATTTAGAACAAGATTCCTGCTCACATCATTGTGTGGTGATGGCTTATGACACTGTAGGGTATAACCAACCAAGCAGTATTGCTTCTAGATATCGGTAATTGGCTTTTTACCATGGCTTTGACAAAAGAGCTTCTATGTTCAAACAAGGGAAGAAGAGAAACAGTTGGGTGTGTATACAAAAAGATCAGAGTGTATTTAATGAAACTTGTTCCATGTTGAAAAATAACAGAGGGCTTATTGCTCCCAGAACTGAAGAAAAGATTTTATTTAAGCTATAATTAAAAGTGAACCATATATGATACTGTAAAAGCAGTGCTGGGCAGACTTGGGGTTTGTGGATTCTAGACCCCCCCCCCCCTTTTTTTTAATGGATTCCTGAGATCCATTAGCTGCCTGGAGCCAAATGTTTGCATAGAAGCTCAATGGGGCATACATACATTAAGAATGAAAGGAAAGGGGTACCTCTGAGCAAATGGTCACTCTTGGAATTTTCTTCCCCATTTACTGAGCTCAGTCTTTTCACACAGGAAAAGAGATTTCAGTTCCTTATTTTGCTCACGTTTTCTTCACTTCAGCATCCAGAGCCAGAGCTAAATACATATACAGAAAGAGAGACAGAACAGACAGGTGGGGGAAGGAAGGAGAGATCAATGGAGGGAAAGACTTTAAGCTTTAACTATTATTAAACTAGAGATCCAGACATATAGCCATGTTAGTCTGGAATGTCAGTATACAAAGGGATCATGTAGCACGTGTAAAAAAACTTGTAACATAAGCTTTCAAAGACTTGATCTGAGGAAGTAGACCAAGTCTACAAGAGCTTATGCTGCAGTTTCTTTCACACAGTAAGTCTCAAAGGTGTAACAAGATCCTTTTGTATATTATAATTAGCTATTGGAAATTTTTACCAATCCACTGAAATTCCTACAGAGATCTACCAGTACCTCCTGGCACACCTTTTTCTAGAGATGTTGGACAGTTTTGTATTGTCTGCATTTCTAAGTGAATTGACTTAATTCAAACATCTGAGACTCATGTGTGGATTTGAAACTATCCTTTAGACCCCAGATTCTCCCACTTTTGTTCTTGGCTCAAAACTGAATTTTAAAAAAAATGCCAATTCCAAGGGAGAAATTGTATAAAATGGGGGGAAAAGGTGGGAGATATCTAGCAGCACCTTTGAGTTTATTTTAGCATGAGCTGTTGTAGATAGCAATCCACTTCTTCAGATGCACAGAAGTAGATTGATACCCACAAAGATTCATGCAGAAACAAAACAGCTTCAATGGTGCTGCTGGATTCCTTCATTCCCCTACCTTTCCATTTTATGGTGAAAGAGACTAATACTTTTCTGTCTTTGAAAACAGTGCATATGAAAATAAACACATGGTTTTGTGCCATTTTAAAAACATTCATAAAACGAAGTGAACATGGATGGCACAGACTTATAACTGAATACTGATGACACTGACAAGGGTATAGACATAGATAGATTTTGTTTAGCCTTTTGCTACCGTCATTTGATTAATCTGAACAGTATGAAAATGAGCCTTTGGCTTCGTTACTCTCTTTTGTTCTTGCCAGCAGGTGGCATCAGCAGAATCACATCTTACAAAACAGAGGTTTATAAAGCCTTTGGAAGTAGAGGAAGGAATGTGTGTGTGTGGTAACTTGAATCTGGGAAGTAAAGGTCTGTGGTTTGGGACCACAGCTCATTTTAAGTTACTTTCTCCTCAATTTCATTCTGCGTTTCCTTTTCATACATGAGGCTTGGAGGAAATATGTTGAAATTAGATTTTGTCTACAACTCTCATCAGCCCTGCTCAGCATAGTCAATGATAGGAGTTTATGGCAGCTGCAGTCCAAACATATCTTGGAGGTCATAAGTTGCTCACCTTCTGATATAAAAAACAGTCTTGTGACACCTTAAAAAACTAACTGATGTATTGTTAGATGTGCTTCTCTCTACTAGAATGGGGCTGACCAATTTTTAATGTGGATTAGAGTTTGTGGACTCTCTCTCTCTCTCTCTCTCTCCTATTTTTATCCCATAGGAGACTCAAAGAAGCAATAACTCATTATCAAATGGATGGAAAGTATCTTTAACTGGGAGATTGCTATACACACACATGTATGTATATGTACATGTGCACACACACAGGTATAGAGAAAATCCCAACACTGTTCTCAAATGGCATGCAATTAAAATGTCAAAGTCTGTGGCATTTCTATACAACACTCAAAGAGAAGAAAAGCATAGTGAGCATTCACATCACCCCACCCCACTGCCTTTCCACATAAGAGCTGAAAGTGACTATCAATCAAAATTAGCACAGTTAAAATTTCTTGCTGTTGTTATGCATTATCAGATCAGCTCTGATTTATGGCAACTGTTGGAATGAGAGACCTCCAAAAAGGTCAGTCAGTGGCTTCTTGATAGAGTTAATCCACCTGGTAATGTACTCTTCCTCTTTTCTGTTGTACATGCCTTGGTAACCTCTCGACTAGATTTCTGCAATGCGCTCTACATGGGGTAACCCTTGTACCAAACCCGGAAGCTGCAAATGGTGCAGAATATGGCAGCTAGACTGGTCGCTGGCAGTTCCAGGTCAGACCATATAACACCTATTTTAAAAGATCTTCACTGGCTGCCTATTCGCTTCCGAGCTCAATACAAGGTGTTGGTTTTGACCTATAAAGCCCTAAATGGCTTGGGCCCAGGGTACTTGGAGGACCGCCTCTCCCCATATAATCCGCCCCGCACACTTAGAACATCCAGGACAAATTTGTTGGAGGTCCCTAGGTCAAATTTTGCACGGACCTCACAGAGGGCTTTTGCCATCGCTGCCCCTTCACTTTGGAATAAGCTCCCCGTAGAGCTTCGCTCCACCGCCTCACTAGACATCTTTAAGAAAAATCTGAAAACGTATTTATTTCGGTTGGCCTTCCCACCTTAGTTAAATTTGTTTTCCTGCCCCTTATTCTCCCCTTCGACCCCGGACCATTGTAAATTGATTTCTCTTTCTCTTTGCCCTTGACATGTGTATTTTATTGATTTCCTGTTCCTATTCCTTGCAGTAATGTTTTTAACCTTTATATTGAATTTTTTATCCTGTATTGTAATGTTTTAAATTTTGTAAGCCGCCTTGATCATATTTATGGAAAGGCGGGGTAAAAATAAAATTTATTATTATTATTATTATTATTATTATTATTATTATTATTCCTACTTCCCTCTGTTTCAGTGAACATTATTCTCTTTTGCAGTGAGTCATGTCATCTCATGATATGTTGCAAGTACGATAGCCTCAGTTTTAGCATCCACAATTAAAATTAAAAATTACAAATATCAAATACAATTTGCTAGGGGCAGAGGTCAATTTTAGGAGGGAATGCAAAAAAAAAAAAAAAAAAAAGCAAAGAAAGGTTGTAATTTAAAAAAAAATCTGGAGGGAAAGACAATTTTGTGGGGGTGTCTTGTATAGCTTTGGGGTGCAGAAAAGGGAATTGCAAGCAGTACTTTCCTTGCACTGGTCTACAGTCACATCTCTAGAATCACAACTTACACATATCTAATATTACAAATGTTTAAATATTAAATTACAAATGTCCTCTAAAACATCATAAAAGTAACACAAGCCAGCAGCAAGATCAAATTAAGCCACTTACTTATTTCCCCAAAGCTTGTACAAACAGATATATTTTCAACAATATCAAGATGTGGGAACAAAAGTGTGGATAACTCTGGGGTTGCTGATGGAACGAAGTTTCATAACTGAGGTGCCACCTCCTAGAAAGCTGCTTATAATTGTTAGGTTTGTTGGGCAAATTTGACACCTACAGTGGTGTCCAAAAACCAAAATAAAATGCTAGCAATGGATGTCTATTAAATTCTAAACAAATATGATCTAACCAACTGATGAATTCTAGTTCAGAAAACAAGAAAGATATGGCCCCTCTCCATGAGTTATGCATATATCTGTTATGACTATCTCTTCAGCTTTGGACAGATAGCTATAGTGAGCAATGCCAAGAACAAGTTGCTTCTTTAATTCTTAAATGGGTTTTCTATTAGCCCAGCCTTGCCAAGGCTGCTGTCTTTTACAGTCAGCCCTCCATATCCACAGGTTCTGCACCCACAGATTCAACCATCCACAGCTTGAAAATATTCCAAAATAAATAAAAAAATAAATCCAATATCAAACCTTGATTTTGCCATTTTAATAAAAGGACACCATTTTACTATGCCATTGTATACAATGGGAGCTGGGATTCCATGGATTTTGGTATCCATGGCGGGGGGGGGGGGGGTTCCTAGAACCAAACCTCAGCACATACCAAGGGCCTAATGTACATGGGTTGGACTATATCTCACATTACAATCGCCCCTCCAAGTTGCCAGATACATCTAATGCACATTGCTTGTATGACAGCTTCACAGTCCATGGGACGTCACAGCTCACTGAAGAGTCTACAAGCACCATTTTGCCATCATTGGTTCAGGCATCTGTATATCCATCTGCTTTCCCTATAAAAATGAACACAAATTTGACATAAACCTCATCCCTAGATAGTCAAATACTTATAAAAACAAAACCTCTGAACAAATCTGCCATGAAAACCCCATGATAGGCTTGCCATAAGGTCACTATATGTTGGAAACAATTTGAAGGCATACAACAACAACAACAACAACAACAACAACAACACAGTATTCCCAAATCTACACATGCTGTTATGTACAAGCCTACAAGCACCATTTTGCCATCATGCTGTATTATGCTGTAAAAAGGGGAGGCACTGACTCAGCAACCCAAGATTAAGCAGGCTGTGTTAGATTTTTGGAATAACTGGAAGCATATGATAGGATTTCCACCCCCTACTGCATTTATTGCAGTGTGGTCAATGATAATTTATTCAATTTTATACAACTCTGCTTTTTTCCTTACAAAACAAATGCTTTTTGGAGTCTTGCAAATATTTAACACTCACTTCCTAATTGTTACTCAAGGGCAACCCACCCCCTACAAATGATTGTGACACATTCTTTATGTTATCTGTGTTTAAGGACAAACTCGGTTCATTCCATTCTCTTTTAAAACCCTGTTAATGATTTATAATAGTGTAGTGAAAGAATAGGAGTTTTTTGTTCATTAAAAAAAACAAGTCAATTTTCTTACAAGGAATGAAAAGAGATGTTTTGCATGGATGGCTACAGGTATTTCCAATTTTGACTGGCTCACCCAAGCCAAAAAGAAGAACAGACTGGAAGAATTTACAAGGCAAATTCTGCAAGATCCTCAGGGGAAAACATGATTCATTTGTGCAAACATCATTCCAGTCCCTTGGGATAGGACCCCTCAGGGCCAAAGTAGATGGGCAGAGCAGTTCCATTGGTGGAAGTAATCTGTCCTGAAGCTCTTCTTTCATTGCTATGATCTTGATAAAATAAAAATAAAAAAACTCTTCTGAAGCTTCTGTTTTCATTAGGAGGTACTGTAATACCAATGCAATGCATATGTAGATAGATAGATAGTCCCAGTGCAAGTTGCAACTTCTGATGAGAAATTTTCATCAGAGCAAGAGCAGAATAGGAAAGGGTTAAACTCCCACAGGCCTTGGTAAACATTTTACTGGGCCTTATCACTATTTAATCATAGTTCTCAGAAATGATAGACTTGTTCTCTGATGTTGTCAGGCTGCTGGGGTGTATCTACAAGGGGAGCAAGGCTACTGCCCTCCAAAATAAGAATTCTGCCCCCTCCTCCATGAAATTTTCTTTCAATCCTCAAATTTCTTGTGTTGCAGTAACATAAAACTTCAGTTGACCATTTAGAAATAGTTTAGGCATCCAAAGAAAAGGGGCAGGCAAAAAAAGCAAGGGAATGCAAATACAGCAAATAGAAATGTGCTAGATGTGAAAGATTTTCAATGTGTCACACTGGGCTGTTGGAAATTTGGAGACTGAAGGAAATTTGGGGGGGGGGGGGGGGAGAGGTCAGAATTCCTATTTGGTGGGAGACAATACCCTCATGTTGTTTCCCTCCCTGTAGCTACACCTCTGTGTTAGGGCTATTTAAGAACGTGCAACTAGACATAGAATGTGCAGTTCTAGGGCAAAATCTTTCAAAAGAATAGGATCATAGAATCAGAGAGTTGGAAGAGACCGCACGGGTCATCCAGTCCAACCCCCTGCCATGCAGGAAACCTAATCAAAGCATCCCCGACAGATGGCCATCCAGCCTCTGTTTAAAGACCTCTAAGGAAGGAGACTCCACTACACTCTGAGGGAGTGTGTTCCACTGTTGAACAGCCCTTACTGCAGTGGTACCCAACCTGTGGGTCGGGACTCCTTTGGGGGTTGAACGACCCTTTCACAGGGGTTGCCTAAGACCATCGGAAAACACATATTTGCATGTAGCAAGGGAAATAATTGTATGGTTGGGGGGTCACCACAACATGAAGAGCTGTATTAAAGGGTTGCAGCATTAGGAAGGTTGAGAACCACTGCCTTACTGTGAGGAAGTTCCTTCTAATGTTGAGGTGGAATCTCTTTTCCTGTAGCTTGCATCCATTGCTCCATGTCCTAGTCTCTGGAGCAGCAGAAAACAAGCTTGCTCCCCTTCAAGTATTTAAACAGGGCTATCATATCACCTCTTAACCTTCTCTTCTCCAGGCTAAACATCCCCAGCTCCCTGAGTCGTTCCTCAAAGGGCATGGTTTCCAGACCCTTCACCATTTTAGTCGCCCTCCTTTGGACACATTCCAGTTTCTCAATGTCCTTTTTAAATTGTGGTGCCCAGAAGTGGACACAAGAATACTTGTGCAATTCAAAATTCCAGCAATGAGAAATGCACAAAATGTATTATGGCAGTGGAGGAAAAAGCGGTTATTAACAATATGACAATTAAAGTGTGTAGCCTATGCTTCTCTAGAATTCCAGACCCTGATTAACTACAGTAATCATTTCTCCTTCTATCAAAAATGCTCCCCATCTACTGCACTCTCTATTTACTCCATCCTTAAAGACATGGGGACACAAAAGTCATTTGAGTTTCCCATGATGAAATAAGTGTTTATGTTTAAAGCAGTGATGCAAAGAAATATCTCATGCCACATTCTTAAATCTGCTATACAGTGCTTGAATATTGGCTCACATCCCTCACAATTTTTTTTTTAAATCTTTATTCCATATAATTATTTTTTTGAGTTCTTGATGCTTCTTGTATAACACATACAGTAGTGCTATCACATTCCCAGGATTTCCCCCCATTCTATGTTTTAAAACTGCTTGGAGTTCTAAACAACAAAAACATACACAAGGAAAATGCATAGGTGTGTTGTACAGATATGTGCTATGTGTGCAAATTACAATCCTATTCCATTGTGTACCTCTGTCTCTCTTCCCCTCCCTAGAAAATAAATCCTGGAAGGCATCATTGCTCCCTCTCTTAGTGAAACGTTAGCCTATCTTCTCTATTCTCTATTGGTTAGATCTAATAAATCAGCATAGGCAAGAATTGTATACAGAGGCAGTAGGTTTTACTTCTGTAGGCACTTGACACCATCCTCAGGCTGCAACAACTGAAACTTATCCAAGCAAAACTAATCCCTTGGAACATCCTGTATTTGTACAATAATAAAGGTGCCACCAAGTCAGAGCAAATGTGAAGAATTTTATCTGCTAAATGCTTAGAAAATACTTTACAGATTGCTACGATGGATTCAAAAGAGTAGTCCTGAAGGGCTAAACAAAGATTTCACATCATTCAAAAGAGGTCTGTTGAATAAAGTACCTATAATAGTAAAAGAAAATGTCTATGTATCTATGGAAGCGACAACTCACTAGGACAGGGGTAGGCAACCTTTTTGAGCCGGCGGCCGGGTTGCTGTCCCTCAGACAACTGGGGGGGCCGAAGCCAAAAAATAAATAATTAAATAATTTTTTAAAAAAAATTAAATATATAGATAAAACAGGACAAATGTAGGACAAAATTTTCAAATGGAAAACACTTTTTAAAAAATGGAGGACACGCGAAAAAATTTGCTGATTTTAAAAAAAATGTTAGTATAAATGCATGTTTCTAAGGCTTCTATAGACAATTGCCCCCCCCAAAGGCCCCGGCGGCAATTGGCGGCAGGACCGGGCTGGGGCCGGTCCCAAGGCCTTGCTGGGCCACATCCGGCCCGCGGGCTGCAGGTTGCCTACCCCTGCACTAGGACATCATACTCATGCTTCAAAATGTGACAGAGTATTTTTGGTCACTGTCTAAGTTGCAGGAAACAGTTCCAGGGCAAGATTCAAAATGAGGATAATTACTTGAAGCCAAAAATGGGGGAATCATAACTCCTCAGAAAATTGTGGCAGGTGCCTCAGAATTTGGCAATGGTTTTGTTGTTGTTCAGTTAGCAATGCCCAGATTCAAGCTGCCAAGACAAAATTCCAAAAGGGCAGGTTTGTAGTGCCCCAAAATTGACCTGCCATAACTTACCAAGAAATCACTGTAAACCAGGGTGGTAAAACTGCAACTTGTGGGCAGTATATGGCTCTCAGGTCTATTTCTGTGGCCCCCTAGGACCCACCCAGAGGTAAAAATTGATTTTTTAAAAAACTGTTTCCAAATGTGAAGTTGAAGGCTTTCATGACCGGCATTCATAGTTTTTTGTGGGTTTTTCGGGCTATGTGGCCATGTTCTAGAAGAGTTTCTTCCTGATGTTTCGGCAGCATCTGTGGCTGGCATCATTAGAGAATGCTTGAAGCATTCTCTGAAGATGCCAGCCACAGATGCTGGTGAAATGTCACAACGAAACTCTTCTAGAACATGGCCACATAGCTCAAAAAACCTACAAAAAACTATTTTTCCAAATGCCCTTTAGGAAGTGTGGGACGTTTGATACATGTTTTTTGGGGGGCCCTTGGAGAGGCATCTTTTTAAAATACAAAAGTGACTCCCAGGTCACTTCCAATTGTTAGAAAAAGACCTCTTCTGGGCCTAAAATGGGGCCAGGGGCTCAAAAATGCCCCATAAACTCCCTGGAGGGCTTTTGGAGGCATTTTGGGGGAGAAAATTGGAGGTTTCATGTGGGTTTAGTGTGATCTCCAATGCTTGCCCACTCCTGTCATAGACATACCACTCAGAGGAGGTCTGTCTATGTGCCTTCGAGTTGATTGTCGACTTATAGTGACCCCACAAATTTCATAAGTTTTCTTAGACAAGGGATCCTCAGAGGTGGTTTTGTCAAGGCCTTTGTTTGAAATATAGCTTGCAGCATCTGGTTTTCGTTGGTAGGTTTACCATCCAAGTATTAACCAGGGTTGACCTTGCTTAGCTTCCAACATCAGACATGATCTGGTGCCTTTAGGGTATTTAGGCTCAGCGTAGGCTTACTTAATGAAAAACCTAAATTAATAAAGGAGAATGTCTGAAAATCTGTGGCAACTGTAACTCAACAGGACATTCTGCTAAATGCCTCAGGATTTGTTGTTTAAATGGTAGTGGCTGGTTTCAAGTCAAAATTCTTAATGGGGAAGACTTCCTCCAGGCCAAAAAGAGAGGGTTTGACTTAACTCAATTTTTTAAAGGATGAGAAGACAGGAGAGGTCTCTCTGCTGCTAAGATTTCTGAGGAAGGGGTAAATAATGGTAAAACAGCAGAGGGCTACGGTGCTGCTTAAGATTCATAAGATTTAAAAAAATAGGAGAGGGCTGGTAAAATCCTTGGCATAAAAAGAAATGGGGCATGTCAAAGCATAAATCTCCATGAATACCTTTGGAGGTATCAGTTACAGACATGAGTACTGCTGGGTACACTTCAACTAATATGCCATCTTCCTATAAGATTTTAAAACCCTTTATGAAAAGATGCACTTGTCAGGAAACTAGGGTTTTGCTGGCTAAAGTGCTTTCCTTGGATTGTAAGACTTAGTGAAAGGTTTCTAATGTTGCTGAAGCAGCCTAATGCTATTTATAAGCAAGAGACAACACTCTGCTTTAGAATGCTTCTTTAAATCAAAGCCACACAACATAACCTTTTCCTGTCTTTTGTCATGAAAGGGTCAACCATCATTTTAGAAAATCAGGAATTAGACTAATTTCTGTTAAAGGAAATGTAATGTATTAGATTAGCTGTGCTCAGAATGAGACTGTGGGAAGTGGAAGCCATGGCTGTACTTTATTTTTGCTTTTAGACTGATACTACCATGCAGTGCACTAAACAATGTCTAGTATTCATTAATCAGGGACTCTTTTGTCTATTTAAGAGGCTTACAAAGATGAGCTATATATGTAATTTCCAGGGATACAGTTGGCACACATTTTATCCAGCAACAGCTTATTTTCTCCCCACAGCAGTGAGGGTAAAAAGTAATGTTAAAAGGACCCAGAAATCAGAATGTTTTCCCATTCATTCCTTGGGGAGAATGGACAGTAGTGCAGCTCACATCCTTGTTGAGGGTTTCAAGCATTTAAAAAGAGAGATGGCTTAGGTGGTTAAAAGCGGGTGTGTGGTTAGAAGACTACTGACTGCTTGCCAGCTTTCACAGAAGCACAGATCCTCTGAAATCTCACAGCCACTGTAATCCTGGCTGCAGACGGACTCATTGCATAAGTCCGTTTACATCGTCTCATGGGCGAAGCAAAGCAAAGAGGATGATGCAAGATATACTGTTCGCTCTGATTCTGTCCCTTACCAATGTGTGGGGCATCCAGTTCTGAAAATGGAGGCTTTGTTGTTTACCAGATGCAAAATGACAGCTTAGCCTGTGCACACTCATTTGAACATACATAGGATGGGAAAATGGGTCAGTTTAGTTGTCTCCTGAATTCTGATTTTTAGCACCTCAGGTTCTTTCTCTCCTGAATATGAAGAAATTTGGAGGGGGGGGGGGGGGGAAATTTTTTAAAAAAAAATGCAAAATCTCCCCCCAACCCCCCTCAAAAAATGCAATACATCCACTTCCAGGGTGGAAAGGAAAAAGTTTGTACTTGCAGATTTAGTGGTGGCTAGTGGCTCCAATATCAATTGGGGGGTGGGGTGGTGAATCAGCTCAGGGGTTTATTTGCAAATTTAGAGGAACTATCCGAGGTGCTGAATCTTGCCCTCAGAATAGGTTCAGCAGTTATGGCAGCTCCTTTAAAGTTTTGACCAAGATTTTTTAATCAGGGGTCCCTGGAGCCCTGGGGCTCAGCAAGAGCTTACTCTATGGTAAAAAGAAAAACTGATGTAGGTTAATACCCAAGTGGATTCATAGTGGCAGTGAAAGGAAGCTGGCAACTGAAACATCCTGCTGTATAAGTGATAAAGAGGATGAACTTCTCACCAAAAAAGACATAGGTAGTCATCCAAATTCAGCACTAGCATGGCTGAATGCACATGGATCAACAACCAGAGTTTTGAGTTACTCTCAGTGCCTTGGGCCTAGATCTGTCAGCTTAAGTTTCCTCCGCATTGATTTAAAAAATAAAACATTTGCAAACTTTGGTAAACTCTTGTTAAAAACTAAGGGTGGGTCCACACTGGGTAAATAATGCAGTTTGACACCACTTTAAGTTCCAAGGCTCCATCCTACAGAATCCTGGGATTTGTAGTTTTGTGAAGCATCAGCATTCTTTATCAGAAAAGGCTAAAGACCTTGTAAAACTACAGATGCCAGGATTTCATAGGATGGAGCTACAGCCCTTAAAGTGGTGTCAAACTCCATTATTTCTACTGTGTAGATGCACCCTAAGTCCAATAAAATTCTCACCCATCCCCAATGGTTGCTGTCCACAAGCCTAAGACTGCAATCCTCTCCACATTTACCTGCGAGTAACAGCAAGTTATAGTGCAATCTTATATATATCTACTGAGAAGCAAGTTTATATCTGAGTTTATATCTACTGAAAACTGAACAAATATGGGTAGGACAAACATGTGCATTGTCATTCAATGACTTGTATCATTTATTTTAAATTCTATCGCCCAAATGGCTAGGATTTAGGATAATTCACACCTGCATAAATATTTGACACGTTAAAAAAGTCCAGTTGAAAGAGGAAATTATATATTTAAATCAGTCACTTCCTGTGCACTAGTTTTAATTTTTGTTATTGTTGTATGCCTTCCAATCATTTTTTATTTATGGTGACCCTAAAGTGAACCTATCATACGTTTTCTTGGGAGTGGGGAATCTGCAGCTGTCCAGGTGTTGTTGGACTGCAACTTCCATCAGTTATGAGGGCTAATGGGAATAACAGTACAACAATTACTGAAGGGTCCCATGCCCTCTCTACTTATGTTTTTAAACCATCAAAACTAGCTACTTACAGGGTCCAGAGAGAGAGTGGATACCTTTCTAAAAATCTGATTATGATTTTTGTACAACAGTCCTTCCTCTCATTCATAATCCAAATCCCTGGACTACCCAGTTGTAGTCCTGTGTCTAAACACACACACACACACACACACACACACACACCACAGTGCTACTTTAAAGAGGAAAGAATATGGATGGATCTTAAGGCGATTCCTGCTGCTTTGGCAGGCAGTTCAATCAAAACTGGATGACTGACTTTAGGAATAGGGAAATGGACACCATACCTCCTGAGTGTTCCCTTTCACAAAGTGGAGACAAACCAGGAAGCTGGTGGCAATGAAATGAGTGAGATAGCAATTAGAGTGATATTTGCACACACACACACACACACACACACACACACACACAAAAAGCAGAGCATGTCTGATTGAAAACGGGCTAGAGTCACTCTATGGGCTTACTTTGCAAGTGGGTGTAGGTAGAAAAAAAGTGTTCCAACACCATTTTATCTTCAAAGTGCCGACCAGAGTAGTCAGGGCTTTGTTTACATGCTAGCCCATGAGTGGAGAATCCAGATCAGTCAACACTGTGAACAACTTTCCCAAAACACTGGAGATAAATTCAGTTCTGTTCTGACTTGGATGCTATAATTAATATAGATCCAACAGATGTGCCATTGGCCTTTACTTGTGTAGAGAGAATCAATATTTTCTATTTGTACAGCTCAAGGATGTAGATAGGATTCTTTGAGAGGTGAGGGCCACCATATGTGTATTAGACCCTTGCCCTTCCTGGCTTATTTAAAAAAAACAACAAATGCTGGAGGGTATCTAGCTGAGTGGCTAGAAAAAGTGGTTAATGCCTTGCTAAGCAAGGCAGAGTTCCATCATGCCTAAAGGAGGAAATTATAAAACCGTTGTTGAAAAAAACCCTTCCTGGATTCCACCATATTGGACAACTGGTGTACAGTGTCCCTGAAAATGCAGGTTCATAGCTTTGGTGTACTCATGGATTCAGCCCTGAGCATGAATGCTCAGGTTTTGATGGTGGCTAGATGTGCTTTTGCACAGTTAAGTCTTGCATACCAACTGTGCCCATTTCTAGAGATGTCAGACCTGGCCTCAGTGATGCCTTCTTTAGTTACATTCTGTTTGGATTACATTACCATGCTCTGCATGGGATTACTTTAGAAGAGTGTTCAGATGGTCAAAGGAGCTGCAGTCAGACTGCTAACTGGGGCTCGCTATAGGAAACACACAACTCCCTTACTGCAACACTTCCCCTAACTGATGATGTTTTCTGGGCAAAATTCAAAGTGATAGCTATTATATATAATGCACAATTGTGGATCAAGTCCAGATTATCACTCCCTTTTGACTTTGTCCATGTTTTGATATCTTCTGAGAAGCCATTCTCTCTGCCCACCTCAGCTCCAGGTATATCTGGCAGAAACACAGGCGACCCAGTGGATGTACTTCTCAGTAGCTGCTCCCATTTTCTGGAACTCCCATCCTAAATAGGATAGATTGAGGAGTTTATCACTCAGCATTTTAAACCAGCTCCAGTCTCCCAGTCTGGAGCTGGGATGCAGGATGGAAGCAGGGATTATTGCACACTAAATCTCTGCCAAACCACCAGCTCCCACCAGCCCGGGTCCCAGCCAGGTCCAAGCCACACTTTGCTAGCACTTTTTAGAAGTTGAAAAGTTTTCTGACTTCTAAAATGTGCTGGTGGAGAATGGGTGGGACCTGGGCTGATGGTGGCCAGTGATTCGATGGGGATTTAGTGTGAAATAATCCTTGCCTCCATCTCACGTCCTGGCTGCAGCCCAGGAGGCTGGAGCCAGTTTAAAATGCTGAGCGATAAGCTCCTCATCTCTCCTTTCTATCATTCTATAAATAGGTGATGGTCAAGGCTGTCAATTTGTAAGGCTGCCATCCTATACATATGTACCTGGGAACAAGTGCCATTGCACACAGTGGGACTTACCTGTGAGTGAACATGTATACCACCTTCCTGCAAATGTGCCTATAAGTGTTCCCACATCAGAAAGCTCCCCTCCCAAAATCCACAATTATCTTCCAGAGCTGATTTTGAAACATTATATACTGAAGGCAGGTAGAAGCTGCTTGTGCATTGGTGTCCCCTTTGTGAAATGTGACCACTAACTCCCTAATTAATCTTAGAAATGTCACAGCCAGCTGGAAGTAATCAGGCCTGACAGTTCAAGGGCTAATTAACGTCAACCTACGATCTCTTACATAGCTTCTCCCACTCTTAGAGGTCAGTTATTTTTCTTTGTTTTGCTGTATGATTCTGCTTATATGTGCAACACATACACAAACACACGTCTGATTTGGAAGGCATGACATGGAGGTTTGCTTGTGGGAAGTATTGAGATGTTGGGTCATGGTGTCTTGCTGGTAGCAGTCACAAAGAATTCTTCTGGCAGATCCTGACATGAAGAGGAAACAAAATGTATGGTTATCTTAGAGCTGGTCCCGCGGGAACAGCTCAAGTGCAGGCAGCATTGCTGATAATCTTACAATGTTCTAGGCAGAAATGCATAACACACATCTATTCATTCCTCCTTTCAGCTATGTGAATTGCCTTTAAGCTGACTGTTTGGGTTTTTATTTTATTTTACTTTTACACTATGCAGCCTGAATTTGCATGAGTTCCTCTATTGGTTTTCTGTCTATCTGTCCTGCCAATAAAGTAAGACACCATACATGGCTCTCCTCCTTCCCAATTTATCCTCACAGCAGTCTTATGAGACAAGTCAGGCTTAGAGAAAGTGACTAGCCCAAGATCGCCCATTGAGTTTCATGACTCAGTGAATCTAATGAACATGGGTCTCCCAGGTACCTAAGCTCCACTATACTATACTGACCCTCAGTTTGGCTAGAGTGCAAGAAGAGTACATAGTTTATTATACTTCATTATAAGTCCCAGAGGTTGGGATATAAATAAACCTTAGAGCTCATACTCTCCAACTGCCCTGATTTGGCAGGGGCAGTCCTGATTATCACTCAGTTGTCCTACTTTTTCAGACTCTTTTAAAAGATCCTGATTTCTCTCTCCTCCTCCCATTTTCCTCCTTTATCCTCAGTTTAATTCAGTTGCTGCAAATGGAGCTCAGTGTGAAAAAGCAGTTTGCACTCAATTAATTCAGCAGCGGAGAGAGGAGAGGAGGAGTGGACACTTGCTGATCTTCCCTGCAGACCCAGGCCAAAGTAAACTGCTGCAGCCTTTCAGGGATACAGGGGGTACAGGCTGCACCAGGTGACACCACTGCTACCTAACCACCTGCCCTTTGGCAGAAATGATCTGTGGCAGTCACCTGCATCCCTTTAAAATGCTGAAGAGATGGTGTGAGTGAGGTGAGGCTCAGTGGGAAGAGAATGGAGAGGCTCCGGTTATTGTTTTTTAATTACATTTTAATTTTTAAAAATATTTTAAAATATTCATTTGGAATTTTCTTTAAAAAATCACATCTTAACAAATTTTCACTTTAACCACATAGAACAATGTACATGTAAACACATTTAGGTTGTGTGTATAATATTGTAATTTAAAGGTATAATTTTTTTTTGCTAGTTGTTTATGTTACAACTATTGCCATTACATTCAGTGATATACAGTGGGCCTTTGGTGTCTGCTGGAGTTTGGTTCCAGGACCCACTGTGGATATCAAGATTCATGGATGCTCAAGTCCCACCATTGCATACTGAAATGGTGTTCATTTTACAAAATGGCAAGAACAAGATTTGCTTTTGGCATTTATATTATTTTTGAATAATTTCAGACCATGGATTAAAAAATCTATAGATACAGAGAGCCAACTGTGCAGGAATTATGATTTATTAGTAACATTCATAAAAAATATTACTAAGGATTCTGTGTGGTGTGGTATGGGAGGATGTCAATGTTTGTGTGGGTGACGCCATGAGTTACTGCAGTGGGTGACACCAACCCTAGTGATACCACTGGTCTCTGCTTGTGTATTTTCTCTCATTTATAATTTTAGGCATTTTATTCACATTCTGATGTTGTTTGGCCACACGTTTCCCAGTTTTCAGCTATGAAATGCTGGAAGGTATGAAAGCTTAACTGTGGGTGCATCCACATTGCAGAAATAATACAATCTGACACTGCCTTAACAGCCTTGGCTCAAGGCTATGGAATTCTGGGAATGGTAGTTTGTTGTGCCACCAGAGCTCTCTGACACAGAAGGCTAAATGTCTCACAAAAATACAGCTCCAAAAATGCATATTAGTTTAGATGTAGCCTGAAATTTGTGTCCAGTGTAAAATGGTGCACTTTCCCCCCTGAAAACAAAATTGACACAGCTTTTGAAATTCAAATTTCAGTTTACAAAGCTAATTAGTTTCTTAATCTCTTAATCTGTCATGTGATGGTGGCAAAAAAGCATAAAAGAATAAAGACTGCAGACATCAAAGATAAATATCACTTTATTACATTCAGAACTTCTTTCTTGCACCATGTATCTGACTGGGCTGAGTGCCAAATTGAACCAAGTGGATTGATTCTAACCCATCTTGACTGGTCTGAAATTGGATCAAATTGGTTTGAATTGGTTCTGGACCAGTGTGAATCACTTTGGACTGATTTGGCCACGAAAGAAGGCCTGGCAGTATGTCTCCAAAATGTTGCAAAGCTGTACTATAGAGGGGTGGGGAGTAGGAATGGATTGGAGAGAAGGTGGATTTTGCCCTTTGACAGGTCTGCTTCCAATGTGGGACAAAAATTTCACTAGCTTTCTTTTTTGTTTTCCTAATTAAGATCTTTTAGCAGGCTTTTGAAAGAGCTTTGTTGGAGTCTGAGGTGAATGTTTCTGCTTCTCCTTCCTTCATCCTACTAATATCCAAACTTCAGTTCCACTTTCCTAATGTTTTCTCAATCCAGCCTAACCTTGCTACTTATTCCTCTTGTTTATTTGTATGTGTGTGTGTATTGGTTTCAGTGTTGCTTCAGTAGCAATTTTATTAGGCAGTGGAACTTTCCCATGTCCTCTCCCTTCTTGTTTCTTAGGTTAGGTTTGCTTTTGGTTTCAATCTGCTGAAAAGATTAAATACATAACAAACAGAAACCCTATTCAGGTGTTTAAAAGGGGGTTTAAATAAATGCATAGGGAGATAGAGCAAACTAAACCTGTCTCCTCACATCCAAACATAGGGGAGGCATAACTTTTCAAATTATCACTCTCCATGTACAGTGAATGGCAGCGAAAGGGACTAGCTCTAGCCTGCATCTTCTACACACATATTTATTATTTTCCCCTTTGAGCTCCTGAATAGGGCTATATTAGCAACCTGTCTGTAAAAGCAAATCTTAAAGTTGGGTAGCACAAAAACTACTGCACTGTCAGTGTCAAATTTGGAAGATTTTTCAGATTTCACTGGTGTATGTGGAAAAAGAAAGTGTTGTGACCATTTATTAGGACAATTTTTAAGGAAGTTAATGCCTAATTCCTTTCATGTATCTGCTTGGACTACCATGTCTACAAATTGTGTGCGTGTGTGTGTTTGTGTGTGTGTACTGTGTGCCTTCAAGTTGTTTCCAGCTTATGACAACCCTAAAGTGAACCTGTCATGGGGTTTTCTTGGCAAAATTTGTTCAGGGTGGGTTTGCCATTGTCTTCCTTTGAGGCTGAGAGAGTGTAATTTGCCCAAGGTCACTCAGTGGCTTCCACAGCCGAGCAGATATTTGAAACCTCGTCTCTAGTCTAGCACTCAAACCACTACATCTTGCTAAAGATTCAGATTTCTGAACTTTCATTCCTATCTGGATCTAAATCGGGTTGGATCAGGTCCAAATCATGCTGACTCAAAGCATGGGCAGATCCAAATTGCTGAAATGGGGTTCTAACCAAATCAGTGGTCACTTGCAGAGCCCTACTTTTTACATTTTTGTAGTTGTTTTAAATCTTTAAGCTAAACAGTATTCATCATTGGCAACGAGCGATTAATTAGAAGACTATACATTTGCATATTTGCAGATTGATTCAAGCCCAAAGCATTATATTTCAAATCTCTCTTTTCACAAACTGAAACAGTAATTTGAGCTTTAATTTAGATGTATAGCTTTGGGAGCACAGCACAAAATGATCAGTATTCTGAATAAGCAGGAGCACTGATTTTTATTCAAGGTTACTTTGACACAGAACTAATTGCACAAATAGTTTGGGTGATTGGGAGTTTTGGACAAAGGGAGATTCACTGCTTATGAATATGGCATGTGTGCGTGTGCGTGTGTGCTGGGCAGACGCCTGTGAGAGGTACAATGAATGATGTCATCAGTTTCCTTGGTGATCCTTTGTATTTTCCATTTCTTTTCATTTGCTGCTTTCCTTGACCCGACAATTCACACTTCGTTAATGAATGTTGCTTTCCTTACACTCTTCAGCTATCTGTGATTATGGAACTAAAAATTATTTTGCAGGAGCATCACATATAACACTTTGGAGTTGTCATTTGGACAGGAAACGTTCATTAACTGGCCAGCTCTTGTTTAATTAAAACTACTGGATTAGGAAGTGCAGAAAACAGGACAACAAAAGGCACCAATTTGCACACAGTGTGCATATGCTGATTTATAATGTAGATCTTGCACATATAGATGTAAGGATAGAAAACTTGACTATAGTTTAAATAGGATAGAAATGCATGTTTAAACAGAAATACATTTCGTTGCAATGGGGAAAACTGGCTAGGTGACCTTAGTCAGAGTTTCCTGCCCAAACAGCTGATGAACAGCTTCAAGATCTGGGCTGTATCCACACTGCTCAGTTATAACAAACACTTCGATACTATTTTAACTGTCATGGTGTCACAGTATGAATCCTTGTTTGGGGATGCCTTTAGAAATTTCTAGTCCATTCCTCAGAACTCCTCTGCACTAACAGAGAATTCTAAATACTTCACAAAACTACAGATCCTTGGATTGCATAAGGTGGACCCATGACAGTTCATGTGGTAATGAAGTGATACATTTGTGCAGCACACATACACCCAAAGCTTGGAAGGAACCTATTTGATAATTATTTGTAATTCATTTGTAATTCATTACCTTTTGAAATAACCAAGGCATAACTAAATTGTGTACAAAGAAGTAAAAGCATGAAGAGAAGAAATCCAACAGCACCTCTGATTTATTTTAGCATGAGTTTTCATGGATTTCAATTTGCTTCTTCAGATGCATTGACTGAGTGCAGTATTAACACCACAGATTTTTAAGCAGTCACATAGTTGTGTGTGGTGGCGTTAGAATTTAAAGTGATACACCATGCTGAAGTATGATGGCAATTACAGTTCAGTGCACTTGGAGGGCACCAGGATGGGGGGAGGTTGAAACAGGGGACTATCTGCTATAAAACAGGACACATGACCATTAAATATACTGTGTGATTTCAAGAAAAAAACTCCATCCTGTATTTAAATATCCCTGTGCAACATTAAATTAGGTACTCAATATACTGGGCATACACTTAGAAACATTTGAACATTGTTCTTATTCTGGTTGCTGAACTAACACTGACATACTTATCTTATCTTTGTGCAATCACAAGTGAATTTTTAAGCCTTAAGGAAGGAGTGTGTGTGAGAGAGGAATAGTAGTCCCCAGTTCTATCTTCATTATTGCCTCACTCCTGTGTTGTAATTGCCACTATTTTAATGTGCATCATACATCTGGGATTTGCACGATATATACTGCTTGGAAATGGTGCAAAGTTGCAGTGCTAGGAGCTATTCTGGATAGAGGAGAGGTTGCTTCAGTCGCTCCACTGCTGTCAGAAACATGTTATTTCAGTATTGTGTGAGTGACAGCTGACCAATTTTAGCTTGAGATTGTGTCAAGATAGAAAGGGGAATAGGATGATTCACAAGTGCAAGCAGCTCAATACTTTTTGCTGCTTAAGGAAGAAAGCCCCAATAATTCCCCGCTCCCCCATGTCATGTGGGCTCTCCCTTTGCTGGAGTTAGGGGCACAGGACCCTCATGAAAATGGGAAAACAAACAAAAATACTATTTTTTTTAACCTAAGAGAACACCTCGCTAGGTATCTCCAGATTTTCTAGCACAACTCTATGGTCAACATCTGCCAGAAACCATTGGAGGATCTACACATGCCTAGAGAAGTGTTTTCTCTAGAAATCTCTAGGTTCTCTAGCACAAATCTATGGTCACCTTCTGGCAAAGTTGTGCTGGAGGACCTAGAGATTCCTAGAAAGAACATATTAATTAAATCTGCAAATAATCAAAAACACAAAAGTCAAACACACAAATGTGGAGGTCCATCTGTATAATAAATTATGTAGCAGATAACTTTCTGCATTTTTTCTTCACCCTGAGCTTGAAACTTTTTGAATTATAGCTTCCAGAATCAGCCATCCAGTCACTGGACATGATGGCTCCAGTAGCATTACTAGGGGGTGTGGAGGATACGGACCGCACCGGGTGAGACCACAGAAGGGGGGGTTGACACCCAATGAGTGCCACCCACCTCCCTGCAGTGCATTCCCTGTCTCTGCCCTGCGCAGCTTCATTCAATAAATTTTGCTGAGATAACAGACAAGATGGCACACCCCTTCCCAGTTATTCCTATGGAAGCTGAACAGGCTGAAAACTGAGTTTTTTAACACTCACAATGGGATAACTTCATCAACCACACCTAAGAGCATGAGGCTTGCTTAGGCAAATGTTGAATGGAAGCTACAGGACACACACAACTGTGACATCTTGCTTCCCTACCACACTCTGATCGCCAGCATGTGTTGCCTGAAACAAGTGCCTCTGCCTAATAGTAGGGCCAGCCTTGGCTTTTGTGAGAATTTATCATTATCTTACAGTGCAGTTACGTACTAGGGAGTTCTCCAATGACTTCCTTACTGAGAGGCATGGTATTATTTGTTGTTGTGTGCCTTGAAGTCATATCCTACTTATGGTGACCCTAAAGCAAACCTATCATGGAGTTTTCTTGGCAAGATTTGTTCAGAGGAGGTTTGCTATTGCCTTCCCCTCAGGAAAGTGGGTTTCGTGGCTGAGCAGGAATTGAACCCTGGTCTCCAGAGTCATAGTCCAACATTCAAACCACTACACCATGCTGGCATGTTACCCACAAAGAAATAAAGTACTGTATTTTCTGGCGTATAAGACTACTTTTTAACCCAGGAAAATCTTCTCAAAAGTCGGGGGATCATCTTATACGCCGGGTGTCATCTTATAGGGCAGACTGGAGAATTTGTGGTCACCGCATATGGTGGGGGGAGCTCAAAAATGGCCACAGGCACATCCCCGCCATATGTGGCAATCGTATGAAAGCAGCTACTGCTCTGATAGGGAGGGCTGGGCAGGCAGGGAGAGCTGACAAGTCCAAGCAGGATTTGTATTCAAGGATTCCTGCTAAGTACATGCATGCCATAAGCATTTGAATTAAAATTACCACATTGAAATCAAATCTGATGTTTTTTTAATTTTTATTTGGTGTGCGTTGGAAGAGGGGTAGTCTTATACGGTGAGTATATCCCAAACTCTATATTTTCACTGGAAAAGTTGAGGGTCGTCTTATACGTCCAGTCATCTTATATGCCGGAAAATACGGTACTTGTACATGAATTCAGAATATTGGTGGTGAACTTCTTGCAGTTCTCAAATCAGATTAATTGCTAATCTGGAAGGAAGCTTGTGTTGTTACTATACAGATTGCATGCCTGCTCAGATACAATCAGTTGGAGTTTTGACACTGATTTCTTTAGAAATGGGATTGCAACCATAATCTGGATGAGCTGTGGGTTAATCTTCAAGAGCATATGTGTAGATGATGTTTCAGTTTCTACTCCCCAAGGCTATTGCTGACTTCAGTTTTGCACCCCTCTGTGCACAAGACGTCTGACTCTGAAACCATTCCTTCTAAAAGCAAATTCAGCAATGGCAATAGGAATAGCTAAAATGGGACCCTGATCAAAAAATTCTCAATACATTAAGAAAACCCTAGCTTTGCACCTTTGAAAGGGATAGCCACCTTAGCCTGTCATAAATAAACAACAAACTATGGCATCTTAAAGACAAGTGAATTTACTATAGCATCAACTCTCTTTTACTACAGCAGTGAACTTCATTAGATGAATGAAATATTATCCAGAATTTCAGAAATATTTATGGTATACATTGGGATAGGCAGTGAGATCCGAGGGAAATTGCATGCAGAAAGTGCTGACATGAAAATTACACTAACGACAATTACAGCATTGTTAACCTTGCAGATCTGTGTGGCACCTTAGAGAAATTGGTTTATTAAGGAGACACCCCTTCCTCAGACCAGACCAATAAGGATTGAACATACTCTGTAGTAATAGAAAATTGATTGTCAGCCGGAAAAGAAAAACAGAAGCCTTGGCCGCAGCTAGGATAGAGGCATGGGCTGGCTTTTTGGTGAAGGATGTGGCTAGATTTCTGAAATGCTGAACATGATCACTCCCTTTAGAAAACAAAGTCTTTTAAGACTACATCATGGCCCTTGATTCTGGGAGTGTTACTGATACAAGCGTAGAGATGGTGCAGGTATTGCTCTTGCTGTGTCCCTGGGCATAACATCTTTTAACAGAAACTTTGGTAACAGAGGCAGAAATAGCATGGAAAGGATAGGAGTAAGTGCCTACACACACACACACACACACACACACACACAGAGAGAGAGAGAGAACAGCTCAACATGTTTCAGCCAACTTTTTGCTCAAAACTCACAATATGCACAGGTAAAATGAAGCAACCAGGTCAGGGAAGCCTCGCATAAGGAAACCAAAACAATTTCAGCCTTCCAGAGACCACCTGAAGGTTTCTTTCAACATTTTGACATTTGCTTTCCTAAGTCTCCACTTTTCTTATGATTTCCATTTTGATGGTCAAACACAGAGATCTATGCTTTTGTAACATGTTTGGGATAGCTGATGAGTCAGCCTTACCTGCTTTTTATCCCGCGTTAAAGGCATTTAAATCGGCTTTAAAAAAGGAGGGAGATATAAATCGATTTCTAATGGGAACGCATGCGGGTGATCTAGAACCGTTCTAGGTTTAAATCAGGTTCAAATGGGCACGCTTCTCCCTGAATTCGATTCGTAACCCGCGTTAAACCCCAGTGGAAACGGCCCCTGAGCATCCTCAGTAAAGGAGTCTTTCTGCTTGTATTTACCTTGTAAACTATAGGCAGGCAGCTAGAGCAGGATCAGATAGGAAAGAATCCCATTCATTCCAGCTCAGTGTTTATTGCATTGTTTACACATTGCTGCAACCCAGTAATGAAAGTCTGTGTTTCCCCAGCCCTCCTTCACCATCCTGCCAATGCCAGGGCTGGGGGGAAAACCAAACCTTCCAGCTAGACAGGACAAGCAGGGGGGAAAAGGGGTGGGTGGGGGCTGGGCATAAAATGACTTTGCAAAAAGGAGGGTTTTCTTTTGTCAGCAGCCTTACTGATTGAGAGAGTCAGTGTGGTGTAGTGGTTTGAGTGTTGGACTGAGACTTTGGAGAACAGGGTTCAAACCCTCCCTTGGCCATGGAAACCCACTGGGTGACCTTGGGTAAGTCACAGCCTTAGAGGAAGGCAAAAGGAAAACCACCTCTGAACAAATCTTGCCAGGAAAAACCCATGGTAGGTTCATCTTAGACTTGCCATAAGTTGGAAATGACTTGAAGGTGCACAACAATGCCTGTACAGCATAAGAGTAAAGCTGATCATCTTTGCCAAGAACCAGCCCATGGGGCAGCCTCTTGCAAGTGCCAGATTCGCAAGTACCACTGGAGTTAACAAATTATAAATCACTTAGTAATTACGTACTTTATTATCACAAAGCTCACCATTTAGATGTTCTGCCTAAGGCACCACACTGTCTGCTGTTGTTACTGTATTTACTTAAGATAAATACTTGTCCTAGGATAACGACTCCTAAGGTCATTTGCCTAAATATAAGTATTGCCTGCTCATGGCCCAAACAGAAACATTATGATTCATCTGTTTTTAAAAATATCATTTTGGAAAAACTGGGGCTTTGTGGCTCTTTATTATCTCCCCCCCCCTGCTTTTGTTGACTAAAAGAAAGTGCATTTTCCAAAGAGGTAAAAGTGATATAAAATCCCCTAAATGTCACACAGTAAGAATGAAATATGAGCTTCTTTTTGAACCTAAGAACAGTATTTTTTTCAGCATCAAAACTGCTTTAGGGGAAGGGATGATAAGTTACTGACTGAGGGAGGCAGATACACCAGGTGTATACAAAGGCATAACGTCCATCAGCAAAGCTCTTAGTTCTGAAAAAAGACACCAGCACTAAAATGAGGAAAATTGTCAAGCTGTGCATGTGCAACTGGCAGCTTGTGAGTGCAAGTGTTGGCAGGCAAGGGCTCTTCAAGGAAAGATGCCACATACAATGAATGTGTGGGTGGCCACATTTATACTTCACATTAACCCAGAACTGCTAAAAATTCTGGCTTATTGTCAACAAGCAAGCATGTGTATACATGTTGCTTGATTCCTCCTATTTGGCTTCTCCTGCCAGAATAGAGGCTCAACAAACTAGGGGCCTCCATTCGTGGGTTAGTGTTACACCCATCTGAGATCTCTGGCTTATTTCTGTCTTAGCAAGACAAGATCTTCAATATCTTGCTTCAGTCATTAACAAAAAACAGAGAGTGTAGTCAAGAAATCATAAGACTAAAACTTGGAGAGGCAGCTATGAAGGGACTAGATATAGTTGTCAAGTATAAAGACATATGACTAAATACCAGACTAGCCAGAATCATCCAGGCTATACTATTTCAAAGTTCAATATATTGCGGTGAAAGCTGGTAAGAGCAGAAAGCTTACAAGAAGAAAAGCAACTTATTTGAAATATGGTACTGGAGGAGCATTCTACACATACTATGGATTGGCAAAGAGATAAATAAGTTGGTCTTCCAATAAACAGAACTGAACTCTCCCTAGAAGCAAAGATGACTAAACTGAGACTGTCATACTTTGGACATATCATGAGATGATATGACTCAATAAAAAAGATAAAGCTGAGAAAAGTAGAAGGCAGCAGAAAGGAAGGAAGACTGCATTAGGGGTGGCTTGATTCAAACAAGGAAACCACTGCCCAGAGTTTGCAAGACCTAAGCAGGGCAAATGGTTATTGGAGATCTTAGAGGTCTCTCATTCACAGAGTTGTCATATGTTGGAATTGACTTGATAATAAATTACATCAAAGGAACAAGACAAGGCAGTATCAGAAGTTTGTTCCTTAGGAGATGAGTAAGTCTGAGATTCTGGTTTCAGTGTTAGCAATGGAAAAATCGCACACAGAGGTTTCCTGGTTTTGACATTAGAAATGAACAGGGAGTGGTCAGTGTACACTAGCACAGTTACTTGTTCACAGTAAACAAGCTTTCTTAGCAGTTCTGGCTTACTATGATGTCTGCACTGGGTGAATGAACAGTGGTATCTGGCAGCTTCCATATCAGTATGTTGGTGAATTTGCTTCAGGTTTTAGTCCAAACATTAAAGCAACTATCCAAAGTGTTGAATCCAGAGTTCCTTTACATTTTGGACAAAAAACTGGAAAGAATTCACTAAGCAATTGACATGGGAGCCATGTGCTGCTGCTGACATTGAACTTATCCATACTGGTCCAATATACTAGGAGATCATGGTTTTTACTCCTGTAATTACTACTTTTGTTTTTTGTTTCCATAATCCAGATGACATATTGATAATTCCAGGATGTTTCATGCTCCACCCCCCCCCCCTTTCCTGCATCTTTTTGTTCCTACCAGCTGGATGGGTTTAAAAAAAATCCCAATACTTTCTAATCTGCCAGCCTTCTCCTTTCATTCCATTTACCTCTCTTCTGTCTGTTTTAAGTTAGATCTGCAGTGCTCTCCTTTCCTTTCATTCCATTTACCTCTTTTATGCCTGTTAGGTCTGCAGTGCTCTCTGTATGCATGTGTGCACACACCCACACATGCCCGCACAGGCAGAGGAGAATGGAAAAGAAGATGGGTGGGGGAGACCACCCCTACCTCTCTCCACTGTTTTACAGAACTGCTTTGTGTGTGGTGGGGGGAAATGATGGAAAGAGGAAAAGTGGGTAGGAAGATATTGTCTGGATTCCCTGCTCAGTTTAAGGTGCCAGAAGACACTCTTGAGTGGGGGGTGGGGTGGGGTGATCTCATTCCATAAAATACAGTAGTTGACAAGGAAGAGTCAATCATGCATTTTTAAGAAAGAGTGTGTGCATATGGAAATGGGAAAAAGCAGCATAAAGTGACATTAAATGTAGCTGGCTGAATCGACACTAGTTTCCAGTTTGGACAAGACCAATGAGAAGAACGGAACTGAAACAACTATCCTTCTCAACAGAGTCAATGCATTCTAGATAAAAAGAAAGAGGAACTCTGAGTAGTGTGCAGTGCAAGTGAAATAAAAATGTTTTCTGTCTGTATAGAGGTAACTATACTTAACTGATGCTGTTCTGTTCAGGCCAAATTAGCTGACACCATTTACACTGGTGCACTGCAGAAAATGTGACATGGTGGCTGGGTTAGGCACTGGACATAGAAAATCCAGAACTGATATTAGTACCAGTGTGCCCTGCAGGTTTCTAGGAGCTTTGGCAGCTGTTCAAGCATACCAGAAGTTAGTGCTAGCCTTGGAAGAAAAGAAGACACTAGAAGCTGAAAAACTGTAAATTTCACATATGCAATCCGCTATGCACTTAACTAGGAGGAAGAAGACTCACTGAACAAAGTAGAACCTATTCTAAATAAATACCATATGACTGGGATGTATATTAGGAGAGTAATAAGAAATCAAAACTTGGAAAGTTATTTTTTTAAGCCATATTTACATGAATTAAGACTTTAGCCATTACTCTGAGGAGTTTATCACATGGGAGGAATTTCTCTTAAATTCGAAAAAAAGAAAGTGAAGCCAGAACGCATTCAAGTGAATTTGCTAGTTCAGCGAATTTACATGAATTCGAATTGCATTCGAACTGACTTCCCACTGCCTGAATATAGCTTGTCATTGCCCGAATTTGTGTGTGGTAGTCTATCACGCAATAACGTGAAACCCCATGATTGTGCTCGGACTGACTTCCCATTTCCCGAAATTATTTGTGATAGTCTATCACGCAATAACGTTAAACCCCCATGATTGCGTTCGGATTGCCATTGGATTATACTTCCAATTTTCCTTGTCTGATAAACTCCTGAGCAACATGGCATTAATATGTTACTTATTACTTATTTTCATTTTCATTATTATTCTTGCAAAAGCACAATTAAAAATAGGAAAATGGTCTAAAGCTGCACAAATATCTAAAGTTAACTCAGTCAGTTCAATGAAAAATTGTATTTTCTTTTAAACACCCAGCAACGTGATATTCACATACCACCCATGGTGAGAACACATAAAACCAGAAAAGCAAAAATAAAATAAAGTAAAATAATAAAAAGCAAAAGAAGAAACAAATGGACCCTTGGCCTAAGTCCTCACTAGCATTAATAGCACTTTGACATAAATATGTGTCTATAGGTAAGAAGAAGAAATTGGGAGGGGGGAATGATAAATGTTTCCTTAAAAGAGTGCACCAAACAGGTCTAAAAGACATTTGAGGGCAAGACATCAGAGGGCTCTTTGCTGCTTCCAGAAACTGTGGTTATACAGCCTTAGTAATAGTAATCATCAATAGCAGTGACAGCCAATAAAAACAACAATAGCATTCTGCTAGCACAACTGAGCAGAGAAGGTGTATACTGGTTGCACATTCCTCCCATCAAAGAGACTTTGGATCATTTGGGACCCAAGCTGTGGACTAAAATGGTGAAGGGTCTGGAAAACATGCCCTATGAGGAATGACTTAGGGAGCTAGGAATGTTTAGCCTAGAGAAGATTAAGAGGAGATACGATAGCTCTGTTTCAATATTTGAAGGGATGTCATATTGAGGAGGGAGCAAGCTTGTTTTCTGCTGCTCCAGAGAACAGGACCCGGAACAATGGATGCAAGCTACAGGAAAAGAGATTCCACCTCAACATTAGGAGGAACTTCCTGACCGTAAGGGCTGTTCCACAGTGGAACACATTCCCTTGGAGTGTGGTGGGATCTCCTTCCTTGGAGGTATTTAAACAGAGGCTGGATGGACATCTGTAGGGTATGCTTTGATTGAGAGTTCCTGCATGGCAGGGGGTTGGACTGGATGTGTATGGATTTCAGTCCAGAAAGAGCAAACTTTGTTGTTGTAGTGGGCCTTCAAGTTGTTTCTAACTTATGGCAACCTATCATGTGGTTTTCTTGGCATGATTTGTTCAGAGAGGGGTTGCCAATGTGACTTGCCCAAGATTACCTAGTGGGTTTCCATGGCTGAGCAAGGATTTGAGCCTTGGGCTCCATAGTCATAGTCCAGTGCTCAAACCACTACACCATGCTACTCCATTAAAAAACAACAACCAGGGAGTCTGTTTTCAGACTATTTAGTCTCAGCTGAAAATATCAGCAAGTGGTAGTGACATTTTCCTTGTTAAAGGCTGAGCATAGAATCTGGAAATTGGGACAAGAGGCTTTCGGAAAGATTAACATCTCAAATTATGAGCAACGTAAACATCAAAGCTTTAATAATGAGATAGTATGTAATGTAATTGCAAAGCAATTAGCAAGTAATTGTATAAGTAATTAGCGTTTGAAAAAATTGCCAGGAAAATTAAACAAAAGATCCTGTGTTCAGACTTTTTCTCTCTGAAACAATAGGTGTTCATACTACATTTCATTAGCTTAGTGACATATATCTGTACGAACAAATAAAACACTAGTCACTGACCTAGCGTTACTTGTGGAAAGTTTTAAAAGTAGCTTAAAAAAAATGTACCTGCATAATGAAGCTAGCAGTTCAGCAGGTTAATATAAATTACAAGAGCATTAAAGGAGGGTGTTCAGACAGGAATACAGAGCCCTGTATTTCATAGAACCAACACATTTTCTAAACTTGAGCCCAATCCTTAATGCAAATGAAATGAACAAGGTTTCATGGCATTGCTTAATCCAAAGTAGCCAGCCATGTTATTATTCATTTATAAAACCTAAAACTGTAGACTCAGAGATATCAATACGGGGGTGCAGAGAGTATGGAGTGCACCAGATGGCAATCTCAAGGTAGATGCTTCCCAAACATCTGCCTTTCGGTAGAAATGGGCTGTGGCGTTCACCTCTGTCCCTTTGAAATGCTGAAGAAAAGGTTTGAATGGGGTGAAACTCAGAAGAAAGGAGAGGCCCCAGGTTTTTTAAAATTAAATTTCAAAATTAATTTTAATTTTTTTAAAATTCAACATTTCAAAATTTACTTCTTTTTAATTTTTGTTTAATTTTTGCCAAATTTTCACTTTAACTACATGAAACCATGTACTGTAAATACATTTAGGATGTGCATATGATACTGTAATTTAAAGGTATAAATTTAATTTTGCTAATCATCACAACTATTACCATTATATACGGTAATATGTACAGGAATTACAGTTTATGAATAATAATAGTACAAAAAAATTACTAATGATTCTGTATGGTGTGATATGGGAAATCAATGGGGGGATAACACCATGAGTTACAACATCAGGTGACACCAAACCTAGTGAAGCCATTGTGTAGCCCCATTGACCATATACAGCATATCTACAAGACTGTGATATTTCTGAGCTGGTGTTTGTACCTCTTCCAGGAGGTTCACATTAAAACAACTATCTCCCCACTGGAAAACTCTCAAGACAATATATTTTTGGAAACTGAGGCTGCAATCCAACATTCCCTGAGTGTAGCTTAAATATCTGCATTCAGAGATATGCTGCACTAGCATTACACAATCCCTGTGCAGAATGGCAACATTATGAAATACAAGTCAATGTTTATGTGCCATTGAGCAATATTCAGTGAGGAAGTGTGATGCATAATATGGAAATGCAATGTGGATGTTGCTCTATGTGCAACTTTGCTACTACTGCTGCTGTCAGCATAATATGTGTGTTACACTATGGCTAATAATTCACCACCACCACAAATGCATAATGCAACCTATGCATGTGCATGTCACTAATAGGTTGCATTATGCACTATGCATGCGGAGTAAATTATGGCTAGCCCATCTTTATATTCTATATTATCTCCCCACCTCTTAAGGAATAATACTTTAAAAATCCATTTAAAAAGAAAACCTTAAAAGAAAAACTCAAACAGGTAAACATGGGATGCAATATGTATAATTTATTACAGCTGCCAGTTACGTCACTGAGCAGAGTGCAGAGTCAATCATGCTCTGTAAGAGAAGGGGGTTATGTTTTTCCACTACCCTTGGATAATTAGGTAAAGTCTGCCTTCCATGGAATCTTACATAACATAATTCTCAGGAGACGTAGCACATAGTTGTTCTGGCTCACTTTGGCTGCCAATATATTGAGCCATCTCCTGCTGGTCAGTCCCAGCCAATGCGATTCTAGGCTGCATCTATAGAAGTATAGTGTCTAGACTGAGGGAAGTAATAGTGCCACACTCTATACTGCTTTTTTCAGGCCTCATCTGGAATTCTATGTCCAGTTCTAGGCACCACAATTCAAAAAGGATGTTGACAAACTGGTGTGTGTCCAGAGGAAGGCGACCAAAATGGTGAAGGGTCTGGAAATCATGCTTTATGAGGAGCAACTGCGTATGCTTAGCCTGCAGAAGAGAAGGTTAAGAGATGATATGATAGCCATGTTTAAATATATGAAGGAATGTCATACTGAGGCTGGAGCAAGGTTGTTTTCTGAAGCTCCAGAGAGTAGGACCTGTAGCAATGAATTCAAATAGAGCAGAGTGCAGAGATTCCACCTCAGCATTAGGAGGAACTTCTTGACAGTAAGAGCTGTTCAACAATGGAACACACTTCCTTGAAGGATGGTGGAGTCTCCTTCTTTGGTGGTTTTTAAACAGAGGCTCGATGGCCATCTGTTGGGGATGCTTTGATTGTGTGTTCCTGCATGGCAGCGGTTTGGAATAATAATAATAATAATAATAATAATAATAATAATAATAATAATAAGTTTTATTTATAGACCGCTATTCCGCAATGATCATAGCGGTGTACAGTAAAAATAGAATACAATACAAATACAAGGTGACAATTAAAGGAGGGAGAAGTCTCATCCTTCAGGCAGTCCCTGATGTTGCTGGGTCTGCCTGATCGCTCCCTCTGAGGCCAAGATGACAGTTAAGGAGGGAGGGGCCTCTTCCTTCAGGCAGTCCCCAATGTTGCTGGGTCTGCCTGATCACTCCCTCTGAGGCCAAGATGACAGTTACAAGAGGGAGGAGCCTCTTCCTTCAGGCAGTCCCTGATGTTGCTGGGTCTGCCTGATCGCTTGAGGATCTTTCTAGCTGTATGATTCAATGACCTTTCAGAGTTACTTTTAAGAAGAAGCCATCCATTACTCAGTGGTTCCAGGACAATGCTTTCCAATCCAAGATTTGGCCATGCCTGTTTGGGGTGCTAGGTTGCTTATGAACTCAGTTATATGAATGGATGCTTGTTTATGAACATTTCAGTCTTCTAATGTTTAGGATCTAAACACTGTGGTATTTATTAATTTGTAGTGTTTCCCTTGTAAATACAGCTTCTTTTGTGTGTTTCACGTGGCATAACGATACCACAGGCATACTAAAGTTAACAGTACTTTGTCAAAGAGAAAAACCATACAAAGATTGCAAATTTACAAATACAAGATTCATATACTCACTTAAGATAACATGTGCAGGCTAATAAGAAAAAGAATCAAACCCAAGAGATTGGTATAGGCAAATATTTATGCTGGTGTTTCTCATTAAATGGTTTGTGTGGGAGTACCCTCTGCGACATTCAGATACATTATCAGTGAGTAAAGAATGCTGATGGAGGCGGGTGTGCATAGAATTGATCTTTTGTTTAATTTTGAATCAACACAGCTCATCATTAAGCTCCGAGAATAAATTAGAGAGATGGGCTGCTTTACTGGTGTTAAGAACTATTATAAATCTTAGCCAACTCAATTATGTTATTTCCATAAACAGATGTGTAGTTATTTCAAAAATCTTTAACTGTCAGTTGACTTTTATAGCTATCAGATGAGGTTTTCTTTCTTTTTTTTTTAAAAAAAAATGTTTCCTGTGTGGCCAAAGGGACATGATTGTGGACAGGACACATTAAGCTATTATATAAATAAGCACAAGATATAGAATTAAGTCTGATTTAATATATTCTTGTACCACATTAATACTTGCATCTTAAAGACAAATCTACTAGAATAGTTAGATCATGATAGTTATAATTATTTAATTACAGTTCTTCAGTCAAGCAATGTGTATTTCATTTATGTGATTCATTTCCATAGCCCATGTTAGTCTTCCTTTTTTCTGGATTTCTTGCCCTTTAAAAAAAACCCTAAAAGAAAGCATACTATTCAGTAAAATAAAAAGGGTTTATTCAGTGGTTCATATAGTAACAACATTCATCTTTGAGAAGTCTTTGTTGATTGTGCCTGGTATCTATAGTAAGAAATGTAAAGGAATGAAAACTCTGGTGTTCCCATATCCCAGAGAACACTAAACTATTGTCCTATTACATATAGACCATGGCCTCATAGTTGCAAAGAACCTTCTGCGCAACTGAAAGTGGTATCCATGTGTCATATGACCTCTGGCAAATTAAATGGCTGAATTCATACATGTTTTTCATTTAGGCAGAGTTGTAGGAAGAATATGAAGAAATATGGATATCATAGCTTAAGTTCCAACATTATATAAGTGTACCTTGAATACTGTTTCATTTCCATATATGCATCTGTTCAGCTCTTAAATGTTAGCCCTGATGGCTCAGACCTCAAGGTCCAAATCTGTCAATGTAGTTGAGAAAATTAAAGAAAACTCTTCCATCTTTTCTTTTCTGCACCTGTTTCTCAGTTATAATACAACTGACTCCCAATTGGTTGGCAACATTATATAATTTTTTTTACCTCAGTCTTAGAGGATAGGTAATTAAAGAGAATGTGTAAATCTCCAGTATAAGCTTTCTTGGAATAAAAGTGATGAAAACTGATCAGATGCTGTTTTGACCTTTCCAGGGTTGTTAAGAGAGAAGCTAAACTATGTAGAGAAACTGAAGGCACTAATAACAACTTCAACAGATTTACTACAGGGAAGGGGGAAATATGTGTTCCTTTAGATATTTTTGGACTGCAGCTTTCATTATTCTTCAGCCCTGGCTCTTGGGCTTGGGGCTTATGGGAGCTGCAGTCCAACATCTGGGGGCTACATGTACCACAACCGTGTTCTCCGATATGCTTGTTCCAAAACCAGTCTTCATGGTCCACAATTGAACAGGCAGATCTAATCCCTGTAGCAGGTGGCTTCTACTCCAGAGGTCAGACTTCTGCAGCTGATGCCCTCTACATGTGTTGGACTACAGCTTCCAATATTTCCCAGCAAGAATGGCCATGGGAGATAGTGTGACTTGTAATCCAACACATCTAGAGGACACCAGGTTGATGAAGACTGCTAGGGCCAATGTTAGAGTAATACAGTTATCTATGGAGTCCCAACAGCAGAACAACAGTTATAAAAAAACAAAACCTTGTGGTGCAGCAATAGTGTCAGAGAATTCACGCAGTGTTTCTGGAAGCTCTGCAGTTCCATAACAAAGCCCCCATATCACCCATGTGTAAAAGGCAACAATCTGTGCATCAGACACCAAATGATACATATTAATGTCTTATAATACAGTACACATACAATGCACAATCAGTGAATGGGAAAGAGATGGCACCTCCTTCCATTATACTGGCTGACATGGTGCTGTAAGAAACCAGCAGAGAGAACTGGTTGGGAATGCTCTCTCCACACATACATCTCTGTAACATGGCACACAACACTTGCATTATTGTCCCTTTGAGAAGAATTGGCACTTTTCAGAGGAGACGTGGGGCGGGGGAAAGAATGGAAGCAGGAGTGGAAGCTATAACAGCAGACTCCCATTTCAAAGAATCCTGTGAAATCTGCTATAGCTAACTGGGGAAGGCTTATGTGATAACGAATAAAATGAAGAGATTCAAGTTTACTTAGGAGATTTAAATATATCTGTTGTTAGGCAAAGTCCACTAAGTCCTCATGATCATGGACAGCGCTCCATTAGCCAAAGTAAAGCAGTCATCCCAAGTGATGGCAAGGTATTTGGGGATAAAATTTGTGTACCATGCAGCCTGTCCAGTATCTCCCAAGCTAGCCTGCAGATGATGTTTTGTCACTAGTGTAGGAGTGAATTGTTAGTCCAGTCAGCTTCTGTTCATGGGATTTCTTATGAATGTGTGTGCAGGGCTTGATTATCAATGGGTCAAATGATGCAATTGATCCAGGCCACTTGCTGGCTTAGGGGGCTCAGTGGTGGATGGAAAATGATGTAGTTTGGCATTCTCTTCTCCCTCAGTCACTTCCTAAATTCTCTAGTATTTTTCATAATATAAATATTTTGTGTGTTTCTTGAGTAATGGAGTAAAAATAGTCTCACTGAAAATGCAGAGTTGAAAGAGAGTTCGCAAATCAATATTTTTGCATGTCTAGCTGTTCGGCTTTGTGTTTTACTATTTACATGTTCATTTATAAAAATGGTTCATTTAAATGCCGGTAGTCCCAAAATGGGTCATACATGTGATGAAAGAGGAACCTGTTTTGGGACGTCTTCAACCCTCCAACCACCTCCATCTTGCCTAGAATTAATGCAGTCTAACATTGCCTTAACTGTTGTGGCTCCATCCCATGGAATCTTGGGATTTGTAATTTATTGTACACCAGAGCTCTTTGATAGAGAAGGCTAAATATTTCACAAAACGACAATTCCCAAATTCCATACCATTGAACCATGGCAGTTAAAGCTGCATCAAACTGCATTGATTTAACAGTGCAGATGCAGCCTCTGATGCTCCTGAGTACATAAGGATGGCGTTGGCCTTACGATGCCTAGTGTAGGCTGCATAGCCTACATAGCTCTTGCTTATAACGCCTTACAGCCATTACTTGTTCTTCACCATCTGCAGCACGAGGCAGTTTTGTGATTCTGCCTAATGGCTGGGCCAGCCCTACTCACCACTGACCTTCGTATCACTTACCTTCAATGTGAATATGGACTCCTTTCAACTTTGCTCATATCCATAGCTTTCTCATGACAATGGATTTTTAGTGTCTTAAATGACAATACTTTATTTTGCTCTTGAAGTTTCTTTAGGTCAAGTAGACCACTGTGTTTTTGTTATGTGATGAGGAGGAATACTAAATCCAGAGCCAGGAAACGTATGGACCCCATCTGCCAGAATCACCCAGTTAATATCATCACTGGCCATTCAGGGAGTTGTAGTCCCAAAAGGTATTTTTTTCCATGATCTGGTAAGCCCAATGTCAGTCTCAACTAGAGCAGATCTACTGAAATCAATAAGGCTTACTTAAATGGAGATTAAGGCATCCCATTAATTTCAACTGCTCTACTTTAGATGGGACTAAAACTGGATTTTGTGTGTATGTATGTGTGTGTGTGCCTTCAAGTTGCCTGTCATCTTATGGTGACCGCATGAATTTCACAGAGTTTTCTTAGGCAAGGAGTACTCAGAAGTGGTTTTGCCAGATCCTTCCCTAAGCACCTGGCATTCATTGGCAGTCTCCCATCCAAGTACTAACCAGGGCTGACCCTGCTTCGCTTTCATGATCAGACAGGATCAGGTGCCTTTAGAGTATTTAGGGCTTACAGTAATCAAAATAAAAATGTACAGACCATGTACAGACTATGGAGAATCTACACAAATTCAACCTAGTCAATGAGAAAACAGAAATAGCAAAATAATTTTCATGCCTGGGCTCAAACATTGATAGGAACAGGGATTGCTGCCAGAAGTAGATTAAGAATGGGGAAGGTGGCTATGAAAGAACTAGAAAATATCCTAAAATGCAGATATACAGTTGAGCACAAAAGTTAGAATCATACAAGCCATTGCATTCCCTATTACCATGTACGGGTGTGAGAGCGGGTGTGAGAGCTGGACAGTTAAGAAAGAAGATAGGAAGAAAATAAACTCATTTGTGATGAAAAGAGTGCTGAGGATCCCATGGACAGCTAGAAAGACAAACAAATGGGTCCTAGAGCAGATCAAGCCAGAAATCTCACTGGAAATCAAGATGACAAAACTGAGGCTGTTGTACTTTGGACACATCATGAGAAGGCATGACATTGAGGGGAAAAACAATAATGCTTGGAAAGGTGGAGGGAAGTAGAAAGAGAGGAAGGCTGCATGTGAGATGGATGGACTCTATAGGAGGTCATGGGTATGAATTTACATTGGAGGACAGGGAGTCTTGGAGATATCTTCTCCACAGGGTCATTCACCATGGGTCGAGATCAACCCAAGGATGGTTAACAACAATAAAAATAATCAAATCCAAGGACACATCACTTTTTTTCTGAAGAAAAAAACATCTTTGCTGATCACAAATTTTTAGATTCACATCAAAAATGAAGACTAAACAGGCTGCTTCTGTATTGAAAAGTGTTGGCTGTAGACATTCTGTAGCTGACATTGGAGTTCATTTAAGACACATTTTAAAGACTCCTTTTAAGAGAAAAGGCTGGGGACAAGTTATTATCTGTCCCCAATGAAGAACTATATAGGGGCTTTCCTTGGTGTTGAAATCTAATCAACGGAGGCCTCTGCAATTTTTAAACACTCTCCTTGGGGGTTTCTCAAAGTAAACACATAAAGATAAAATATATTTGCACGATACTTATTTACTCTCATCAGTTAATATGATCAACTAATTGGGCTTGGGAAAAGAAACCTGTTTCTGTCCTTTAATTTGGAGCCATCATCGCACTGTTGAGTAATGTCCTTGTTTTCAATTTGCTTACAAGGGTGCACCTATACTGTTGAAATAATGCGGTTGGATACCACTTTAACTGCCATGGTTCCATCTACAGAAGCCTGGTGTTTGTAGTTTTGTGAGGCACCAGCACTCTTTGGCAGAGAAGGGTGTTGTTTGTAGTTAGTCGGTCCCAACTCATGGCGACTCTGTGGATGAGACATATCCAAGTTCCCTTGTCCTTCACTGCTCTGTTAGGCCTATGACCTTCCTGATTGAGTCTATTCATCTGGCATGTGGCCTTCCTCTCTTTCTACTGCCTTCTACCTTTCCTATAACTGTTGTCTTTCCTTAGGAGTCATGCTTTCCCATGATGTGACCAAAGTACAACAGCCTCAGTTTTGTCATCTTCCAGGGAGATTTCTGGCTTGTTCTGCTCTAGGACCCAGTTGTTTGTCTTTTTGGCTGTCCCTGGGATCCTCAGCACTCTTCTTCAGCACCACCATCTCGAATAAATTGATCCCCCCCCATCTGCCTTTTTCACTGTCCAGCTCTCACATCCATGCATGGTAATAGGGAATACAATGGACTGTATGTTTCTAACTTTAGTGCTCTGTTGTATATGTTTATACGTTCAGATCTTGTCTTGTTCTTTCATGGCTGCATGACTCACTTTGCTGTTGTTATTGTGTGCCTTCAAGCCGTCTCCGACTTATGTTGACCTGAAAAAAGAACTCCGATGCCACAACAAACTACAGTTCCCAGAATTCCATAGCATTGAGCCATGACAATTGAAGTGGATTGTTGTTGCAGTGTGGATGCAGCCTTAAGTCTGTCTCCTCAGCAAAAGCCTTTCTGATATGGGAGACTCCACTAGCAGCAGAGCTCCCATCATGTAGCCTCTTGTCTCACAGGAACATTTCATCCAGGAGGAAGAATTGTTGTTTATGCAGGGGGTAATGTCCTTGTTTTGTGCCCCTGGACTAAGCCTTACTAATACCTGGAATACTGCATCCAGTTCTGGGCACTGCAGTTCAAGAAGGATGTTGAGAAGCTGGAGCGTGTCCAAAGGAGGGACACCAAAATGGAGAAGAGTCTGGAAACCAGGCCTTATGAGGAAAGACTTAGGGAGCTGGATATGTTTAGCCTGGAGAAGAGATGGTTAAGAGATGATATGATAGCCCTGCTTAAGTATTTGAAGGGGTATCATATTTAGGATGAAGCAAGCTTGTTTTCTGCTGCTCCAGAGATTAGGACAGGGAGCAATGGAGTCAAAGTAAGGGAAAAGAGAGTCCACCTCAACATTAGGAGGAACTTCTTAACAATGGAACACACTCCTTTCTCGGAGAGAGTGGTGGAGACTCCTTCTCTGGAGGCCTTTAAACAGAGGCTAGATGGACATCTGTGGGGTGCTTTGGCTGTGAGTTCCTGCGTGGCAGACTGGGGCTGGACTGGATGGCCCTTGTGACTTCCTCCTCCAACGCTATGATCCTCCTATATATCACTGTGTGAACTTCCTCACACTCCCCCTCAGACACAGGCCACAGCTGCCTTTTTCAGTCAGCAAAGACGGGATTTCCCATCCCTTAGCAACCCTTGGAGCCGCCCACGTACAAAAAAGAAGGTTGCATCATAGACCCTTTATTTATTTTGGTTTAATTGTTTTATTGCCCTCAAAAGAGAACAACTACAATCCCCGTCATGCCTCGCGCGCGGCGCGCCTGCGTAGAAGAGAAGTGGAAGGGACAAGTGGGAGGAGCCACTCCCCTCCGCCACCCGTTTCCCCGCCTAGTTGCCGCGCAGGCGCAGAAAAGCCGAGTGGGCGGAGTCTGGGGATGGGTCTTTCCCTCCGCCGTGTCCCCTTTCCTCAGCTCTCCGCAGACGCCATGTTGGCTTGAAGGGAAGATGACCAGAGGAGGGAGAGGGAGCGACGGCGGCGGAGGCCGGGGAAGGCAGCCCGGCTCTCACTGAGGGGAAGCCGGGGAGAGCCATCTTCTCCTCCTCCTCCATCTTCATTCGGCTGAGGGAGACCGCGTCAGCTGTGAGGGGCTGCAGTTAACAGTCGCTGCTGCTGCTCTTACTGAGGAGGACGAAGTCCCCCGAAGAAGGGGAGATGAGGACGGAGGCCTGAGGCCGAGGAGGAGGACACTGCCACCCGAAACCACCGCAGTTTCAGTCCCCCCTTGAGCTGCTGCTGCTGCAGTTTGAGGGGGGAGGAGGCGGCGCAGGGTGTTGTTGTTGTTGTTGTTGCTTCTCCTGCTCGTGTGGCGTGTCAGGGGCTGCCTCCCTCTTGGCTGCTCTCTGCCTCTTTCTCCCCTCTTTGGCTCACTTTTTAAAAGAAACTTAGGCTGAATGTTATAAAAGCAGCATCTCAGGAGGAAAGAGCCTTTCTATCCACCCCCAAATCCTTTCCATTCCTCCCCAAACAATCTTTCTGTCCATCCCCCAACAGCCTCTGCATTCCTCCCTAAACAACCTCCCCGCCCCCCAATTACTTTTATATCCATCCCCAAACAGTCTCTCCATCCATCCCCCAAATCCTTTCCATTCAGTCCCTTTCTATCTCTCCCTAAACAACCTTCCCATCCATCCCCAGACCAGCTTTCCATCAATAGCCTTTCTATCCATCCCCTGACAACCTCTCCAGATCCTTTCCATCTAGCCCCAAACAACCTCTCCATCCATCCCAAAACCACTTTTTTGTCAATCCTTCAACAGCCTTTCCATCCATCCCCAAACATCCTTTCTGTCCATCCCCCAAATCCTTTCCATCCAGCCCCAAACAGCTTTTCTATCCCTTCCTAAACAACCTTCTCATCCATTCCCAAACCATCCATCCCCCAAATCCTTTCCATCTATCCCCAAACAGCCTTTCCATTCAGCCCCAAGGAGCCTCTCCATCCAGCCCAGAAACAGCTTTCCCACCGTCCTTTCTATCTAGCTCCAAACAACCTTCCCATCCATCCCCAAACAACTTCGGCCCCTAGAGAAGGAAGAAGAAGAAGAGGGTGTCTTTGCTTCTCTGCTGTGTCCCTCCTTTTAAACCCCTTTTTTCCCTTTTAATGAGGGGGTGATTTGGATGCAGGACTATCCTCTGAATCATCTTCACCCTTCATTATTGGCCTGGGCTTGAGAGGAAGAGCGAGGCGGGAGAGGAAGGAAGGAAGGAAGGAAGGAGAAAAAAGCCTCTACACCATGAATGTCCTTGTGTGTTTGTGACTGGTCTACCTGGCACCAGGGTGTTGGTGTTGCTGCTGACAAGGATCTGCTGCCATTTCTGGCTTCCTGGGTGCTTCTGATCGGACCTTTTAACGCCAGCGGCTCCTCTTTGGATTTTCTCTCCCAGAGCCGCAGTTTGTTTGCTTCAGGTCAGACTGTTTTATTGGAGGAAAACAAAGCTTAGAACTGAACAGACGCTGACACCAAAGACTGGTTGGCTGGGAGGTCTTTCAGACAACAGCACCGACAAAAATCATTCTTATTCTCTGGCCTTTGAAAGCGACAAGGGAATATCAAGATGTCTGGCAGTGTCCCATCTGATATGGTAAGTTTGTGTTCGTTTCCATTTTTGTTTCAGAATAAAATATCTTGGAAGTTCATCCGATATGGTAAGTTTGTGTTTATTTTCAGGTATACAGTGAAGAACTCATTTCAAAATGTGTGGCCCTGTTAAGGTTGTCTTCCAGCAAAAGCAAAAGAGTCGTCACTGCTTTAGATTAAGGCTTTAAATGGACTACAGTCCACTTCCTTGTAGCAAGAAAGATCTGAAAGGGAGAGCCATCTTTCTCCATGACTCTTCTGGAGTCAATTATTGATTTTTGTTCCATTTCTTTAACTTTTCAATCATTATAGATATTAAATGGGCAAAATAAATGAAACACTATGATTCCTTGTTTGATGCTTCTTTAAATTTTTCTATTTTTCTTTCCCTTTCCTCTTTCCCTACTTTTCTTCAGTGGGAACATATTTAATATGAAAAAACCCTTCTAGAACACAAAACCCCACAAAAAACTATACTTAATATCCTCAAAGTTTAACGCCATTGTTTTCCATGATACCTTGGGGCCAATCATTCTTAGACAGAAACATAGGTCCAAACCGCACTGTAGAAATCACCCAGTTTGAGATGGCTTTGACTGCCCTGGCTCAGTGCTAGGGAATTCTGGGAACAGTAGTTCTGTGAGCCATTTGGCCTTCTCTGTGAGAGAGCTGTGATGTCACAATAAAGTACAATTCCCAGATACCCAAGCACTGAGCCAGGACACTTAAAGCGGTCTCAAACTGGATGATTTCTGCAGTGGACCAAATAGCCTCTTTTTCCCAAGATAATGGGCTTTTCCTATGCTAGACTCTTTCTGAGTTGATATTGGGCATGTTAGTAAAGTGCCATACTGTACTAGTAATGTGGCATAGCAGTGGTCTGTACATAAAAAAAGAGAAGAAGGCATAGACTTGAGAGAGTACCACCTACAGGCACTTTAATGAATTTAAAGATCTGCCAGTTATGTCCGAATTCTCGGACGTAAGCAACTTGGTTTTTCTGTGTGTGTTAAAAGAAAATGTGGTCATACTTTTCATGTGCAAGACTATATTTTGTGGTGCATTCTTCTTACTAGTTCAGTTGAAGGATAAATGATTGTGTTTTTTGATCATTAATGTGTTGCTCATGCTTTGTGTATGGCATTTAAGATTGGAAGGCTTGGGGAGCTTGCCATAAGAAGCTTTAATGGCTTTGCAAAACAGGAAAACAGTAATTTGTGACACTGACATTAGTATTGGGATGACTATCCATGATGAAAGGTTTTACATTTTGGCTCAAAGTGACTTTCGCAAAACATCAAAAAGGCTGATGATGAGCAGTTGGATGTTTCCTGATAAGTTCATGCCCCTTTTATTTAATTTGATTATTTTTATAGTGTTTGTAGCATATCTGATAGTATTGTTTCATACTGTTCAACCTCAAAAGAACTAATTTTGTTAAATTCCTTGAAGGTTATACTAAGCTGTCATTAAAAACTGCTTGAAGGCCTGCCAGAGTACCCTTCAGCCAGGGCTGTGATCCTGGACTCTTTTAATGGCCTGGCTGGAGAGATGTGCTGGGTCTCTATTCAAAATTCAGTTGATTTTAAAGGGAAAATTAAGCACCTGCTGAAATATAACTTTCCCATTGAAACAGGGAACATAAAACACTCGACATTGTATGAATGTCACCTTTGGTAAAATGTCACATTGCAGTAAAATGTAATTGTAGTAGAAATTTTATTCCTTTGTTGTTATTTGTTTGTTACTTGTTCTTGAGAGGGACTGTAGATATCAATTCGTTTGGCCATTTGAATGAGATGTACAGATTAATTTGTACAACTTCCTGGTTCAGGGTCTAGAAATGCTTTCCTGTTCAAGGCAGTTTGGCTTAGTTTCTGTAACGTTTAAGTATAACTGCAGAGACATATATGCTCCTAAGAGTTACCAGTTAAGGACTCAGTTGAGAGTTGTGTGGAAACAATGTACGAAAAAACCTTCTAAATCCCTTCTCATTCAAAATTATTAATACCCTTATTAATATATTAATATTAATTTCATATCATGTTGAAAGTAGAAGATCAGGTACCACTACAGTTACTTGTTCTTAAACTGATTTTTCTAAGGTCCAAAACACACTGCAGAAATAATCCAGTTTGAGACCACTTTAACTGCCCTGGCTCAGTGCTAGGGAACTCTGGGAATTGTAGTTCATTTTGCACCAAACTGGATTATTTCATCAGTGTGTTTTGGACCTATGAGTGTTACATTGTAGGCTGTAGCTTGTGTTTCAACCCCTTCACTTTATAAATGGTTGGAACACAGGCTGCATTCTTTCCTGACTTATTTACAGTCTAAAGGAGCTTCATAACAAATGCTTCATCATCTTCAAAGGGGTTCTCTTCTATTGTTTCTTTTTTCCTTTATCAAATAAAGCTTGCTAATAAATTTTACGAAGCAGCAGCTAATGTAATTTTAAAATTTATACAGGTGCTTAGGGCTTGCTAAAAACATACCATTTCATTACTGTCTGAATGAATAAACGACAGAAGGATAATCACACCTAACCTTTCTGGCAGTTTTTGGGCTCTGAATCATTCTGCTTGTATGCAGTATGCGTCTGACAGCGGACATGCACATGTGAGCCTGCATGAACAAATAGTCATTATGACATTCTTGTCATTATTCTTAAGCGTACAAAGGGCCTAACCGGAAAGTGTCCTTGCAGCAGTCTGCAGTCACAAAAACCAAAGGCAATCAATAAAAGAATAACCCAAACAATAATAGGATTAATTCACTGTAGAGATCTTAAGATATTCAAAGTTAGCAATAGAATTGATAGCAAAAACATGAAATAAAGGTTAACTCTCTCTTGGAAAGTCTTAACTTGGATGTAATTATCTATACACAGGACCACAAGTGGCTTTCCTTAGGAAGGGCATTTCAAGAGCACAGACTCCTATGGAGAAAGCTGTTTCCATTGTACTTTGGGTGTCTCAGCACTGAGAGCAGTTTGCCCCCTAAAGAGTCTCTGAAGTAGATCTTGATAACAGGATAAATGGGACATACTTTCAGTTTGTTGAAAGATTTGTTGGTTTCAGCAATGTTTGGCTTCCTCTTTCAACTGCAGTTATGTTTCCAGCTAAATAGGAACTGGCAAGACCACCTCTAAGTAGTCCTTACCCAGGAACACCCTGCGAAGTTCATGGGGTTGCCACAAGTCATCAGGCAACTTGAATGGACACGAACACACAGATATTTGAAAACATTACTGCTAAACTGATTAATATAATAATTCTCTAATATATTATTGTATCATGATTGTTGCTAATTGAATTCCGCACAGCAAGGCTGTGTTTGTATTTTTGATGTAGCAAAGGATGTTGCTAAACACTGAGGCCTAACAAATCATTCAGAATTTATTCAGTTTTGAACTATATTACCATGTCTCTGTGTGTGTTGCCTGTTACAGACTGCCAAAATAAAGCTGCTTCGGGTCTCTTTGGAGGTATGCTATTTAAATGATGCATGCACCCTGAGAATCCGGAAGCTGCACCAAAGCTGCACTCCAGTGCTTAGGAATGGAGTGTGGCTTTGGAGCGACCTCCGGACTCTTAGGACCCATGCATCATCTAAATAGCATACTTCCAAAGAGACCCGAAGCAGCTTTATTTTGGCAGTCTGTAACAGGCCTGTGTGTCTATACTACTCTCTCTCTCTCTTTTTCTCTAACAGATAGTTAAATTTCCCCAGTGTAGGCATGCTCCGCTCACTAAAGAAAGTTTCTCTAGCACCTTTACCTTGTTTGTTGTTGTGTGCCTAGAAATTGTTTCTGACTTATGAAAATAGAAAATATGTTTTGAGGTAGAAATGTATCAAGAGGCAAAATATTTGTTCACCTCTAATGTATAAAGGCAAAGGAGATCAATAATAAGCAATGATTATTTCCATTATCTTCATGTAGGTACCACATCTTTTTTGATGCTTGATGTTTTGTTGTTGTTGTGTGCCTTCAAGTTGTTTCTGACTTATGGTGACCCGAAGGTGAACCTATCACAGGGTTTTCTTGGTAAATTTCTTCAGAGGGGGTTTATCATTGCCATCCTCCGAGGCTGAGAGAGTGTGAGTTGCCCAAGGTCACCCAGTGGGTTTTATGGCTCAGCGGGGATTCAGACCCTGGTTGCCAGAGTCATCGTCCAACACTCAAACTACTACATCACACTGGCTCTCAAATTTAGTGTAGACACATAATTTTAAAATCTGTAATCCAGAGTTTTATAAAGTATTTACATTATTTTGTTTAATATTTTCATCACCCCTCAAACTCATATAAGCACACAGAAAATCACTCCTACCCTTTAGGATCCTGGCTCTGGTGTAACACTAGCTTCATACTGTAGTGTTTGGATCTTTGGTACAAGTCCTAACATGCCTCCCACACCTGAACAAAAGTGGGTCAGAGATGGTCAGCGGCTAAGTTGGTGCTTTTTCAACCATAACCAATTATATAATTGGAAGCAGAAAAGGAAAATGAGGGTATTCCTTTTTGTACTCCTCCTTGTCTGGGCTGCAAGTGAGAAGGGGTGGTTATATGGTTGCCATTTAAAAGGTTGTTTGTTTTTGAGGGAGAGACATGTCAAATGCCTGCAGTTATGAAATCAGTGATTTAATATAAACATAAACATTTGAAAACAGATTATACAGTTATAGTATAATAGTTATACAGCATTAATCCACATGTTTTTGCATTTTCATGATACATCATAAATTTACATGTTTGTTACTGAAGAACATTAATGTTGATCTGAAATTATTTAACAGAGGCTGCTCCAGTAACAAATGAGTCTGAAAAAAGGTTTAAGAATCCAAAGCCTTCATAATACTGTTTCTCTTTAAGAGATCTTCCAAGTTTGCCTAAGGAGATAAAAATATCTCTGGTCATATAAGCTTAGACCTTTGGTTTTTTTTTTCTTCATGAGTTGGATTAATCCAAGAGATGCTGTAATGTCCAGCTTTGTTAAATACACTGTCAAAACAAAGTCTAATGCTGTCATGAATATAAGATTTCTTTTTTACTCCAGCTGTAGGCTGATGCTGGGTGGAGCTTGCAAAATTGTGTCATTAGTTTCAGCACATTTTCATATTCTTAAATGTTTGTGAACCTGTAATGATTTATTCACAAGTGTCTGTATTATGTAAGTGTAATGATAGGAGATCTTTTTGGAACTACTCGTTTTATTTGGAAATAAGTAGAACCCAGTTAGATTATACTGAAGGACTGTCTAATTCAGTATCCAGTTTTCCCTCAGAGACCAAGCAGATGTTTCTAGAAAGCCCAGAATTAGGGCATGGAATCAGTAGACCTCACCTATTCTTGCCCTTTAGGAGTTGTTATTTTTTTGGTGTACTGCTCCAGAAGGTGCAGATGTTAGGATTAAAAGCTGTTGGCAGACCAGTCCTCCACAAATTTCTCACCCAACTTTAGACTCTGAGCTAGTTACATCTTATGGCAGTGAATTCCATCAACTTATTATGTTTAGTTAGTGCATGAAATATTTCATATTTCCTGTCCTGATTCACTTTTCCATTCATTTCATTGGGTGACCCCAATATAGCATAGAACAAAATTTCTGTGTTCTCCTATGCTATGTGCAAATAAACTTTTCTTATGTGTTGCATTGTTGTTGTGTGCTTTCAGGTTCATGTCATATGACAACCTTGTCACTGGATTTTCTGTATGATTTGCCCAAGGTCACCCAGTGGCTTTCCATGGCCAAACAGGGAATTGAACCCTGATCTCCAGAATTGTAGTCCACTGATCAAACCATTACACTATGGTGTGTTACAACATTTTTCAGATTCTTTAGTCCTGTCTTCTTAGAGAAGATTTTCCTTTCCTTACTTGCTCAGTTACAAAATGGATAAGATCATTGTCAGTTATGCTTTTTCTGTGTAATATAACAATAGGGAAACCTTAATTATTCAGTTCCACTTGTCTTCATATGTCCCCCCCCCCCCACCATCTGCAAGCATCTTACTGTTAAATTAATCAAGCTTCTGGTATTGCTGAATTCCTGTAACTTCATTAATAAATTCAAAGACATATCTACATTAGTCTGGAAAATCAGTGAGCAAAGGATCTTGTTATTAAGAGTTATTGCGATTAACTCAAAGAAGCTGGTAGCATGAGCTTTCATTGGCTTGAGTCTACTTCCTCATATTACTCCGAAGTGATATTAAGTACAGAATTTCAACTTTACCAATTAAATTAAGCAAATCATTAGGCCTGATGGTTGCATCAATATTTTTAAATATATAGGCCTCAGGTAAGCAACTGCCCTCTCCCCGCTGTTACTGGATTGATGCTACCATAATCCCTCACTGCTGGTTAGTACAGAGAACTGTAGCCCAATAACATATTCCCTTTCCCTCATATATGTAATGAGCTAGAGAGATTACTAAATCAGATTTCCGGGTGGCAGCACCTGCAATATGATACACTAGCATCCCCTCCCCCAATCAGGCTAGGAGTCTCTTTTGAAGGCTAGTAACTTTTCAGAGTTTATTAAACTTGTATATTATAGAGATTGGTATAACAAAAACTAGTGAGACTTGGACTCCTAATTTTGGCTGCATTGTGTTTGTGTGGGATTTTCAGTTTTTCATATGCCTTGCTCTTGTGCTTTTATTTTGGAAACTGTCACTATTAGAGCATGAAATAAAAGACTGTGTTGGAAGATGAAACTGCTTTAATACAGACATCGCCTTTAATACATTCAATTTTTTTCTCAACTGTTCTGTTTTCTAGTGACCAGGATTTGGATGTGTAGATGAAAGTTAGAGTAGTTACTAATTTTACAGCAAACTTTGAGCTGTTATAACTGACCATATGAAACATCTGCTTTATTTCACCTGCAAACTGAGTAAAGCAAGAGTAATCTGACTACAGATTTGAATTACTAATCGCCTTAAATACCCTAACGGCAACAGATCCTACCTGATTTTAGAAGGGTCTTAGACCTAAGCAGGGTCAGCCCTGGTTAGTACTTGGATTGGAGATTGCCAATGAATACTGGTACTGTAGGCTATATGTCAGGGGAAGGAACTAGCAGAACCATCTCTGAGTATTCCTTGACTAAGGTCTAAAACACTGCAGAAATAATCCAGTTTGAGACTGCTTTAACTGCTCTGGCTCATTGCTGGGGAATCCTGGGAACTGTAGTTTATCGTGGCATCAAAGCTTTCTGACAGAGGAGGTTAAATATCAGAAAACTAGAGTTTCCAGAATTCCCTAACATTGAGTCAGGAGTGTTAAAGCGGTCTCAAACTGGATTATTTCTACAATGTGCTTTGGACCTATAAAACCCCTGTGAAACTCATGGGGTCACCATAAATTGACAGTCCACTTCAGGGCATATATACACACACATAACCTAGCCTGGTTAGAGTATTTCAGTCTGGAAAATAATCTAGTAGAAAAGAGAGCAATCTTGAAACTTTGTCAAAACCAAACTGACACGGTAGAGGGGCTGTGATTTTATTTATTTATTTATTTGCTTTGTTTTGTTTTGCATGATAGCGACAGGGAAAAACACTTTCAAAGAAATGGGCTAATGTGAAGTGATTAATCTTGTGCTTTGAAGCGGATTGAAATATGGAAGTCCATATTGTGATGATATTTTTATTAGATCAGATGAAAAGGCAAATTCTGATAAGAGGATATCTTTATTTGTGTTTTCAAATGGAGGAACATAATTGCATATTTTTATTGCCTGTGTTCTTAGTGATTTCATAGTCATAATTGAAGCGGCCTTCGTTTTATAGTCCTCAGAGACCTTGCCTCTGTACCATCAGAAAACAATGTTTGGAACTGGTGACTGTAACACCTTCACCCTCTTTCTCCTCCCCACTCCCCTTGCATGCTTCTTAATGCCTTTGAGGAAGCCTGTAAAGCTTTGAAAGCTAGCATATTGTGCCATTTGGGTTGGCTAATAAAGGTTTTAGCATTGGACAATGACTCTGGAGATTCTAATCCCTCTTCAGCCAGAGAAACCTATTGGATGACCTTGGGCAAGTCGCACACTCTTAGCCTCAGAATACCCCATGGTAGTGTCACCTTAGGGTTACATCACTTGAAGGCGCACAACAAATTAAAGGTATCATCACAGTATGGCCTTTGGAATATAGCTTATAGTCAACATGAAAGCACTTCCATTTATATGTATAGTAATATGAAAGTTACAGAAGTGCCAGTGTTATTCTTTGAATTAGTTGAGCTGGAAGCCTGTTTCTAAGATTTAAAACAAATTAAGAAATAGAATTGAAAGTGTTCTTTGTTATTTAAGATTTGTTTGCAATGTCTTGGAACTATGGAACTATGGAATGTGTTACTTCAAGAATTGGATATAGCTAGGTAGAAAAACTATGAACACCTAAGGAAGCAATTTTGTCGAACTCTAAAATAAATATGCTTTTTATATTAGTGCATGTTCTCAGTACAGGGGTATCCCGGGTTACGAAATTAATTCGTTCCGCCGCCGCTTTCGTAACCCGGAATACTTCGTAAGGCGAAAAAGCCATAGGCGCTAATGGGGAAAAGCCGCGATTTCGTGTGAAATAGCGCCGAAAAGCACCAAAAAATTTTTTGTAACCCGAAATAGCCTTCGTAACCCGGAACAGTTTTTTTGAATGGATTTTTTTCGTAACCCGGAAATTTCGTAAGGCGGCGCATTCGTATCCCGGGGTACCAGTGTATAGTTTTTCCTGTCCCACATCCACTTATTTTCTCTAAGCTTTCTCATTATACTTTCACCGCAGTGCTTCCTCTGCATTTGCCAGTGGCATTCAGTCCACTTCTGTCAATCCATGTGTGAAGAACCATGACACATTAAAATGTTGTCAAATGGTTAGAGCAGAATTTATTCAAAGATAAGCAAAAGATGACAGTACTTTTGACTTCTGTTTCAGAAATGAATGGTTTCAGACACTTCTGAAAACAGACATTTATGAAGAACACCAAGGGAAAATAGGCTTTTTCAGGAAGGGCTTTTAAAAGTATGTTCTGAAAAAGAAAATAGTAGGTCTAGTCTGCAGTAGAGATGATGATATTTTAAGCATTGACAAAAATAGAGAATGGCTCAGGTACTGGGCTGAATAACTTAGTTCATTTCTTCCCTTTTCTAATTTTCCATTCTCTATAATACTTTGTGATTTTCAGTCTTTTCTTCTATACTGTCATTAAAAACATACAAAGGCCTGATACAGACAGGCCAAAATATTGTATCTTTTGCTTGTACTACTCTACTCATAGAGCTTTCCGAATATAGTACACCAACCTTCTTTACTTTAATTATATATTACTCTTTTACCAGATTTTCAGGTACATATGCATATTATCTGCAGGGATTACATTCAGAAATCTTCAGTCTATTGTTGATGTCCAAATCAACTTTAAGACTGCAAAAAGGGAACTAACTTTGTAGGCATGGCTATCTTTCACACTAAATGGGTATGCCAAAGGGACATTTAGGTTGTTTTTAGGCCAACCAAAATATTATAATTCTCTATGCATGTTTTTGAAGCTACATGTTTCTTCATCAAGTAAAAATGGTTTTAAAAAAACATTAAAGAGAAAAACAAATAGCACTAAATTTGTTGTTGTTCATGACTAGAGTATTGAATTAAACAGACTTACCTGTTGCCTTACCATTCAACAATTGTTTGGATGTGTCTACTCTAGTTGGGACTAAACAACAGAATGCCAGACATATGCTGTTGAAATGTCATAGAGGAAAAGTTTGCCGATAATTCAAGTTGGCCTGACAAGCCACATGTAACCTGCTGTTCTAATATGTTGCAGGCCCTTCGTCTATAGCAGTGATTCCCAAAACCTGATCCTAAAGATATTTTGGACTTCAGCTCCCCAAATTCCTTATAATTGGCCAAGCTGTCTGGACCTTCTGTGAGTTGGAGGACCAAAGTTCGGTCCTGGAGAACCAACGTTTGGGAACCACTGCTCTGTAGCATCTCAAAACTACATGAATCTTAACATTATCCCCTTTCCTCTTGCATGATTTTTAACCATCTTCCCCTGAAAAAAAGTATGTGGTTTGAAAATCTGCACAGAATTTCGTACTAGTTTGGCTGGCCTAATAAAGATACTACCACATCATGGGTTTTGGAATTTGTCTTAGGATCACCACACTAATCCTGCATTTGTATGACTACAGGGAAATATCTATGTGAATAGACTCATCCAGAGAAGCTGTGCTTGTGGCACAGTATTTATTGTTGCAATGTTTTTGGTGTGAGCTGCCCAGATTAAGCTGCTGTGGCTTTCAAAAATGAACTGCTTTCACCATGTTCTATTCCTTTTTGAACTGAGTATGTGCCTCACTGCTTTGGTGGACAAGAGAGTCAATATGGTGCTCTCTTCTGGGAGTGCAAGACACATATCAATGTGTCTTTCTTTATTTCTCCCAACTTGCATGACTTGCTATTTGCAGTTTGTTCTCTCTTCAGATTTTTTAACATCTGCTATGTTAAATGTTTAGTATCCTTATAATAGCCAGAAGTTAATATATAATAAACTTTGAAAAGCAACAAAAATATTTAAGATATGGTTAAAAAGGTAATTGTGGGAACAATTAGAAATGGCTGCAATGACAGCAGAGAAACAGTGTGATATAGTGGTTTTAGTGTTGGACTAGGATTCCAGGACACCAGGATTCGAATCCCCTCTCAGCTATGGAAATCCACTTGGTAACATTGGGCATGTCACACACTCTCAGCTGCAGAGAAAGGCCATGGTTAAACCCCTCTGAAGAAATTTTGCTGAGAAAACCCCATGATATGGCATTGTCAAAGACAACTCTGTGATCATGTGGCCAGCACAACTGCACAGAACACTGTTACCTTCCCACTGAAGTGATACCTATTTATCTATTGCACTTTTACATGCTAGGTTGGCAGAAGCTGGGATTAGTGATGAGAGTTCACTCCGTCACATGGTGCTTGGGCCTTGAACTGCCAACCTTCCAATCTTGCAATCATCAGAATCAGTATTTTAACCACTGGGCCACCACATCCTTAAGCCTTAGGGTCTCCTTAAATCAGTAATGACTTGGTGGCATGCAATAACATATTGACAGCATTTTTAAGAAATCCACAAAAATGTAATCAGAAAAGTCACTTAAATAAATGAATGTTAAGCAAGCTTGTGTTTGGTAGAGAGACTGTACTATGTGTCCTAAGTTTTGAAACGTGTGTGTGTGTGTGTGTGTGTGTGTGTGTGTGTGTGTATATATATATATATATCTTGGCTGTCTTGGGTAATTTGATAAAAGAAAAATATAAAGACACTTTTAATGCTCATTAAGCATGTCTAGAATATCAGTATGGCTAATAATAACAAAGGAAGTTGCCTTTCACCACGTAAAAGTATTTATCTGTCTAACTTAGTCATTATCTACTTAACTAACAACAGCTCTTTGAGATCTCAGATGCTTACATGGGCGGGTTATAGCCCGCCGAAAAGCGGCAGTCTGGCTCTGCCGCCGCTTGCAGTGTCCGGGAGATGCAGCCTTTAAACGGCGCGACTCCCGGACGCTGCAGAGAAGGAGCGCGGAAATTACGCTCCTTCTCGGGCCCCGGAAGAGGCACCGCAAGTGCCAAAGGATGCCCTCTCGGCGTCACTTCCGGTGCGCCACGTGCGGACGTAGAGCGTCCGTTACGTCAATATGGCGGCCCCCATGTGGAAGGAGCGCTGCCATATTGTACGTATTCCATACGTACTAGGGTTAGGGGTGTGTGGAAGCACCGCCCCTTCCTAACCCTAATACGTATGGAATACGTATTTTTTGGCGGTGTGTAACCCGCCCTAGTGTCTTCCTGCAAAAACAACTGTGTGGAAAAAGTTAAGTCAAATGTATTGTATACATTGCATTTTTCAAGCGCATACATGAACATTGGAACTTAACGTCTGTAACACATCTGTCATTGTGAGCGGGTCAGATAATGTTTTGTTAAAGTGTAGTCTTGAACTAACAAAAATACATAATGAAGTAGGGTAAAGCAGAAACTGATATGTATGGAAAAACTGGACCAGGGTACCATAAAGATAATCTACAGGTTGCATACCCATATGAAACTACTCAGGGACGTAGCTGGGGTTGGGGGGTTGGGGTCCGGACTCCCCCCTTCAGGCCCTGGGGGCATTCAAGTTCCTTCCTCCCCCTTCCTCCCCTCCATCAAACCACGGAGAACTCGGAGAGGGAAAAGGGGAAAGACAAAACAAAAGTTGCAAGCTCAGAGACAGAGAGAGGGGGGGGAGGGGAAGGGAGTAGGTCCCTGTAATTTCTTTCCCTTTCGATTCCATTGGAGTCTAGCTTCCACTCTTCCCCCCTCCTCCTCCCTTGTGCTTTTGCCAGAATAAAAGTCTCTTCAGAAGAAGGGAAGGAAGGGGAAAAAGGAAGGAAGAATGATAGGGAGGGAGGGAGGGAGAACTGAAGAAAAGAAGGAAAAGAAAGGGAGGGAGAGGAAGGGGAGAAAGGAAGAAAGAAAAAGGAAGGAAGGAAGCTTCTAAAAGGAAATATAAAAGAAAGAAAAGGTGACTTCTAACTTTACTTTCAGCAGTTATATCCATATACAATATAGTAAAATAATAATAATACTATCCCTTACCCAAAATGCTGAGGACTAGATGTATTTTGGATTTTGGAGTTTTTCAGAGTCTGGTATATTTATATATGTCTAATGGGATATAATGGGAGATGGGATCCATGTATGTCTCATATGCATCTCATAGACATAGGCTGAAGGTAATTTAATACACAGTATTTTCAAAATAATGTCTGTACACTGAGCTTCAGCAAAACCCTGAGACCACTATTCCTTGTATAATTTAATAATTCAGTAATTTCTCTAAACCTTCAGGATTCCCAGATTTCCTTTTCTTGGGGTCAGACCAGATGCTCTCAGGGTCAGTTTTGGGTTTTGGAATAATTCAGGTTTCAGAAGTCCAGAGAAAGGAGACTCAGACTCTACTCTGGACATTTCTCCTGAGAATGGACTCATGTTTTCAAAAATAGTAATTTCTGGATTTTTGCAACAACAAAAAAGAGGAGGGTCTGTGATGCAAAAAGCAAGAGGCTTCCTTCCAGCCTTGTTTTTTCTCTTTTTTAAAAGACAAATAGAATTAAATACAGTTAGCTGGCCCCCTTTTAGCATGTCAATGGGGATGCTTTGATGGAGAGTTCCTGCATGGCAGAATGGGGTTGGACTGGATGGCCCTTCTTGGGGTCTCTTCCGACTCTATGATTTACAGTCATGCCTCGCCATACGCTACCTTTTTCTAGGCGGCTTTGAGCATAGGCGCTCAAAGCCGCCGGTGCGCGCGGGGCAGAAGGGGCGGCACGTCCCATTCAATTGAATGGGCGCGCGCGCCCATTGCGCTCTGCGTGCGCCCACACCACCGCACTGCTGCGCACGAGCCCCATTGTTTCCAATGGGGCTCGAGCATAGGCGGAATTCGCCTTATGCGGAGGGATCCGGAACGGATCCCCCACATAAGGCGAGGACCCACTGTATTAATTAATATATGGAATCAATCTAAGATGATGAATCGGGGCTGTGGAGTCCTATGGCCTTGCTCCAGGCAATGCTAGACTGCAGGCCCCATCATCCAGCAGCACCACAGACTGCTGGGAACTGCACACTGCAGAAATAATCCAGTTCGACACTACTTTAATGCTATGGAAAATCCTGGGATTTGTAGTATGTTGTACCACCAGAGCTCTCTGACAAAGAATGCTAAATGTCTCACAAAACTACAATACCCAGATATTGTTGTTGTTGCTTTCTTATATCCCGCCTTTCTCCCAATATACGGACTCAAGGTGGTGATTTTACATAGCATTAATCTATAGTATATCTTTCTACAATGTAGAGGGACACCTCCATTACATAATTTGTTGAGGATGCTTTGACTGAGAGTTCCTGCATGGCAGAATGGGGTTGGACTGGATGGCCATTCTTGGGGTCTCTTCCAACTCTATGATTCCATGATTCTATAGCACTCTGAGCCTACTGTGATTTTAATTGTTTTTAAATGTATAAAGGTATAAAGTCTTATAATGCAAGCCATGCACTGATGGACTACTGCACTATAATTTTTTATTGATTGATTTTATACCCTGCCTTTCTCCCAAAATAGGATTCTCTTAAAGGGGTTTGTTTATTATAAAAAGAAAGGAACGTATAATGGCTTGGAATTAAAAATTATGGTTGGTAGATAGATAGATAGACAGACAGACAGACAAGTCTTGGAATTAAAAAGTGTGTGTGTGTGTGTGTGTCTTAAAATTAAAAATCCCTCTTGGAAGTGGGAATGAAATGTTGTGTGGATGCAGCCTGGGTTCTTAGCTCAGCTCAGAAGTTGAAATACAGTGTCTCAAAGCATGAGCAGAGTGTTTCTGAGCATGAACAGAGTGGCTGCCACTCATTGCTTGAGAAGCTGCACTTTGCTTTATTGAGCTGAATTTATCTGATGTAAACACCTTCAGAGGAAGGGCTCAGTTTGCATCTGCACTGAAAAAATAATCCAGTTTGATGCCACTTTAACTGCCCTTGGCTCCATGTTGTGAAATGCTGGGATTTGTAGTTTGTTGTGGCACCTGACAGATGACTCAACAGGTCCTCAAAACTACAGATCCCAAGATTCCATAGCATGAAGCCATAACGTAAGTTAAAGGTGCCATCGAGGTGTCGAGGGTAAATGCTCGACCCTCTTTTTGTGTCTTGGGGGAGCTCTTAGCCTCTCAAAATGGTGGCACTTAGTCTTGACCCCCCCCCTTCCCAAAATCCTGGCTACGTCCCTGAAACTACTGTATATATTGGACTATAAGTCGACTTCATGTATAAGTCAAGGGATGGTTTTGGGGCCAAAATTATGTATTTTGATATGACCCATGGATAGGTCAAGGGTAAAATTTAGGAGCGTGTAACAAAGGATCTAAAGGATGGAGCAAGGAAAACAATGCCAAAGAATTTACACAATTCCAGCAAGAGTAACTGTTGTGTTCATACTAAAGCCTGAATGGATAAGAAAGTAGAGGAGGGTCAGTGCTTCCAGGACAGATTTCAGTCTTGCCTTTTGCCAGGGGATAGTTCATTTTTAATAAGAGTTAAAGTACGGTATTTACATTGACCCATGGATAAGTTGACTCAGGTTTTTTGGATCAATTTTTTGACTAAAATTTCTATACTTATACATGAGTATATACAGTACATGTATTCTGTGGCTTGCAACAGAAACACTCTTGTTTATCCACTAGAGAAATGAGCTGGGTTGTTTACCACACTAGATAGATCCATCTCAGCAGTTTTCCTTTCCAGTTAATATTGGTTTGGCCTCTTGATCTCAGTGCTCAAGAAAGGATTATAGGGTCCTTTTTTCTTTACTGTTGCATTATCACTACTTTATTCTACCTAATGTTCCATTTCTCTTTTTCTCAGTGTGATGCTTTGTGAAATTTGATTCTGATTAAGTACTTTATGTGTTGTCAAATACTAACAGGAGTGTGGATTCCACAAAACAGAGTGGCACAGAGGATAGTCTGAAATAATAATTCAAAGTAAATGCTCTGTATTGTGCAGAAGACCAATCCACACAATGTGGATAACTGGCAATAACCAGAATAAGGCAGGAACCATGTGTTGTAGAGGAATGAATGGGCAACTGTAAGAAGCTATGGGGCTGCAGTGCCCCTCTCCCCAGGAGACCTTGGAAGGCTGCTTCTCTCCCATGCCCCTCCACACACACAAAACACAAAACATCCCCCCCCCCCATGTCTCCAAATATCCTGGCATTTTTGCCAGTTTTTAGGCCCACTGGGTCATTTTAAGCCCAGGAAATGACTTAAAAAAATAAAACGGGAAGTGACTGGACATAACTTCCTGTTTTTAAAAAAGGCCTCTCCTTGGCCTAAATGGACAAGGAGCCCAAAAACATGGCACATAGGCCCCCATGCCCCTTAGAGAATATTTGATGCAGGGGAACCTTTTTCTTTGGAGGGCAAATGCTATTTTTTGACCTGGTGGGCTTGGGGGTAAAAAAAAAAAGCCCCAAAGCCACATGCTATGTAGTACTTGGATAAACACTCCTCATATTTTCATTTCAGTTTTTTCTGTCCCTTGCCTGTATTCAGAGCAACATTTCTACCATCCTTAGATCTGTCTGGCTATCTAAATTTACTTTTTGTCTTCTCTTTGTCAAATTTTTTTCTTATGTTTTTTCTTTGTATCTATTGATCAAATTATCTTATTGTAAATATATATGTGGGGGGGGGGAATACCTAAGTAGTGCCATAGGGATTAGATCAAATGCCTCTCTTGTGCAGCATCCTCTTTCTAGCAGTATCCAGCCATATGTCTATATGGGAATCCCAAAACTGGGATTTGAAGACTACCTTTCAGTACTGTTTGCCAATGTATAGTGAAAGACTTACTGCCTCTGATCCTGGAGGCAGCATATAGTCATCATGGTTAGAAGCAGTAGATAGTTCTATCCTCCACAAAAGAAGAATGGAGGCCTAGACCATTTGAATATGTGGAAGCACAAGATCTATCATTCTCCCATCTTTATGATACACTTTTAAACACGCCCCCCACTGCCTCCTCGCCCAAGGGAACACCGACGCCGCCGCTGCCGCTGCTGGGACTGTGCCTCGTCGGGCGGCCTCCTCCCGGTGGTTTCGAAGGTGCGCAGCTGCGCACCGCCCCGGGAATGCCGCCCGCGGACTGGGGAACTCAGCGTTGGGGACCCTGCTTAAGACTCTGGGCTCGGCCTGGCTTTGGCGATTGGCGGCCAGGTGCGAGTGGGGCCCTTTAAGACTCTGGGGGAAAGTTTGGGAGGAGCCCGCTGGTGAGAGCAGCGGGTATAAAAGCCGGGAAGCCGGCCCTCCTGGACACGCCCCCCACTGCCTCCTCGCCCAAGGGAACACCGACGCCGCCGCTGCCGCTGCTGGGACTGTGCCTCGTCGGGCGGCCTCCTCCCGGTGGTTTCGAAGGTGCGCAGCTGCGCACCGCCCCGGGAGTGCCGCCTGCGGACCGTGGGAGCTCCGACGCTGCGCTCCTGCGCAGTTGCACAGTCTCAGCGGGTTCAGGAGGCTAGAATAGCCTTAGGAGCAGGGGATGCCTACAGTGGCTAACCCCTGCTCCGTTAACAGCCATAGGAGGGTGGGGGAGGGATAGGGATGCGGGGGATGCCTGGGCCGGGGATGACATCTTGGTGGGCGGGGCTCCAATTGAGGTAGTGTGGGGCAGGGGGAGGTATGGCGGTGGGAGAAGGGACTTGCGTTCCAGGGGAAGACGGGACAGATGCATCATTTCTATCTCGCCTTCCTGTCCCTCTCCCAACCTGATGGACCTGAGGGTCACTCCAACCGTGCCACAAACCCTGTCGCTGCTCCTGTGCAATGCCAGGTCCATTAATAACAAGACCCACATCCTCCAGGATCTCCTGGAGGACTCTAAGTGTGACCTGGCTTGCATTACCGAGACCTGGCTGGGGCCTGAAGGGGATGCTGTGTGGGCTCAGGCCCTGCCCGTCGGGTACTCGGTGAAGGACCAACGCAGGTTAGGTGGGCGGGGGGTGTGTGGCCTTGATACATAGGAACACCGTGTCCCTCACCAGGAACCATCTCCGACAGACCACCTATATCGAGTGTATTTACCTGACCCTAAAGGCTAGGGACAGTCTGGGGATTCTGTTAGTGTATCAGCCACCCCGTGCATTAGCGGACTCCCTTAACGAGCTGACACAGCTGGTCGCTGAGCTGATGCTGGAGACTCCCAGGCTTCTTGTCCTGGGTGACTTCAACATCTCCCTCACGGCCAGCTACGTTCCATCCGGTGCAGCTCGGGAATTCATGGACACCATGGCGGCCATGGGCCTGTCCCAGCTGATACAGGGTCCTACGCATTGTGCAGGTAATACTCTCGATTTGGTCTTCTGTTCGGAGGCGGAAAATCCGTGGGCGGAAATTGCTAATATTTCCCCCTTGTCATGGACGGATCATTTCCTGGTAGAGGTGAAAATCAAGGCTTCTACCCAGATCCCCCCCCGGGGGTGGTGGACCAGTTAGGATGGTCCACCCTCGAAGGCTGATGGAACCTGAGAGGTTCCAAGAAGCATTAGAGGGACTTGCGGTTGGAAATGACGGCGACTCTGTTGATGCCCTTACCGGTATTTGGAATACCGGTCTTTCTGGGGCTATACACAGAATCGCTCCCAAGCGTCCTCTCAGGCCCGCTTCCAATCGTAAGCCCTGGTATACGGAAGATCTCTGGGCGAGGAAGCGGGCTCTGCGACGGCTAGAGTACCGTTGGCGGAAACACCTTTGCTTAAACGACAAGACTCTCCTAGACCGGCTGTTGAAGGACTACGGAGAGGCAATACGAGCAACAAAGAATTCGTTCTATGGTGCTCGTATTGCGTCCGCTGAGTCACGTCCGGCAGAGTTGTTCAGGGTAGTCAGGGAGCTAACTCAGCTCCCTCCTGCCCTGAACCAGATCCTTGAACCTTCTAAGGCCTGCTGTGACCTTTTTAATGACTTTTTTGTGGATAAAACTTCTCGCATAAGCGAAGGTCTGAACGCCGATGTTATTGCAGAGCCTAGGGTAGAAGTGTCCAGAGCCTCCGTGGACTGTGTTATACTGGATCAGTTTGAGTCGGTGAGTACCGAGGATGTGGACAAGATCCTCGGAAGTGTTCGGAAAACAACCTGCTCTCTCGATCCCTGCCCCTCGTGGTTAGCAGCCCAGGGGGGACCGGTGGTAACACTATTGTTACGCCGGATAATTAACACCTCTCTGAGGGATGGGCGATTTCCATCGGATCTTAAATTGGCCATTGTAAGACCGATCCTAAAAAAGCCCTCCCTCAACCCCCTGGTACATAATAATTATCGGCCTGTCTCGCTGCTACCATTTTTGGGGAAGGTGATCGAGAGGGCGGTTGCGATCCAGCTTCAGGCGGTCTTGGATGAAACGGATTATCTGGACCCATTTCAAACTGGCTTCCGGGCGGGTCACGGGGTTGAGACGGCCATGGTCGCCTTGGTCGATGATCTCCGTCTGAGCGTCGACAGGGGAAGCGTGTCCCTGCTGGTGCTCTTGGACATCTCAGCGGCTTTCGATACCATAGACCATGGTATCCTTCTGGGGCGCCTGGCTGAGGTGGGAATCGGGGGCACTGCGCTCCAGTGGTTCCGTTCCTACCTCTCTGGGAGGTCCCAGATGGTGCAGCTGGGGGACGTGTGCTCCAGCGAGCGGGCCCTTAAAACCGGGGTCCCTCAAGGAGCCATTCTGTCCCCCATGCTATTCAACATTTACATGAAACCGCTGGGAGAGATCATCCGGAGACATGGGGCGCGGGGTTATCAGTACGCTGATGACACCCAAATCATTTTCTCTATGTCTCCGACTGATGCAGTGACTGGGGATGGCCTCTCTCCTCTCGTGGCCTGTCTAGAGTCAGTAATGGGCTGGATGAGGGAAAACCGACTCAAACTTAATCCAGAGAAAACGGAGGTACTAGCGATAGGCCCCCCTGGTTCAGGAATGGCGGTGGTTCCACCTGTCCTGAATGGGGTCACGCTCCCTGTGAAGGACTCCGTGCGCAGTCTGGGGGTGCTTCTTGACTCGTCCCTTCACCTGACTGCTCAGGTGAATGCGACGGTCAAGAGCACCTGTTATCAGCTTCGGCTGATTCGCCAGCTGCGCCCATACCTGGCCCAGAGGGACCTTGAAACTGTTGTACACGCTCTGGTAACTTCGAGATTGGATTTCTGCAACGTACTCTACATGGGGCAACCCTTATACCAAACTCGGAAGCTGCAAGTGGTGCAGAACATGGCAGCGCGGCTGGTCACTGGTGCTCCCAGGACCAGCCATATAACACCCGTGCTTAAAGATCTCCATTGGCTGCCCATCCGCTTCCGAGCTCAATATAAGGCGTTGGTGATTACCTATAAAGCCCTAAATGGCTTGGGTCCAGGATTCCTGAAGGACCGCCTCTCCCCATACATTCCGCCTCGCATCCTCAGAACATCTGGGCAGCAACTCCTGAAGGTGCCTGGGGCTAAGTTGGCTGCTACTGCCAGAAGATCCTTCTCCATAGCTGCCCCAGCCCTTTGGAATACGCTGCCCACAGAGCTCCGCTCATCTACCACCCTGGCCCAATTTAGGAAGGGTCTCAAAACCTTCCTATTCAATCTGGCATTCCCCGACTAAACATCCTGTGGGCCTCCCTCCTCTCTCGTGGCCGTGAGGTTGGGCTAATGGGGTCTTTTATTGTTTTATGAATTGCTGCTGTTTTAATGTGTTTTTAACTGTATACTGCTCGCACTTCGGTGCATTTGTAAGCCGCCCTGATCTTTTGGAAGGGCGGGGTATAAATAAAGATTTTATTTATTATTTATTTATTTATTTAAAGTTCCTATAACTTTCGGAGTTCTCTGAAGAAATTAAAAGATACAGACCCTGCCTACAGATGCTTACAAATGAACAGACATTTTGTACAAGGGAAGGGAAAAGGATCCCCCCTTAATTTCCTAATTTTTATCAGTTTCAAGAATGTAGCTGCTGGTAAAGCTATAGTAAGAAGAGGGGAGAAAGCTCAGTTGCCCTATTTCTTCAAAGTACCAGTGTCATGCCATTTTAAACAAAGGATGGGAGAATAGATCTCTCACTTACGGTTTGCGTAGTGCATGGTGGGGGGAGAGCTATTCCACATGTATGTACATTGAAGAACATTTTAACTAATAGGCATTTAAAAGTGTTTTTAGAGGCTTACCTGACTGTGGTTATTATAGATATATTTAAAAGACTTCTTTGTAACTTTTTTTTGCTGGTAGCTGTTTGTTCTGTTAGCGTGTACAGCATGTGCTTTCTGACCCAGATTTCTTGTGCCTGGGGTGTCTAGGAAACTGACTTCAAATGAATAAGCTCAGAAGATTAAACACTGTTTCAACACTTAAACTTTCTGTTGGGCCTCTGTATGAATACTAATAGTTACCATTGCATTGACATTATCTATAGTGAAAAGGTTAAAATATAGTAGTTGTTTCATCATCATTAAAATGAGGTCATAGCAATTCCATCCTCAGCAATCCAGTACAGTGGTACCCCGGGATACGAATGCGCCGCCTTACGAAATTTCCGGGTTACGAAAAAAATCCATTCAAAAAAACTGTTCCGGGTTACGAAGGTTATTTCGGGTTACGAAAAATTTTTTGGTGCTTTTCGGCGCTATTTCGCACGAAATCGCGGCTTTTCCCCATTAGCGCCTATGGCTTTTTCGCCTTACGAAGATTTTCGGGTTACGAAAGCGGCGGCGGAACGAATTAATTTCGTAACCCGGGGTACCCCTGTATTCCTGTCTGGTTGTTAGAGTAAGATTTGGGCTACTTATGAATGAGATTGAATGAGATTTTATTTATTACAGAATAATAAATTTATTTATTACAGAATAATAAAAATACAAAATTACACAATCAGAGTCCCCCCATATTAAAACAATACAATACAAAATTATAAAATCCATCATTCAATCCTAATAATTAAAAACCAGTAAAAACACAGTGGAAGCAGTTCCAACCATTACAATACACACAATACACAAGGAGAAGGATGGCATTAGGACACGTGGGGGAAAGCTTGGCGAAAGAGGTAAGTCTTGAGGTTTTTCCTAAAAGACTCCAGGGAGGGGTCCGAGCTTTGCTCGTCAGGGAGAGAGTTCCAAGTCTGCGGGGCCGAAGCAGAGAAAGCCCTATGCGCAGACACCGCATATCTCACATTGGGAACTCTCAAAAGTTGTCTCCCACCTGACCTGAGAGTGCGGGGCGGATTATATGGGGAGAGGCGGTCCTCCACGTACCCTGGGCCCAAGCCATTTAGGGCTTTATAGGTAAAAACCAACACCTTGTATTGCGCCCGGAAGCGAATTGGCAGCCAATGCAGATGTTTCAATATAGGTGTTATGTGGCTGGCCCTGGAGCTACCAGTGACCAGCCTTGCTGCCATATTCTGAACCAACTGTAGCTTCCGAGTTTGGTACAAGGGTTGCCCCATGTAGAGCGCATTACAGAAATCAAGTCGAGAGGTTACCAGTGCATGTACCACTGTTTCAAGGTCCCCCCTGGCCCAGGTAGGGTCGCAACTGGCGTATCAGCCGAAGCTGATAACAGGCACCTCTGACTGTCGCATCCACCTGAGGAGTCAGGTGAAGCGACGAGTCCAGAAGCACCCCCAGACTGCGAACTGTGTCCTTCACGGGAAGCGTGACCCCATTCAGGACAGGTGGACAAATTTCCTTCCCGGGACCGGGGGAGCCTATCACAAGTACTTCCGTTTTCTCTGGATTCAGGCTGAGTCTGTTTTCCCTCATCCAGCCCATTACCGACTCCAGACAGGCATTGAGCGGAGAGATGCCCTCCCTAGACACTGCATCAGTCGGAGACACAGAGAAGACTATTTGGGTGTCATCAGCGTACTGATGATATTCCTAAGAGTTATTTGCACTGATTAAAGGGCCAGACTGCTACCTTAGTGTTTCCCATTCCATATTCCTATTTATATCTGGCTCTAAGAGGTACAGATCAAACACTTTATTCTGTTGAGTATTATTGGGAGGAAGAATGGTAGTAGGTATTCTTGGGTGTTTTGTTGGGAATTTTTCTTGTCTTCAAGATTCTCCTGAACAGTAGCTACCCCTGATTTGGTTTCTTAGTTGTCCTTGTTTCTACTGTAGTTGGATCATATTTGGTAAGATAATGCTTTATTCCTCTTCTCAACTACAGCAGCTCATTGAAAATGATTACAAATTAAGTACTGAGACTTGTTCAGCGGTCTCTATCTTACAGAGAATGTGCCTTGCCCTTTTTAGCTGCTCATATGCTCACCATATATGTGAAAATTCTCCTTGGTTAAAGTTAATGTGCTGAAGCAACATCTTCTTGGCCTATGCACTGTCGATCCATTAGGAAGCTGTTACTGGATAGCAAAGAAAAAGTGGATGTAAGATTCAGGAAGTCTGCACTGTGTATTTCTTTCACTCTGTTTTCTTGCTCACCTGCACTGTAGGTTAGACCCTATCCAGATACAGCTGAATTGAACCTTTGTCCTTTTTTGAATGGCAAATATTTCTCCTGAGACAGTTAGCATATCTTTTTGTCCTAACACAATTTCAGTATCACAGAAGGGACTACTAGCACTATCTATGCTAGACAAACCCTGTGACATGCAGAAAATAACAACTAAAATACTCAGAACCAGCCAATCTCTGTTTAAAGACACCCAATGAAGGAGAGTCCACCATTCTCTGAGGCATTCTATTCCATTGTTAAACTATTCTTATCAAGGAAGATCTTTTTAATGTTTAAGCAAAATCTCTTTTCATCTCAGTTGAATCTATTGAATATTTGAAGAAGCAAAAATCAAGTTTTTCCATTTTCTATGTGACATCCCTTCAAACCTTTAAAGATGGCAATCATATTCACTTTTCAGTCTTCTCTTCTCCAAGCTAAGCACACACAGCTCTGAGTTTTAGAAGACACTTCTCAGCACAACAAAGATTGAATGTACTCTCTTGTAATGGAATATTGAGAGTCAGTGGCAAGTGGATTAAAGAATCATGGAAGGGGAGAAATAAAATGGAGTACAGAGGGAGAGAGTGCATGATTGGCTAGTGAAACCCTGAACATGGGCACCCCAGCTGCTATCTTTCATTGCCCTTTGCACTAATTGAATTTATTCCGTATGATAATGATCGCACATGGTGGTATATATATATTTGTACTTGATCTTGTATGGATCCATTTGCCTTCTACTTTTAAACTGTTTGCAACTTCCCCATTGCATTTGCTTGCCTGTAAACTTTCCGATAACTTCCAGAGTTGTTTGAAATTAAAATGGCCTAAATATCCAAAAACAGCAGATCCTGACTAATCTTGGAAGATAAGCAGGGTCAGCCTTGGTTAGTACTTGGGTGGGAGACCATCAATGAATACCAGGCACGGTAGGCTACATTTCAGAGGAAGGAACTGGCAGAACCACCTCTGAATATTCTTTGTCTAAGAAAACTCTATGAAATGCATGGGGTTGCCATAAATTGACAGGTGACTTGAAGGCACATACATATATGCAAGACACAATTAGTTCAGTGTTTGTAATGGCATTTTTCCCCTAAGAGTAGTTACTTTAAATGAGTCTGTACTTTTATCTCACTATATGTTCCACCAAGAAAATTCAGTAGTGTGTCATCCTTGTAAGAAAAATTGGAAAGGTATCAGTGGTTAGATCAATTTTTGACCTATAAATAACAGAGTAATTGAAAGTAAATGGATACCTTCTTTGATCTATGAATTCTAAGTGGAGTTTGGTTTGATTCAGCTGCAGTCCTAGGTAGTTTTACATACTGATGCTAATACGTCTTTTACATTACCTCAAGGATGCTGTGGTTTCTGGAAGAGATTGCAGCAGGTAATTATAATAGTCTCTTCCTTTGCATTGTAAATAGCCCCTGAGTGATTTTACTGACGCATTTTGGGAGGTAGGTGAAGACACTTGGCTGATTGTGTGCATACATGAAATGCTAATTAAACTGAGAATGTTACTGCTGACACAGATATTGTAAACATGGTTTTTAGATATGGAAAAACTGTGTCTATTGTTTATCTTGTTTATTACCTTTCTAACAACGGTGTACACCCCATATTGTACTTTATGTTTGCAGAATATGCTTAGTGGTTTAGAACTCGTAACATTCACTGTCTGAAATCTGTTGCAAAAGACATCCATTTAAAATCAAGTAATTCTGAAGCCAGAAAATTGTTTTGAGGACCAGAATTGTATGCAGCTCGTATTCCTTCCACATATAGATCCAATCCTGTATACCCAGACTTTCCTCATTTTAGCAAAGAAAAAAGAAAAAACGTTTTTTCATGCTCTGTGTTTATATCTCTCCTTTCTCCCACTGGCACTGGAAATGAAGGGGTTACTGGTTCATTTCCAGGCACAGTTCAAAGTACTGGTCATGACCTATAAAGCCCCATAAGGCTTACATCCAGACTATCTGAAAGACTATTTCATCCCATTTGTTGTTGTTGTGTGCCTTCAAGTCATTTCCAACTTATAGTGACACTAAGTTGCCCCTACTATAGGGTTTTCTTGGCAAGTATTATCAGAGGGGGGTTTGCTATGGCCATCCTCTTGGGCTTGTCCAAGGTCATCCAGTGGGCTCCCATGGCCGAGCCGGGATTCGAACCCTGGTCTCCCAGTGTCCAATGCTGAAACCACTATACTGCGCTAATTCTCTTCCCATACAAACCTGCAAGAATGCTAAGATCTTCAGGGAAGGCTTTCTCTTTGTCCTGCCACCATCACAGGCTCACTTGGTGAGAACACGAGAAAGAGCTTTCTCAATGGTTGCTCCCAACCCCTGGAACTCCCTTCCATGTTTAAGCAGGCTTCTAATGTGTAAGCAGGGAAAAGGTTTTATTTCTTTGTGTCTTTTATTCGTTTTTAACTTTTGTGTGGCTTTAAATGATTTTTATAGTGTTTAATGTAGAGATTTTAAATTGTTTTTCTAATTTTATTGTGAACATTTTAATTGGCCATTTTTGGAAGATGCTTGGGTTCCATTTTGGGAAAAAGACAGCATATGAATGAATTAACTAATTAAATAAAATTAATTTCAATATTACAACTTGTTTAAAGAGTTGAAAGTTGGAAATCCTTGCTGGTCTATTGCAAATCACCAGGGATCTACCCATTTATACAGATTTTCCTTTTGGCCACCTCTGGTTTACCAGACCTAATGTTTAGGTTTCTCTTGAGAAGTCTTGTGGGATTTAGGGTCTTCTGGAATGCTGTTTATTTTCTGAGAGAGATTCAACAGCTAGCATTTGAGGAAGATGCACAGTGTTATTCCAATGTCAAGACAGCGACAGAAGCAGCAATCCAGTTTTGAAGTGCTCTAATGTCTTTTTTTAAATGCTGCCTGGAAGATTCTATTCAAGACAATAAGTAAAGAGGTAAATCTGGACTGTTTTGGTTGTTCAGTTGAAACAACTTTGGTCTTAAAACTTGCTGCTCAGTAGCTATTTTGTATAAAAATGAAATAATTCCTTCAGTCTTGAATGTTCAAATGAGTTTGGTTTAATGCTATCGTCCTTTCTTATTAAATGTCTTGTAAATTGTTCAGGTCTTAGCTTTAAAATGATATTATTATCCCATAATACTTTACTGTTCTTCTAATAAAATCAATTTAACATTTGAAATTGCCTTACATTGAGTTGGACCCATGATTTTTTTAAGCCAAGTGTTCTCTGCTCTAGTTCCTCAAGGTTTCAAGCAGAGATCTTTCCTGGCTGTGAAACCTAAATTCCTTTTAACTGGCTATGGGGAGGTGAACCTGGAACCTATGCTCTGGCACCAAATTATGTTCTTTCCACAGTATGTTGCTGTAATTTTCTACTCTTATTTTTAGAAAGCTGCTTTGCAAAACTGGTTGGAGTAGGGGTAGCTTTTAAAGTAATGTTTCAGAAAATAAATGCAATGGAATTACTTGAGCCAGACAGTATACAAGGATATATGCTCAGTGTAGTGTAGTGTTTATTATTGCTTTTTTACTAGCCTTGAAACATGATTTAGGAAGTAAAGTTTTCTACAAAACATGTCTTACATTCTTCAAATACTTGTAAATAAATAATAATAAAATAGGAGCCAAGCCTGTATTGCTCCTTAAGGCAGCTTGTAATAGGAAGGCAGAAGTTCTTTTGGTCGCCAAACAGAAAGAATCTGATGGCAGCTGCGTCTGCTGTTTCTATTAGAATAGGGAGTGTATTATGTAAGCAGAGACTTTGGTATGTAATGAGCTAGATAAGATCTATGAGAATTTTGGCTGTCATATTACTGTTGATTTGACAATGAAAAGTATGGGGGATGTTTCATTGGTGCTAGGAGGGCTTCAGAAATTGGTTTGTGGGGGTGTCATTTAAAATTATTTTCCTAGAGTTGAGAATACCCTGAAGTTCCTGCACATTGATTTTGTTAAAAAGTTGTTTCTGCTTTAACCAAGCTAGTAGCTATATCATGACTTTGGTTAGATCCAAAAATTTTATACTGTATCCCTACAGAGTTACCTCTTCTTACAGAGTAGAATATGAAATATGTAAGCAGTTCAGGTATGGGGAATTAATTTAGACAAAAGCAAGTCTGCCTTTTTTAGTATGTTTAGAGCAGGGGTAGGCAACCTTTTTGAGCCAGGGGCCAGGTTGCTGTCCCTCAGACAACTGGGGGGGCTGAAGCCAATAAATAAATAATAATAGTAATAATAATAATGGCACCACCATTTTGAATCCCCCCCCCGTACAAGCCCGCTGCGGCCGCTGGAGCCTTCCAGGAGAGCTCCAGCCACCACAACAGGCCTCCTACAGGCCCGCCGTGGCCGCTAGAGCCCTGCTGGAAGGCTCCGGCCACCGCAACGGGCCTCCTACAGGCCTGCCACTGTGTTCTAAAATGGTGGTGAAGTCTCGCGTGACCTTTTCTGTCCTTCCCCACGACAGGAAAGGTCATGCGAGACTTCGGCCGCCATTTTAGAACACAAAATAGAGCCCAGAGCGGCGCAGAAGCTGCGGCGGGGGCGGCAATCGGCGGCAGGACCAGGCTGAGGCCAGTCCCAAGGCCTCGCCAGGCCGGATCCGGCCTGTGGGCCGTAGGTTGCCGACCCCTGTTCTATTTTCACTGGCTGTACATTTAGAGCACTCATTCTAACATACTGGATGTATGATGGCTCTGTTGAATAATAGTTTTTTTGCATATCTTGAGTGTACTGTACACTGTCTGATAAATAGTGCAGATGTCCTTTTTGATCATTACTGAACTGATTGGTTGCTGAGTATAAGTCGGTAGGAGAGAAGTACAATAGATATTTCTCATTGTTGAACATAGCTGCTCCCCCAATGTGCCTAAATATTCTGAAGGTGTTCTCTTTAACCTTGGAATTTAAGCAGTGTCCAGTCTGTTTTCTACTTGGATGGGGAACTTACAAAGAATACCAAATGCTTGTGGCTATTTTTCAAAGGAAGGAACTGGAACAACCACATCTGAGTATTCCTTTCCTAAGGTGGGATACAGACGGGCAAAAAGGGGTGTGTTCATGACGTCATGAAGGTATAGCCTTCAGACAGCCCTTACCTGAATGCCGCCATGAACACGCCGCCCGCACGCCCCAAGCGGGAAGAAGCGGCATTAAAAAGGTGCCGCTTTTCCCCGCTTCTTTTCTATATAGTGCGCAGCTGCGCATCTCCGTCTATAAGTGCTGCACTGATACACCAGAATTGCTACGCCGCTAATTTAAGTTGCCCATTTAAAAGCTCAGTGTCTGCTGCATCGCATAATGAGTCGGGGTCCTGGAACATGCGCAGTTTGCAGTCAGGCTTTAATTGCAGCGTCAGCTGCCATGCAGGTGTGGAAGCTGCAGCACAGCTGCAGCGCATTTTAAGACTCGTAACCCTAACCCTAACCCTAACCCTAGAGCAACATGTACGCATGCGCTGCTAGAATTGTGGAAAGTTTGGAATTTAAAGTGAACCCCTACACACATTCCTGTGCCATTTTCACCTAACAATAAAAAAAACGCTAAAACTTTAAATATTTACATATGTACAAGGGAGGTGATGGGGGATGGCAGGGGGACAGCGGTGGCAGCGGCAACAGCTGTGGCTGTGCATTGCAGATTCAGCAAGAGCGCGGGGACCAAAGGAGAGGAGGCATCCATGATGCTGGTGACACTAGCAACGTGCAAGAGGACAAGGATGCCAACACCAGCTGGCAGGAGACCACCATTGTTCTTGGGCAGGGCGGGGGAAAAAGTTTAAAGAGGCTTGGGCGCTTTAAATGTGCACATAGGCTTTCTGCCGCCTGTGCTGAGCGCCACAGCTGCACAGCTGCACATCCGCCAGCCGGCAAAAGAAAAAAAAAGCCCCGTTAAGCTGCCTCTCTCTTTGCAGCGTCCTGCGAAGTGGCGGTGTGGAAACTGCGGGTCAGAAATGGCCCCAGGTGAGGTGTCTTCACTGCCCCCCATGTGGAAGCCCCATACACCTTAGCCACGCCCCCGGGGCGGGCGGTCTGGAGGCTCCGTATTCATCAGAATACACCTCCAAGACGTCTTCCCCTGCCCGTCTGTATCCCGCCTAAGAAAACACTATGAAATTGATGGGGTTGTCATAAGTCAGGAGGTGACTTGAAGGGATGTGTGTATGTGGGCACATGCATGCACACACACACACACACTCCGTCTCTGTTGGCCAGAAGTGCTTGGTACCAACTTTGGTTGATACGCCAACTGCGCCCCTACCTAGGTCGAAAGAGCCTTAAAGCAGTGGACATGCTCTGGTAACCTCTTGTCTCGATTTTTGCAATGCGCTCTACATTGGGCTACCCTTGTACCAAGTTCAGAAGCTTCTTACTAGTTCAAAATATGGCAGCCAGATTGGTCACCGGTTCTTCTAGGTTTGACCATATAACACCAATTTTAAAAGATCATCATTGGCTCCCAATCTGTTTCCGGGCGCAATACAAGGTGTTGGTTATTACCTTTAAAGCCCTACATGGCTTGGGACCGAGTTACTTATGGGAACGCATCTCCCTATACAATCCACTCTGCACTCTTAGAACGATGGGGAAGAACTTGTTGGAAGTAACAACAACCAAATATGCTTCAACTTCCCAAAGAGCTTTTATGATAGCTGCCCCAAGACTGTGAAATAGTCTCCTGGAAGAGATCCATCTTACTGCCTCCCTGGAAACCTTCAGGAGGGAAGTTAAGATGGAGCTCTTCCAGCGAGCATACCCACCTGGCTTTTTGTAAGACATGACTCCACCTCCCTGAGCTCTAGTGTCGCCTGTATATCTTGTTTTTAATTTTTAATTGCTATGTATTTTATCGAAGTTCTGTTTGTTATTTTATATTGTTTTTTAAATTAGGTAGTGATCCCGCCTCGATCCACCTGGGAGAGGTGGGAAAATACAAATAAAATTTATTATTATTATTGTCATGCATTAGAGGTGGGCTGAATGTACACTGCGTCCACGTTATATGCGGGCGCGCTTTATGTGGTCTTAAGCATATGCACTCAAGCCGTGGGGCGCGTGGGGCGGCGCGTCCCATTTAATTGAATGGGCACGCACCTGTTGCGCCCCGCCGCACCACCGCGCACAAGCCCCATTGTTTCCAATGGGGCTTGAGCATAGGCGGAATTCACTTTGCGGTGGGGGGGGGGGTCCGGAAAGGATCCCCTGCGTAAGGCAAGGGCCAACTGTGCTACTTTAGGCACAGCTGTGGAAGAGCTATGTTACATTTTATTAGTACAGAGTATTGCCCCAGGGGAACCGGCAGTATTGGTGCTCTTGAGTCTATGCTGTATAAGCTGAATGTTTACAAACTAATTAAGAAAAAAGGAACATACTTGATTTTCATTTCATTTGTGTCTAGGCTGCTTATTTCTGCTAGATTAAACCAGTTTAGCACTTCAGAAGAGCAGGAAACCATTTTTGATGCAATATACTGTATATATACTTATGTACAAGGCGACCTCATGTATAAGTCGAGGTCAACTTTTGGGGCCAAAAATGTGGATTTTTATGTGACCCGTGGATACGTCAAGGGTCAGATTTGAGTGGGCAGCCTGTCTGGGGAGAAGCTGCTGGCAATTGCGCACCCTCCTCAGCATCTCCCTCACTGGACTTTTCCCCATGGAAGAAGCCCGGTCAGGGAGAGGCTGCAGGGTAATCGCACGCCCACCTCAGCATCTCCTCAGCCAGGCTCCTTCTCTGGGGAAAGAGCCTGACCACAGAGAGGCTTTTGGGCGTACGATCATCTCCCTCGCTGTGCTTTTCCCTTCAGAGGGAGCCGAGCCAGGGAGAGGCTGCAGGGCAACCAGTCACCCTTCCCAGTGTCTCCCCAGCTGGGCTATCCCTTGCAGAGGCAGCCTGGCTGGGGAAAGGCTTGGTCGAAGGACTTTTTGCCTCGTAGATAAGTCTACCCAGGATTTTGGGTGCCATTTTGTTGCAAAAATTTCTTGACTTATAGTCAGGTATATACGGTGAGTCATGACCTAAACTTACTACTGGTTGAATCTCCCTTATCCAAAATGGTGTTTCATTGGCCACAAAAGAGACAGGCTACTGATCTTAAATCCAGCAACTCATAGTAGTCCTGCTAGTTATTCTCACTGTGAAGGACCAACGTGCAAAGGTCTGCAGTCTCAATATTGTGATTGAATCTCTTCCATGTATTCCAGGTCGGTTGCTAAACTTAGCAGCGAGATCAGGCATCATTATTGAATAGGCATTGCCTAAATGTCAGCGTAGCTGTTGGACTACGACTCTGGAGACCAGGGTTTGATTCCTAGCTCTCTATGAAAGCCACTGGGTGACCTTGGGCAATTCACAAGCTCTCAGCCTCAGAGCAAACCTTCTCTGAACAAATCTTGCCAAGAAAACCCCACTATAAATTTGCTGTAGGGTTGTCACAAGTCAGAAATGACATGAATGCGCAAAACAGACACACACACAAAATGCACACATTGATGCTCTAGGTCTAGTAGGTAGAAAAATGGCAGCACAAGCAAAGAGGAAAGCTTTGGAAAGCTAACCCCTCCAGAGTTAACCAAAGAGTTTTGTTCCTGGAATAAATAGGTTTCTAGCCAGTGTAATTCATTTTATTCTAGTTTAGATAGCTTCAGAAATTCTAGGTATTATGAAACCTTAGAAAAAACACATTAGTAAAATGGTGTTTCCAGGTAAATTCATTCTGCCTTTGGCCTAGAGCTTGCCCCCCCCTTCCCCATTTTTGGCCAAAATAACTATTACTATGCTTTTGATTCATAGTATATTGGTGTTTTGACCAAGAAGCATTTCCATACATTTTCTCTCAGCCCATTAATCAATGGCTTCAGCAACATGCATATCATATGCATATTTGTAATGACAGGATCCTGATAATCCCCCCCCCCCCAAAAAATAAAAATAAAATAAAGGATGTATTTACGGTTATGCCTATTAGCAGAAAGTGATTTAGTAATGTATTTAGAATTTTAAATTACCAAAACCTAGTTTTAGAAGAAGATAAATAAGTTGATATGTGCTGTACAAGTAGACTAATCTTATGGGTGCTTAAAAAGGCATCTGCTGCTGAATCATGTGTGTTCTCTTGTTAGCTATCTTCTTCCTGTTCCTGGTTGCCTGTATAGCTCAGTTTGTAGGTAAATATCAAATCATAAGTTGGCTATACCTTAGTGAACCTTACTCTAGCACACATCCTCCTTCTTTTTACCTTTGTGAACTACATTCCTTGATCTGTTTTTGTTTAGTACAGATTAAGCTGAAATTTTGAAGGATTCTCTTCAAAGAAACTTATTTTAGGGGAGTTGAGCAGATTAAAAAAATGGGGGGGGAGATTGTTGTACATGCCACAAACTCTAAATTACTGCAGAGTAAAGGTCCAGGTAATGGAATGTAAGCAGTAAACCATCCAGCACTACAGAAAAACATATGTGTATTAATTAAATTCCTGGCTTTTTGGTTGTGATAGTGGGTATGATGAAAATTAATCTCTGATTTATAGTACAGTTAGCCTTTGTTATCCATCGGGCTTTGGTTCCAGGACCCCATCATGGATACTAAAATCCATGGATTCTCAAGGACCATTAAATACATAGTAAAATGGTGTCCTTTATATAAAATAGCAAAATCAAGGTTTGCTATTTGGAATTTATACCTTTAAAAAATATATTTTCAAGCTGTGTATGCTTGAATCTGTTGATATAAAACAAATCTGTAGATAAGGAGGGTTGACTGTATAGCCTTATCTTTAAAACCAACTGCTGTTTTGAAAAATAATAAAATTAGGATGCCTAAAAAGGTCAGCGATGATCTTCCCACAATGATAGCAATAAATTGTTTAATAGAATGTACAGATTTAATAGAATGTACACTTCAAAAATGTAATCCCCCACCTTTTAAAACAAATAGATACCTGCAAGATATTTCAGTAGGGGAAAGAAATAGCAGAACAAGAGATTCTTTCAGGAGTCTCATCTCTGACATGTCTCCTTTGTGATTTCTACCCTACACTGTCTCCAGAGGAAGGAACAGAATCGCCTTCCTTGTACTGCTGTACTCATTAAGTAGTGCAGATGAAATGGGTATGTGAAAGGTAGTTTTGCTGTTTGGGGAAACAAAAATTAACTGACACAAAACCTTTGTGCTCTGTGCTGGAATGCAGCAGATCACACTGCTTCCTACAAATCAAGCATACCAGAGCTCTGATATTATTCTGAAAATTAGAGACAGTGTGTTGAGCCTTCCTTCCTTATTTATTTATTTATTCTTGTGTGTGTGTGTGTGTGTGTGTGTGTGTTCTCTTCTATACTCATGTTTTCTTCCTCCACTTTAGCCAAATATCTCTGCCCTCCTGTACTCCTTAGCAGGGTAGCAGTAAGTGGAAGTTGAAATTGCAAATGGAAATTATAGTGCAAGAATCACTTGTACCCTGAATCTCCACTTGTAATTGCATGCCTCAGAATTCATACATGGGGGAATCTGGCCTCTCTTAGATGTTACATAAAGAGATTCAGAAGGCTGAGTGGTTCTTATGTCTGCACAAGGCTTGTATTATAATGTTCGAAGTTGACTCTAAGAAAACTAACACAGTGAGAAATCAAGGACACATTTCAGGTAAGCATAGTCCTAGTAATCATGGAAGCAAAAAATAAAGTAGCATTAAATAAGGACTGGTTCTTATGTATTCACAAAGAACTTTGATAAAGCTATAGTAAACAAAAATTTAATGAAAAATGTAAGATTCTTATTTAATTGTAATTTGCTAATTATAGAAAAACTTTGAAAAGCTTATACAGGTGCAGTATTCCTCATCAATTGCAGCATGTTAAATGTAACCAAGAGGTGCAACAAATAAAATTGGAACTGTTATTTTGGTTTTGAAATATATCCAGAGCCATGATATGACATTCTTGACATGTTTAAACTGATGATACCCCTATTTAGGGAAGCAGCTGTTCCTAATAAAGGGCTAAATACTTTATTTATATCCTGTGTTGTGCATATTTATTATATAACCAAAAATAAATTCTCAGTATTAAGAGCCTTTAAAGTATTCTCTTCACTTGACTATAATCTCTTGGGAATTTTAGTTTCCAAGTACTCATTTCCAAAAGCTGCTGCAGCATGAGGGGGGGGGTGCTGATGGGATGATGTTTCTATGTTGCTACTTTTGCAAAATTGTTATTATTATTAATTGTGCTATTGCAAAATGTACAACTGGGGGGGGGGGTTAGGTCTAGGGTTTGATTTTTTAAAACTCTATTGTAATTTGATGTATTTTACTGTTGTAACCCGCCCAGATTCTTCGTGATTGGGCGGGCTAGAAATAAATATTTATTATTATATTATTATTATAACTGCAAATCTCAGTGCTCTCAAACATATTCCAGGAATTCCTGTGTAAAAAGAGAAGGAGATGATTAGTGTACACACACAGTAAATTGATGTTAAATACTGAGTACCGTAGTTAAAGCCTGAGCGGTGGCTGTTATTGTCTTTACATAAACTTTCTTAATATACAGTATTTTAGGCCAAACTAGTCATGTGCTTGGGGTGGGGATTCTGCTTTTATCATGAAATGAAGCACATACAGCATGAAACTAGAATCTGCCCTCACTTTCTTGTCTCAATGCACTCTGCTGCTTGAAGACTTTTTACCCAGTTGATTAACATTTGATATTGGAATACAGGAAATGAAAATAGTAGAGGGCCAGTAGAATTCAAAGAATTCAAATGTGAAACATGTGCATGGTCTGATCAAGAAAAGCAGACTGTTGCAACTAAGACATCTTACCCCCCACAGATTAAGAACCATAGACATTAATCATATAGAGAACTGAATATGTGTGGTCTCTGTTCATTCTTTTACTTCCACAACATGGAGACCATGTACATAAAAAGCATATTAGAGATATTTTAAAGAAATAGTCACTGATAGTATGTGCAGCTAGATCTCGTTTGTGGTATCAGTATTTTAAACTATGTGTTGTTGTTGCTGGGTGCTTTCAAGTCATTTCTGACTTACGCGAACCTATCCTGGAATTTTCTTGGCAAGTTTCTTCAGAGGAGGTTTGTCATTGCCAACCTCTGAGGCTGAAAGAGTGTGACTTGACCAAGATTACGTAGTGGGCTTCATGGATAAGTGGGGAATTCAACTCTGTTTCCCATACTTAACCCATAACTCCCTTAAGAAAAAAAGGAGATTACTGAATTATAATTTAGCCAGTGGATTTTTTTTGTACTACAGGGCCACAGTTAATGTTACCCCCCCCCCCCAATATTCTGTTAAGATGTGTGAAACAGCATTGTTTCTACCTATCACATCCCAGTTACCACCAACTATGTTGCTTAAAAGGCATATTTAGCACTTTCCTATCATCCTGTTTTTCCCACGTAAAGTCACACTCATTTAGCTAACAGTCAGTGATGGCTGGAGGCGTCTATGTCAGCAGGCCAGTGAATCTGTTCTAGATTTTCATCTGAATTTTAAAAGAGCTGTCCAAAGTGCTGAACCATTTCCCCAAAATGGAATGTAATTACTATCTCACTGACATGAAAACTGCCACTAGTAGCTTGTAAGCATTTTATAGACTTATGTACACAAACCACTAGAGACAACTTGGAGGTAGTAGTTGCTTAACAGCCTAAATACCCTAAAGGCACCAGATTCTGACTGATCTTGGAAGCTAAGCAGAATCTGTTGTGGTTAGTACAGTACTTGGATAGGAGACTGCCAATTAATACAAGATGCTGTAGGCTATTCAGCCAGTCCTTATATCCACAGGGGTTCTGTTCTGGACCCTCTTCCCCTTGGGTAACAAAGAAAACGGGACCTCAAGTCCTGTTGTTTTCAGTGGCAGTGTACTGGGTGCATGACTGCATGTATGCACCTCCATTGGGATGAATAGGGTGGGGCCACCCATGGATGCTCAAATCTGTGGATGGCATGCCAGCAGATGGCAAGAGCGGGCTGTATTTCAGAGGAAGCAATTGGCAAAACAACCTCTGAGTACTTCCTTCCTAAGAAAACACTATAAAATGAATCGAGTTCTCATAAATTGACAGGCGACTTAAAGGCACATACACACATAGCAGTTCCTTGTTTAGCCAGTGCAATTCTACTCCATTAGTATAAGTCTACTTTCCCTGCAACTTTTTGGATTAGATAATTTTCTGAAACACTCAGCATAAATAATCTTTATGATTCTTTTGGGCATGAACTATTGCCTTAATTCCCTCAGATTTAATTGAAGGAATGTTGTTTTCTGGACTATAATGTAATACTCTATGAAAATCTTTTGAATTAGCTGTCTCTAGTAAGGCCATGTAATTATGAATTAATTTATTTGCTTTTTTATAGTATTGCTGCAAAGTGACTTGGCATGTGTGGGTATGTGTGAATATGCACATCAATGTGTTACACGTGTCAATGCATTTTCCTTTCTTTGATATACTTTCCTAACAGTTCTTCTTTTCTTCTTCTTACAGATAAATTTGCGCCTCATTTTGGTAAGTGGAAAAACAAAAGAGTTCTTGTTCTCACCAAATGATTCAGCAGCAGACATTGCAAAACATGTATATGATAACTGGCCAATGGGTAAGTAATACAGAATTATAAAAACTCTTCTAACCATTTTCCAGATCTGTTACATGGGTTGGAAAGAGAATATCTTTCCCCATAAATGCAGAAACTTTAAAATGTTGGACTACAAAATGTTTATTATTGACCCTCCTTGTGCTTTATTTTTTAATTTGCACTTTGCCATATTACAGGATTGTCAAAACAGGCTAAGACCATACAGTAGATAGGAAAGTTAGTGAAAAAGTGCCATGTAGTGAGTTAGCACTAAAAAGCTAAAATTGAATTTAGTTAGTTGCATTTACTTTGAAAAGGGGACATTTATTATGCTTAGGTTATTCTAAGTTGCATTGTATTCTAAATTGAAAACCTTTCCAGAATAAATATGAAAAATCCTGTCCATAATTGATTGCACTCTTTTCCTCCTCTCATCCATGTTTTATGCTTCAGAGAGGATAGAGCTGCATGAATTTTTTGAAAGCTCAATTTCTCACCCAGCTGCTGTAAAGGAATGGGTGAGATAAAAATACATACATACAAGAGTGATGTAGACAACAGAGTTTCATGGTGGCATGGTAGCAATAAAAGAGGCATATGGGGTAGTATAATTAATGGAGAATCTAGGCTAAGTTCCAATCCAGTACTCCAATTCCAAAAATAAACATAAATCTAATAATGACAAAATGTCAAGCCATGCTTCCACAACAACCACAAAAGAGGCTCCTATAGCACTTGAAAAATAACCATGACCTGCAGTCACAGTGAGCAGTCACTATCAATACAATGCTTGTGGAGTCCAGAACTAGGCATTAATCTAACTGTAGTGTGATTGACTGGGTAAATAAACATCAACAAAACTGAAGCATGGCAAACAGGATTAAGAATAAAATGGGTATGAGGGTGTGGAGAACAGTAAAAACAATCCCCACTTCTCTTCCTTTGTCTTTCCTCTTACCCACATGCTCTTTCCTCTTTCTTTCACCCTGCAAGCCTTTCCTTTCCTGTATTAAGCTTTGTACCATGAAGGAGTATATCACAGGCTTTCCTTTTCTCTTTCTCCCTCTCTTCTCTCTTGTTGCTGCCTGCCTTGTGGATGAAGGGAAGGAGCACAGTATAGCAAAAAAAAAAAAGAAAAAAAAGTTGTGTCCCATTGATGAGATCATGAATAGTATGCTAGTAGCTTTGAAGTTAAAATTTTACACTAGAACTACAGTTGGCTCTCTTTATCCATGGACTTTTTGTCCATGGATTCAAGTATCCATGGCTTGAAAATATTTTTTTAAAAGTGAAAATTCCAAATAGCAAACCTTGATAAGGGACACCATTCTGCTATGCCATTGTATTTAATGGGACTTGAGCATCCACAGATTTTGTTCTTCATGGGGGGGGGGGGGGCTGGAACCAAACCCCAGCGGATAACAAGGGCCCACTGTACATGTTTGGCAGACTTAAATTTTAAAATCTCACCTGGAATGGTAGGCTGGGAGGAAGGTGCAATGGCAGAGTTAAGATTGGGAAAAAATTATTGTTTCTCTCTTGAATATTTCTCCTAATTCTGCTTGGCAACAGAAATGTGGCAGAGTCCCCAAAATCATGTTTTGGACTGTGGCTCCCAGAATTTTCTAGCTGGCATAGCCAGTAATTCATTATTCAATATCTGGCACTAATTATAGATATAGAAGTGCTTATGTAGCTTTAAAAAACAAACAAAACAAAAGCCCTGTCTCTTTTTGCAAGACTTTGTGTCCTCTTTCATTCTATAGGTCCCTGTGATAAATGGGACTCTTGTGTGCATGCATGCTTAATGATAATTAAGGAAAATTGTATCACTGTTATTTTTGTCATACATATTTTAAATTTCTCTCTTCATTTTCTAATTAAAAATTTTCAAGACTTTCTCTGAAGATGCCAGCCACAGATGCTGATGAAACATTAGGAATAAACTCTTCTAGTACATGGCCACGTAGCCCGAAAACCCCACAAAAAACTATGGGTGCCGGCCATAAAAGCCTTTGACTTCATTTTTCCAAGACTGCTTATACAAATCAATTGAACAATAAAACATTAAAGAATATTTTAAAAATAGGTTCTGTAAAATTCAGTGCCATATTGAGAGAAAGGCAGGTATAAATCATTTAAATAATACTAAAAGAACAAAACAGTAGGAGTAGAAATAAAACAAAAGTAATAAAAATTAAGAGTATCAAAATGGCTGATTATTTTAAATTCTGACCAAATAAAAATATTTTAAACTAATTCCTGAAGCTCATCAAATTCAGCGGTCTCTTCCAACTCTATGATTCTATGTTTCTATGAATGTTTAGTGAGCAGCTTTAACAAGAGTTTTGAAAGCCAGGCTGGTACACAATTTTTTTTTCTTCTCTTGCTACCACCTAACTTTGTGGAAAGATTCCAAATAACTTAGTAGATCATTAAGCATGCAGGCCTTAATATCCTCAAGTCCCAAGCCAGACATAGGTTGAAAACAGCACTTTGAGTTGTGCCCAGAAAATAATGATGATGATTATTATTTTTATCCTGCCTATTCTCCAATTTGAGATTCAAAGTGGCACACAACATATTTAAAAACATATTGTTAAAAATCCACAAGATTCAAGATTTAAAACAGTATTAAGCAATCAAAGCATTAAGGCCAGATTAAAACATATATAATTAAACAGGTACACACACCCTAGTGCAACCAGCACATTATTTTGGTGCAGTGGTGTCACTAAATTTGGTGTCACCACAATGGGCCTCCTGGGGTGGGGGTGCAGATGGGGATGGGGGTCAGTAACCCAGATGGGAATGCTGGTAACCCAGCATCCTGCTGCCACCAGCACTCTGAGCCAAGACAGCAACGACGGGATGCTTCCCTGAGCAAGAACAGTGGTATCACCCTCTCTAATGGTGTCGCCCAATGAATCGGTATCTCCTGCACACCCCATCTTGTTCAGATGAAACCATAATAGTGCATCTTTTTCTTTATTTGTTTGCCTTGATATTCTGTATGTTTATCTCATCTGAATTAGATAGAGAGAGCTAGGTGTAAACCACATTGATGACCCCCTAACTTCTTAGATAGCAATGCTTGTTATTTCCATGAAAAATGTAAACAGCTTGATAGACAAACTCTGCTTTGAAAAACTCAATTCCTCACTTACTCACAAGAACCACTGTCCCACCTGCATCACTCTCATCCCTCAAATTCTGGAACAGCTCTTCCAAATAATCACTGGACTGCATTGACTGCCTGGAATAAGAACTGCAGACAAACCAATGAGAGATATAATCTGACTCATTACTTAAGGCAATTTCAGTGCCAAACCCAGGTCAGAAGCTGATTTATGCTAATCAGACCCCTAAGCTTAATCTGGTTTCAAAAGCATAGACCATAGTGCAACTCTGAAGGGAGAGAGAGCATATAATAATATAACCCATTCCTGACTTTAAGGAATGGACTTGTGTCCTACACCAATTTGCATTTGTAATGAAGTATTGCCAACAGTATATCTGCTCCTCAGCTCATCTACCCATCATATGTCTTACATTTGTGATATGTGCCTAAATCTTGTTTTCTTCTATGAAGCTTAGGCCGTTTGGGATATTTCATATCTTTCATGGACAACTCAGTTTTTACCAACAGGAGCATTTGACATTGAATGTTTGAATTGGTTTAAGCAGGGAGTGCTGATCAATCAGGCAGAATATTACAGGGCCCATGATAACCAACAGTAATATGATTTGGGAGATGAAAAAGTGGCTCAGATACACACAAAAAAGCATGTTTCTTAACCAGACATTATACTGATTTTAAATAAGTAGCTTTTTGGTCTGTAGTTACTGAGCAAGAGTGAAGCGTCGATTTGTTTGAATGAGGAGAGGGTTCTTTGATTTAAGGATTCTCCTTGTTGAGTTAATTATCATACAATTAAATGTACAATAACGTAAAGCTTTAACCTGATTCTTTATAAAATTTACTGTATAATAAACATATATGTATATAGTGGGAGCCAGTGTGGTATAGTGGTTTGAGCGTTGATTCTAGAGACCAGAGTTTGAATTCCCATTCAGTGATGGAAACCCACTGGGTATCCTTGGGCAAATCATATTCTCTCAACCACAAAGGAAGGCAAAAACAAACCCATCTAAAAAACCTTACCAAGAAAATGCCATGATAGGCATACCTTTGGGTTGCCATAAGTCAGAAATGACTTGAAGACACACAAGAACAAAGTGTACAGTGGTATTTATTAGTACAGTGGACCCTCCCCTTACACTTAAGCACTCCCTAAGTGGTTTACAAAGTGTAAGCTAATAGTCCCCAACTATCTGGGTACTCATTTTAGCGACTTCGGAAGGATGCAAGTCTGAATTGAGCTTGAGCCCTTTTGCTGGTATTGAACTCACAACCTTATAGTTTGTGAGTTGAGTGGCTGCAGTACAGGCATTTAACCACTGCGCCACTAGCAAAAGGAATACATGATAAGTTTCCTGAGAAGGGGAATGAATAATCAGAATAAAAAGTAAGAGTCAGTCTTCTGAAGCTAATTTTGAAGATAATACTAAACACTAGTCTTGAGAATATTGGAAAGTCTCTGTTTTCGACTACCTGAGATTTCTTGTTAGATCTGAACCTTGAGAAATTCTGGTTAGTGTTCATTTAGCATTTAAGAAGCAGACCAACTTCTGATCCTGTCTTTTCCTAAATCATAGTTTCTTGAACCAGAAGTCTAGATCAACATGCAGTTAAAAATAGAGGCAAAACGTTTTAGTCTGTAACCATTCTAGATGAGAGGAAGGAGTGCACAAGCCTGAGGCTTAATTGTTTGGTCTCGTACCTAAACCCAGTAACTTATTGATGAACTTTACAATACATCTTCCATGATATAACTGGCTTAAAACTTGCCACTATTAAAAACCAATGGCCTGTATCAAATAATATTGTTCTACTAGAACACATATAATAAGCAGAAGCCACGTTTGAACCTCTTCATAACGGGAAGTGAATCCAGTGCAGTTTTCACTTGTGCCACATAATGAAATATCTCTGTTGTCCTTGGTTTAACAAATATATGCAATGATAAAACATACTCTAAAATGTTGTTGCTGATAGGGACACTGAGAGCAGACAAATAGCTGGTGCACTTGTCTTCCTGTGCATGCTTGTGTACTCTTAGTGCAACCAGAAAATCCAACAAGAGCATTATGTTTGTCTTGTAATTTCATTTGTAAATTGAATTGCTATTGTCAGTTGATAATTGCTGACATTCTTACTATTTCTCCTCCTTGACAGCTGGCTGTACTGCCCTTTTTAAGAAGCATATCCTTATCTACCTTACGACAAGGAATCAGACTCACATGCGGATCATTATTGCCTATGGATGTACTTGTTTAAAATGTGTCAGGTTGCTTAACAATCTTTTTACTGTTTTTTTTCCTAGACTGGGAAGAAGAGCAAGTGAGCAGTCCAAATATTTTGAGACTTATTTATCAAGGGCGGTTTCTTCATGGCAACGTGACACTAGGAGGTAATAAAAGAAATTGAATTACAGAGACCCTAGTTCTATAGGCAATGTTAGGTTAAAAAATAAAATAAGATATCATCTTAGAAACATACAGAGCATAATCCAGAACCAAAATACTTTGGGTCTTACTGATTTTTTTCTTGGAGAGTTCAGAATTGCTCTTGTTGAAATTGTGGAAACTTGAATGTTCTCAGCTTTGTGTTTGATCCATTTACTGTTTTTAAGTAAAGCTTCAGTGATATATTTTCCCCCACATATAGTTGAGTTCTATGCTGATGTTGAAAATAAATGTTAATGTTCAAAGAATTGGAAGGGGCTTCATCCACAGTGGTCCCTGACATGTCACATTTATATTCATTCATCAGGTTTCCTTACTTACTTTTAAAACACCATTTGTCAAACTGTAGTATCAATAGCAACAGATAGTTCTGTTTTAATTGGAGAAGAATGTTATACAGTAATTTTTATCAGTTTTCATATGCTACCATTTTTAGAATCTATGTTCTGAATGTTATGGGAATTGCTTAGCAGTGCCCTAAGTCCCATTGAGTGAGGAGACACAGAACAGGAATAAACCAAAGCTGCCTTGGTGCATTTAGCATAACCTTCAGGACACAAATCACTAGTTATATACAGATTAAATAGTCTGCTTGGAGTAGAAAAGCAATTCAATTGTGCCCTCTTGTGGCCTATTTGTCTGTGTGTATTGTGGTGGTTTTTTTTTCTTAATAGGCATCATGATACATATTCCCATTTCTTGTCCTTTTACTCTGGTATTGCATAAAGTTATTCTCCGTAGAATCATAAAGTCACCTCTTACTGTCAGGAAGTGCTTCCTAATGTTGAGGTAGAATCTCTTTTCCTGTACCTTGAATCTGCTGCTTTGTGTCCTAATCTATGATACAGCAGAAAACAAGCTTGTTCCATTCTCAGTATCACATCCTTTCACATACTATCACCTCACCACTTAACCTTCTCTTCTCCAGGCTAAATATACCCAGCTCCCCAAGTCTTGCCTCATAGGGCATGGCCTCCAGACCTTTATCATTTTCGTCACCCTCCTCTAGACATGTCCCAGTTTGTCAACCTCCTTCTTTAATTGTGATCACAGCTCGTCTTCGTACATATGGTTGATTTGTTTGCATGTCATTATCCATGACACATGAACATTTGTTCTGGCTTGGGCAGAACTGTCCAAATCAGGTAGGTCAGCATGTACTTCTCTTTTAAGTCTCTTAGCAACCCATCTTGAGAGTGTGCCAGTGTGCAACACCATTTAATTTAATATTGGTGACCCAGTTGTCATGTAATAGTAAGCACAAATTGCATTTTTATATGCATGCATTTATTTGAAGGTTTCTTACTCTGCTCCTCCATCAAGAAAAGGCCCAAATAGGCTTCCAAGGGTCACAATTGTGGCAGTCCCCGCCCTCTGATTCATAGTCAGAAAGACATAACACAAACAGAAAAGCAATTGAAGCCAAAGAAGAAAACATACATTCTCAGTCACTACTTGTGAGTTATTTTTTCCCTAATGACCAGGCAGAATACTGCTCAAGGAGTGGAGGAACCAAGTGTTGTTCAGTAAACAGAACAGGAGTGGCCCTGCCTCCCTTCCCCTTCCCCTCCTGTTACCTGAAGGGAGTGACTCCTTCACAGAACTTATGGTGGCACTACTTCCTTTGGCTCCTTCTGTTTTATCCCTCCCACAGTGGTAATTATTCAATGCTGGCAGAGACTGCAGAGCTAAAATTGAACAGAGCATTTCCCTTCAACAACTCCATGTATATATTGTTGCATAGTCTCTCACGTAATGAGTCACATGATGCAGAATTAATCAGATTATATGGCCCTTTCCCAAGATGATTTAAACAGGAGAGGTTAAATGAGCAGGGTAGTACTTATGCTGTGATATGAGGTAGGCAATGAGGAGAAAAGGAAAGGTGTGGGAGATGTGCCATGAACAGTGAAAGGCAACACTTGACTCTTGACCTCCTGAGAGCATGTTCTTGTGCAGAAGAGGAGCAGGATTAATACAATGGGAGTAGTAACGCTATCACAGGCTGCCAGGTGATGGGCTAAGTTTGAGAAAATAAAAGAGGTGATGTGCTAAAGATATCAAATCCTCCTCTGGACCATTGTCTACCTGCAGGAAGACCCTTTTCTCTTACAGCCCATTCAAATATGTGAGTTGGCTCTCAGACATGACCCTTTTTAAAAGCATTGTGGTCATTACAACACATTCTTAGATGTTCATAAAAGTATTGCATAGATGATAGACTTAATTGTTGCTATTTAATCAGGTGATGTAGCAGTTTTATCTTTTTGTGTGCCTCTCTTTTCAGCATTAAATAACAAAATATTATTCAGCTGTAGATGTTATTTACCTGAACTTTCAAGTAAAAAGGAAAAAAGAACTGTGGAGAAAAAATGGATTAGCTTAGCAACAGCGACAGCCAATCACGAGCCAGCTGCCTTCAGCCAATGAGATGCTGGCAGGGAGAGATCGAAAGTTCTGTTGTGGCAGCTAAGCACTTCAGATAGGGTTTGGTTTTCAGAGCAAGAGGGTCTTGCTACATCCAGAGAGGGACAGTTATACTGAAAGTCCAGAAGTGGGGGACATAGAGGGGTAGAGTCCAGTGTTGAGGGACTCCTTATACACACAGGACTGCAAGAGAGGGATTTGCTGTGGGGTCATATCCTGAGGGATATTTAGCCTTGGTGGCTGGTGTAGGTTTAAGAAAAGAACCTAAAGATAAGGATGGTGTGAGGGTTTGTTAATTACAGGAGAGAGTGTGGAGAAGTTAACTAAATCTGTAACTAAATGAGACTAGAAAAATACAAGTGCCTGAATTAATGTATAATGTATGTCTGTTATCTATTCAAGTAACACCTGTTTAAAGCAACTGTTTTAATAAAGTTCAGTTTTTATTTTAATAAAAGCTTGTCTTTATTTTAAATACCTCCACGTTACCATTATAAGGCCTTTTGAAACAGAGTCTTTAAAAGGTCAGTCTTTTTAGAGTGGCACATCACCTATTTTAGTGGCAGTGGTGGGATAAGAACTCCCAGGTGCCTGCCACCATAGGAGTGGATTGTGGTGGGTGTGCATCACAAGAACCACTTTGTTTTAAGTTGTTTTTACATGGAAAGGGAAGTAAGTAAATGGAAAGTGTAGGTTGTCTACATAAATAATACAGGAATGCAAGATTCTGTGGTAGAATACAGTGGGCCCTCCCATTACACAGATCCCCCACATAAGGGGAAATCCCTGTATGCTCATGTCCCATTGGAAACAATGGGGCGCATACCATTGTTTTTCTCACTGTGTGGCTTTCACTTATGCTGGAAGCTGTGTATAGTGCACCCACATATGGATGGCGTGGGCACACTGTATTTTTATACAAATGGTTTGACTGCTTCATTTAGGAATTCATATATTCTTAATTTTTGTGAACTTGTAAATTGTATCTGGTAGGTAAAATAGTTGTGTATGTAGTGGTATGTACAGTATATATTTTCAACAGTTGTACAATATATTATGTAATACTTTCAAGCTATATACTGTTCTGTAGAGGCTGCAATTTCAGCCTTTTCAGTTTCTAAACGTTGTGCTCTGGGGTAGATATTTTGCTGGGAAATTGCCACTTTTGATCTTCACAGTGCTGACATAATTCAGAAAAAAATACTTAAAATTGTACTGAACCCTGTAACGTGATTTATATCCACACAGTAAGTATCAGTTTGGGTATTATAGAAACAGTCTCTGAACAGGATCATATTCAGTCAGAGTAATGGCTTCCAACATTGTATGGATTATGACGAGTATTTAACAAACTATTCTTTTCTTTTCACATAGCATTAAAACTTCCTTTTGGAAAGACTACAGTGATGCATTTGGTGGCTAGAGAGACATTGCCAGAGCCAAACTCTCAAGGTAGGCTGATTGGTGCACAGCCAAAGTATCCATGGTTTAGTTACATATGTGTAATAGCTTATAAAATAAGTCAGACTGAAAAATCCTAGAGATATCTAGGTGTGTTTAAACCATTTTTAGAACTACGGCATTTAAATTCAGAAATGGAAATATAACTTGTCATTTTAAAGACATGTTACCAAAACCTATAGTGCCATTCAGGATTGTAACTACATACAGAGCAATATTTTTCTTTAATTGTCTACAATTTCTCTGTTGTTCTATAGGTCAGAGAAATCGTGAAAAAACTGGAGAGAGCAATTGCTGTGTGATCCTGTAAAAGCTCTGCTGTATCTGCTGCTTGTGATTTAGAATAGTTTTTGTCTTTCATGCCGCTGGACTAGAGGAGACCAACATTGCTTCAATCACCATTAGGAAGAGTCTACCTGTGAATCCATTGAACTGAAATATTACATGAACACTGTCGCATTTTCCCCTAGAACAACGAACACCTTTTTTTACCTTTTTACTTTTTAGTTGTTGAACAAGCTTATTAATACGTCACTTCTCCAATGCATTCTCTCTCTAAAGAAAAGTTAACTATTCTCTTCAACAGGAATCATTTTGCTGCCATAAAATCACTCTTAATCTGAACTTTAACCAATCAAGATTTCTAGATGCAATTTGCACTAAAAATGGTTGGCAAGACATAGACCTCATCAGCAAAAGTTCTTAAGTATTTGAAACACAGAGAAAATGAATCAGCACTGGAAAATACTTTCAGCAGTCTTGTTTTCTTGAATTCAGTAATGGCCAACTGAAAAACAGAAAAAAATAACTACTAAAATAATTCTACCTAAGTCAGCCTTGGTGGCCAATCTGGCACAAATACTAACTAAAATTGTCTGACTATAGACACACATATATTATATTCACTGCAACAAACAATGTGCCTGTAATTTTTAAGCACTCTGTAGAGGGCTGTTGTAACTGATTTTTTTCATTGATATGCACTCTTCTCTTGTACATTAGTTGAGTGCTTGTTCAGACAGCACAGATAAGTGCAGAGAGTGCATTTCCTAGCCTTAATATGGGAGGGGTAATTTCCTGTAGTACATAGGCTTTTATTAATGTGCATAAATATTAGAAGACTTCATTTACTAATCAATTTTATGTCTTTGAATATCAACAGTCAGTGTTTTTCAATCATTCTTATTCCATCTGTATCTTAGTGTCCAGAGTCATGCTTGCTCATTAGTGACTTCAAAGGAAATAACTAAATGAAAAAAGGAGACAAAATAGAAAAACCTCTGAGTTTTTGTTTGTTTATGTTATCTGCATTTGGTATTAGTGCTTGCAATTGTATTGGAAGTCAAAAGCTGGTTTGTTTGTTTGTTTAAAAAAGCATACATAGTTACAAAGGATGCCATTCTTTTACTTCATAGACTTAAGAATTGATATGCTAAAAAATTGCACAGCACTAAAGCATGAGTTAGTTTCATCTAAACCTGTAAAAAAATATAAAAGATTTTATATTTTTTCCACTGGGGAGAGATTCTTCCTAGTTGAAATTACAAATCTGTAGAATATATTTAATAAAAATCTTATAAAAACATGACTATAGAACTTAAATATAGATTGGCGTATAGAATAATACAACAATAATCCATATAAATAGCTCTAGGCTTTTTAAAAATGCAGGTTGACATTGTGTTCTGTAATTGAATCCATGGCCCTTACAAGCATTCTGTGTTTTTTGAATGGTCAACTTCATTTAAATGTAATCAGGTTATTTTATTCAATGTTATTGCTTTGACAAAATGCTTTATATGCAGTAGGCCTACAAAGGTATTGTTCATAATGATCAAAATTAAATTTGTATAGAGCAGAGTTTTAAAACAAATTGTAAATAGCACTAAACATTTTCTTTGCAACCTGTACTGATAAATTCTTCTGTAAACTAAATAAAAGAAGAATATTGTAGTGCACGTGGTTGTGATTTGAGGGCCATGATGTCCTTTTCAGTTATGGAAAACATAGTATAGTGGGTGTGTCCATCTCTTGTTTCTTTTCAAATCAGATGCATTGTTTGGGTCCATGTGCTGACTTCATGCATACACAGTGAGTTCTTACTTCTTCTTCATGGTCTCTGTGAATCATACAAATGGGTTGTACTGCGCCTGTGCAGTGCAACCCATTTGTATGAATTTGCAGATGACCACTTGAAGAAATACCATTACAGATATGCAACCTGTCCTTTTTTCCCCTTTGAACAGCACACTTCCCAACCATATTACTGATTGATTGATTGATAGCGCCGTCAGTGTACATTGCACTTCAAATTTATTTTTTAACCTTTCTACTTTAGAATGTTTGACTTGTGATAAGAGTGCTGTATGGGAAATAGAAGTCCAGAGTTCCCATGGACACATGGAACTCATTACTTGTTGTCCTCTGCATTCTGCCCTGTTAATACAAAAACAAATGATTTTGCTATGGTCTGAGATGTGGGGTGAATAGTAAATTAAATCCAGTGATAGGTTTCTGCTCATGAACAGAGAATTTTCTTTCCCCCCTTGCACTCCTCCCAGATCTGCTCTGGAGGGTCCCCCAACTGTCTAGAGCAAATTCACATGGAGTGCACAGGGTTGCGAAGGGTGGTAGCGATTAGTAAATCCCTTTGCTCAGCTAAGTTTACTCTTCCTGCTTAACCAAGAATTAATTTGAATTAACAGTGTGATGAAGTTTTAATTGGTAGTACCAACAGAAGGAAACACAGTAACTTGAAGCTGCTGTGGAAGACCAAGTTAAATCTTTTAACCTTCCTCCACCCCACCTCACCTTTCTTGCTGATAAGATGTAGTGGCTGCCTATCAAAACACATGGCTCAGCACAGCTATAGACAGTGTGAACACTTACAGATGCTAGTCTTCAGCTCCTGGAAATTATATGCAATTGGAGTTCTCCATGTGGTTGTGAAAGACCTTTTGCAAAACTATAAACCATGCTGTGACACCTGATACTGCAGTCCTGCTACATCAGTTTTTATGTAAAGAATTTACATTACAGTGTGAATTCAGAGGATAACTAATGTTCATGCTATGTATATGGTGCAGTTCTTGCCAGGCCACATTTCCTAGTTAAAACATGTTAGGAAAAATGTCCTCTGATATCCAGCAACCAGGTATACTGATGGTTAGGATCTGGAGTATAGTAGGCATAAGAATTCATCCTTACTTCCTCTTACGTAGAACTGTTGGAATACAATTACCAGAACTGGCAATTTGGGGAGTTGTTTGGGGGGGGGGGGGGGGGAGAGTTTTCTTCTTCATCATCGCACCACTACTCCACTGGCATAGACTGCAGCTAACAGTAGGAATTGATTAAAAATTCATATCTGGGCTTTTAAGGACTGGAAGAAGCTGACAGACTTAAAAAGAGTGACTTTATCCTTGGGTAAAGGCATGCATATGAAGCTGCATTTTATTGAGTCATATCTTTGGTCTGTGGTACTCAGTTTTATCTCTCCATCTAACTAGCAAACTAGCTCCAGGGTTTAAGATAGGTCTTTCCCAGCCATATCTAGAGACAAAACCTGGGACCTTCTATGTGGAAAGCATGTGCTCTGCCACTGGCCACAAAATTTGAGATGGAGAAAAGCTTCAAATTTCTGCTTATTTAATAAGTACCGAGAATCTCAGAGTAAGAGGAACTAGTACTGTATTCCCAGACAAGCTGGAACCAGGGACAAGGATGGGCAGTTATTCACTTGGCAAAGTGGGTCAGCAGTAGCAAATCTTGGATAGGTTGAAACCGCACTGTGAAGTGTGAATTGGGGATGTACCAGTGCTAGATTTGTAATATTTGGCTGACTGTCAGGAAATAAAATTCAGGCAAAGCAGTGAAGAAAGCCAACATAAAGCAATAAAAGATGGGCATGTACATTGTGTTTGCTTATTTTTTCTGAAGCAGGGACTGATGTAGGGCTGTGCCTGTCTAATCTACCCCAGGTGGCCTCTATTGAAAACCTACAAGTAACATGCATTGGATTTTGCAATGTGTGTTACAGTGAGAAGGAACCAGCATACCGTAATATGGAAACAAGGATTTGATTCACATTGCCTCAGGGGAAGGCAAGCTCAAACCTCCTCTTAACAAATTGTGCCAAGAAAATCCCATGATAGGGTTGTCAAATGTTGGAGACAACTTGAAGGCACACAACACACATACAACATGTTACAATTGCAAGAATTTTGTCTGGTAGATGTTGCATGTGCTCATTACAGATGGGAATTGAGGCTGGCAGATAATGACATCCCAGACTGTCCCCACTGAGGCTACAGTTGTCTGGTAATGCAAACCTCAGTCCACAGCACTTAGATGTGATCAGGTTAGAGACCTATTTTAGTCCATCTTTTTTCTCACAATAGGCAACCCAATGCCTCTGGAAAGCCCACAAACTGGTCATGACTCATGGGCCCTCTCCTGCTATAAGTCACCAGCTGCTCACATTAGGAAGCATGGTGTCGCTACCCCTGGGAGTTATCTGTTCCCATTATGAGTGGAAGTCACAGATAACCTTGTTTTTGAAAATTTGCTTAATCTCCTTCCAAAGTCACCTGGACTTCTGATTGTCAGCACATGTGCTGGCAGGGACTTTCATAGATTATACAACTGTTATCCCACCCACCCTGCCAAAGAGCACAGTTCTGCTGAATGTGATAGCTTGTTATATGCAGCATCAACAAAAGTAGGCCTGTGATAGTGATAGATTGAAATTTCTTTAGTTGGTAATTGCCAGGTTGCTGTTTTGTTTTTAATTTAAAAAATTATAAGAAAGAAAGGCCAGTTAATACCCTCAGGGAAGAACAAAGTGTCTGTGCTCAATATTGTACCTCTTGTCCTTTCTGCATTATGCTTTTAAAAGTTACATCATTGTGACCACTGACTGCCCTCCTACAGAACTCTCAGTGGTTTTACAATGCAGAAATCAATAGTGCTTGGGGACCCAAGCCAATAAGGCAGGCCTAATGAGGCTATTCTCTCAAAGAATGCTGGTTTAATTCAATCCGGTTATGCAATTACTGCTGTATTAGAGAGGCAGAGGACCTATTGTTATCTGCCAAAACTGGAGAGGTAAGCAATGAGCTATCAGCATGGCACCCACTATAGTGAAAACAAGTTGTATTGCAATCAGACAAAGAACAGCATGATCCCTCTGACATATTTTGAAAGTAAGGGAGTCCAGGAAAACTAAGTAAACAAAGTCTTTGTGGACTTCTCAGTGTCCACAAATGCAAATCCAGAATAAGAGCGATCCAAAATCAGCAGGGTTTGTTCTTTTGCAAACTGGAAGTAGGTAACACTCCAGTTTGTGAAGCTATTTGTGTTGTTTAAAAATGGATAATTGTAGTTGAGGTTATTTCCTGGGAAACCAGGCACTTGCCTTCATGGATCATACCTTTCAAAATTTAAGGACCACCTTGGGTAACATCACATACATGGGGCCTGTCTTGGATGATGCTTTAAAGCAGGGTGCCCCTTGAAATACTGAATTGTATCTCCCATCATCCCAAACCACCCAGGCCAATGATGAAGAATGTTTGTAGTTGTGACCGAACAGCATCTGGAGGGCCTCATGTTTTCCAGTCTTACTTTAAAGAGTAGGCAACACCCTGCATGATGATTTAGCTGCAACTCTCTCAGTCTCAGTCAACATGTTCAGGAATTAGGAGAACTGCTGCCCAAAACATCAGGAGGGCCTTGGTTTAACTATCACAGGGGCAGAATACCAATGCCTACCTCCTGGAAGGATTAGAGAGGTGGGAATACATCCAAGATTTCTTGAGCCAACTGCTTCCTTTTGTATTTGGGAACTAGTGGAAGGCTTGCAACAGCCAAGCTTCTCATTTTGTGGCAGAGGAGGACATTGACTCTTTCCAAGTACACTTAGAGGCATTGTCTGTTTCATGAAAGCGCCAATAATTCTCTCTTAAACAATTTGCCTTCTAGCAAGGGATATGCTTGTCATAACTTGAATTCCATCCCTCCTCTGCTGAGGACAGATTTTAGTGAGGGAATATACCAAACCTGAGCAGGCAGTCCCTCATACGTAGATTCTTTAACCTTCATCCAGGCAGACAGGATATTTTAGTCTCCCAAAGCTACATTTTTGTTGCAAAATCCAACCAGAACAAGACTTGGAAAGTAGACACTTTATGACATTGTTACTTATAGTTTTTTTTTTTAAATGTCACCAAGTGTTAAATACCTGCCACGCACAGGTTTGTTTGGTTTTTTGGACAAAAACAGCTGGGGCAAAAAAAAAATATATATCAAATTTTTGGTTAGATTTTGTTGCAAATGTGGTTGACAGCTTACTCACAGCATTCGACCTTGGAAACCCCTTGATTTGGTTGTTGCCTGGCTTAGGAGGTAGGTTTATGCAGTCGCGTTTGGTCGTGAATGACTGTAGACGTGAATCTTAAAAATTATGAGATCATACATCTTTCTTACTGCCTTGTAAATATTGAACAGGATGCTAACGTCTTCAGAACGCATTGGGAGATGAATTGGCTAATATTTGGAAGAGCTGGGGCATGTAGATTTCATTAGCCCATCTTCCTGATGCACACTTGTCTAATTCGAGCAATTTCTCAGGGCTAGTGCTCTGGATGTACGTAAAGATTGATAAATCACGACCGATCCAGTTACTGCCTTGGCAACAGATGGCTCAGCTCTCAAATGAGCAACTTTACATGATGGCACCCTGCTGGCCTTTAGTGTCACCTATTTCCCTGGTGAACTCTAGCAGAAGCGACATCTTCTGGCCATTGGTAGCTGTGTTGCTGCCACAGCAACAACTGAGAACAGGGTTCTTTTCACACCACATTATCATAGCACTATGCTACCACTTTAACAGCCATGGCAACACCCTACAGAATCCTAGCTTTTGCAGTTCAGAAGGATGTTTAGCATTTTCAGCCAGAGAGCTCTAGTGCCTCACAAGACTACAAATCCCAGAATTCCATAGGATGCAGCCATGAGAGTTAAAGTGGGATCCTAGCACTATAATTATGCAGTGTGAAAGCGTCCCAGACTAACTCTTCTCTCTGTTCTGGCAAGTTGCAATTATGGCTAGAATACAGGTTGAGAGTCTCAAGATGATAACTGACATTGCAGGAGGGATTTCCATTTATAAATATTCATCTACTTCATCAAAAATTATGGAGTTTCTGTAAACAGCTGTTTCCCCCCCAAGTTCACATCATCAGTGCGATATATGACAGAGATCAGAGCCTGAAAAGTTATTTTAATAACCATCAACATTCCAAGAACACTCCTCTAAGAAATTAGTTGCCATTATAGTTAACTTGGCAAAGCACCTTAAATTCCAGTGTACTGTAGTAATACCTCTGATGAAGTAGACTTAAATCTACGAAATCTTATGCTTTCAACTTATTTCTCTCAATTGGTCTCAAAGGTGCTGCAAGATCCTTTTTATTTCAGGTGTTCTCAAAAATAATTAAGACAGGCGTGTTACAGACTGCCGAATTGCGGCGGTCTGCTGCCGGCACCGCTTGCAGCGTCCGAGAGCCGCAGCTTCTAAACCACGGGACTCCCGGACGCTGGGCCCCGGAAGTGGCGCCGCAAAGCGCAAGGCGCGCTTTCGTGGCGTCACTTCCGCCGCGACACGTCTGGACGCTAGGCGTCCAAGACATCAAAATGGCGGTGGCCGTGTGGAATGGCTGCCGCCATTTGTTACGGACAGAGTCCATAACAGGAGTAGGGTGTGTCTAGAAGAGACACCCCTTTTTTAAACTGAGACATCCTAAGGACGTCCCAAATGGCGGTCTGTAACCCGCCACAGTTATTTTGGTTTACTCTGAATGGAGCAGCACAATTGTGGGAATAATATGAACCGACACTTGAGGGGGGGGAGGGATGAAGGCATTGCACTTCCAAATAGGATTTTTGCTCCTAAGGCAAATTTTCTTCAAAACCCTAATTTCTAGCCTTAACTTCAAACTTCAGCTAGAAATTTGGGGACTGGAAGGAAATTTCATTTTGTGGGACAGAATTCTCATTGGGGTGACAAAACTACCCCAATTGCTAAAATTATTCCTTTCCCCCAGCTACAACTCTGGAAGCCAGACCCCATCACAATTACAGTAGCAAGAAAATTACAGTCACACCACAAATGGAGTATCACTATCCTTTGTTAAGCTACAACTGCATTTGTAATATAACCTGTTGGGGAAAGGAACTAATTACAGTTAACAAATTATTTTAAAATTGTTACATTTAAGCTCAGATTTTGAGATACTGTTCCCCTCAGATACATTATGAAATCCCAGAAACAGTTACCCAGCTTTTTCTATTTATTCCTCAGAGCTGTTACCCAAGCATCAGAGCAATCCTGTTTTATCTGTATGACAACCCTGAGAGGTAGGTTAAGGCTGAATCAGAACGACTGGACTGAAATTATCCAATAAGCTTTATGATTTAACAGAGATTTGAATTTATTATCCCTGTGGGTCCAGAGAAGTTTATGAAATGAACACAGCAATTTGAAAGACATACTTGGAAGTGAGGCTCTTTGATTTACTTTGCAGATTATACGTGCAGAATTGAAGCCTTGGGAATCAAACAGCACGGCAAGTTAAACAGAAAGCATGCCAATGATGTGAAGTCAAAGGCTTTCATGGTCGTCATCCATGGTTCTTTCTGGGTGGCTCTCTGAAGATGCCAGCCACAGATGCTGGCGAAATGTCAGGAAGAAACTCTTCTAGAACATGGCCACATAGCCAACCCCCCCCCCCCAAAACCATTGCCAATGATCTTTTTTTACACCTATTTCATTAAGAAAATAGGGCCACAATTCAATCTGGGATAACTGCATGGGGGTTCAGGGGCTTTAAATCTGTTTCTTTTCCTAAAGCTCTCTTGCCACTCACCATCACATAAAGGGTTGAAGGAAGGGAGGCTTCTTTCTCATTTACACTGATAGAGATTTCTTCCCTTTTAAAACTCCTTGAGGAAAAAAGCAACTGGAGGGGAGATTTAACTCTCACCTACCTGTCTATGGATCTGTGCCCTATGTATTTATTCATAAGGAAAAGAATGTATTGGGATAGACTATGATCTAAATCCGAATGTTAGACCCAACTATAGTAGTCATTAAGTCAGTAGGAATTTGGCAATCCAAATACAGTAGGTTGTATTGTTTGGGTCTCCTTTCATTAGGATTAAGTTGAATTTAGGACAAGGTGTATGTTACAATTTGACCCTTAAAGTGTAATTACTTTGATATTTTTCAAACCACACATCACTTCCAAAAGGGGAGAGAAGGGAATGGGAGGAAAAGAACAACTCATACTGAATCTAAAAATTACTAAAGCAAATGGCATCACATATGTCAAGCCATTACTGCAGCAAATGCGCACCACTGACTCAATTTGTTAATGTCTGCTTATTTAACCTCTTTTCATGGAAGTGCCAGAGCCTTGCCTTTCCTATGGGGATTTTACTTCCTCGGCAGTAGCTGTTTTAAAAACATTTCATCCTATTTTTCTACTTGCATGGGTCAAGCTAAGAGCTCTGGAGATTAAGTACATAAAAATCAGTTTGTATAATAAAATTAAAGATGGATGGATAGTATATTTATGTGTGATTATTGAGAAAAAGCAGTTGACTAATGGAATCTGGCAGACAAGAACACTCCACAATAATTATTTTAAGTCCTTATAGCTATTTTCTTTGCAATTTTCTCCTTCAGAATCTGCTAGGCACAAACATTTTGAAAAATATAAATAAGTTTCTTTAAATAATAAAATAAATCTTATTTAAAATTAGCATATAAGACCTTACAGTGTTGACATACAGTATGTGCACTTTCTAACCTAGGCAAGCATAAGTGGACATTAACAAATATTTTTAATCTTGCAATCAAAAGAGATTAAAGCGCCATTAACCTGGGAACAACCAGGCAATAAACAGCAACAAATCATTCATGGGAAAATCCTGTGAATGGTTTGTTGCTGTTTATTGTCTGGTTATTCCTGGGATAATGACCACTGTGTATGCAAATTTTAATCATGCTTTAATAGTAATTGTGCAATTTTCTTAGGATAAACCCCATTTAAACTTCCAAATTCCCCCTGTGTGATAAACTCCTATGTGATGTAAGTTGCATCACTACAGAGAGGGTCAAGAATCTGGTTGATAGATATAAGCTGTGGTGTGCATGCGTGCGTGTGTGTAGAAATGTCTGAAACTGAGGCAGAGGCAGCTGCCATGAGTGAATACCTTCTGTCCACAAAAGGTAGATCCTGAATGTAACTCTCATTTGATGTGTCACCTTTTATGCTTGCTGCCTTAGCGCGCACACACCCCTGCACATTTCCAACATCATAAGTGAATGCAAAGCTTTCATGAGCTTGTATTGAATGGTTCTCTTTCACTTTTCTACACAGAGCTTTATGTGGTAAGATGTGCTGTTTTTAAAGAAAATGTAAAAAGAATTTAAAATTAATTTTAAAAATAAATTTTAAATTATTGTTTAAAAAGCATAGAGTCTTTCCTTTCTCCTCCCACTGAGACTCACCCCACTTATACCATTTCTTCCACTGAGCTCCAGTTTTCTAAAGGACACAGACAAATATCAAAGCCCATTTCAGCCCAAAGACAGGCATTTGGGGAGTAGTATCACCTGTTTACTCCACATCACACACCCCATGCACACCCCTAATGATGCCTGGATTGGGTTGGAATTACCAAGTATCTCCAGACTAATGTCATTGATAACCTTGATCCTCTTCCCCACTGCCACCTCTTCTCCTTTTGCATCATGTCTTTTTTAGATTGTAAGCCTGAGGGCAGAGAACTAATTAATTAAATTTGTAAGCCTCTCTGAGAGCCTTTTTGGCTGAAGAGTGTGGTATAAATACTCCAAATAAATAAATAATAAACCTTGATCCTGGGGCCCTTCAAGTGAGCAAACTAATTGGTAGAGTGATTGCTTGGAAAGGTTTCCACAGCATGGAAAAGTTACATACTGGACTCCTGGTCATGCTGGTGGGTGATCCTTGGAGTTATACAGGGCCCACTGTATTGGCAAGCTTCTGATCCATGATTTTGACTACCTGCAGATGGCCATGTCCCCTATTATTCAATGGTGGGTGTGTGAACGCACATGGCACTGAAGCATATACATTCATGTTGCCGCCATTGAATAATATGGGGCATGTTGTCTGTGTATTTTTGCATCCATTGGGGGATGGAGCGGGAAAGGAATTGAACCCCTCCTGGACGGCCCACTACGGTTCCCATAAGGAACATGTCCAAACTTCTGGTAGAAATACCATGGGATAAAATCCATGCCTGTGGAGCTTTCCACAGGTGTCCCTCATCAACAGAAGGGCAATTCTGCTTGTTGAATCTAACCAGGGAATTGGGTCTGCTTTCTCATTTTGTCCCAATGTATTGTTGTATTTACTCAGATTTTAATAGGCTGTACAAGTCTCTCCATAACTGGTAACATTGCCACACTACAGATTGCTAAGGCTTCACTTTGTACTCAGACACAGAACAGTGTGCTGCTCAGCATTTTGGAAAAAAATAAAACAAATGGTTACAAAAAAAAAAATGAGTGGGGAGAAAAAATGAAATATCTGCATTAATTTACTTGATGCCAGGAGGAGGAGGAGGAGGAGGAGGAGGAGGAGATTTGGTATTATTGAAGAATAGAAAATGGCTTAGCTTTTAGCTTTATCTCCCATGATTCATTGGCTGACTCACTTGAGGAACATTGCCAGTTACATAACTGAATATGGAGAGATTCTATTATTATATCACTGATGCTCCTCAGAAACAGCACATTCTGAGACAAAAGGAGCAATAAAGGGCCAGAAGATAAAAAAGGAGTCAGATGGGATTAGCATAAATCCTACCAGCTACAGATTTGAGATTCTTTACATGTTAGTGCTAAAAGATCAGACTGTGAAGATCAAAAGCCTCAGTACTGAAATAGCTTGCTAACCCACTTACTTGGAAAAGTTGTTGTGGTTTTTGCTGTTGTCGTTGTTGCTTACTACAATGAGCCACAATAGTTGGGGGATTTTGAAAGACATTATTGTTGTTGTTTTATATAGCACCATCAATGTACATGCCAGTTTACTGGTACATGTTCATGGCACTTATTGTGATTTCTGGGATTTGAAGCCCCAAAAGGTCTTTTCTTCCTCTCCAACCTCTAGATTTCACCTTTCTGTTTCACCTTTCAGTAACACCAGTGTTACAAAGGTGATTCTGGCAGGGCTGTTGTTGAAGCAGAGATGGGGTAGACATTCATTTGGTTTATATTTTAACGCAAACTTATCTGATTTTACACTTTTGAACTAACATATGAAAAAGACTAAAAGGCAATCTGTAATATACACTCTTAGAATTGTGGAAGAGAGCTCTGTAATCAAAAGTAGCATACAAACAAAGTGTGTATTCTGAAGAAGTGTATTCCAAAATGTGAACATTGGGAAAAACTACTGGAAATATTAAGCTTTGCTTCAGTTTAAGCTGTTATTGCCCTCCCATCAAGGGATATAACTGCTGGGAGCAGGCAAATGAGGGCTTTGAGTTCCCTATAAGTATTTTGCTTCTCCAAATGGAATTTTACTTCAGTCCCCAAATTTCTATCATTGCACAGAGTAAGGCATTGAAAATCATTAATATGTAGAATTCTTAAAGGTGCTCATCCAACCTCTGTTTAAGATGGAGAGTCCATCACTCTCTGAGGCAATCTATCCCACTCTCCAACAGCTCTTACAGCAAAATAGTTCTTCCTAATGTTTAGGTAGACTTTCTTTTGTTGTAATTTGAATCTATTGATTTGTGTACTAATTTCTGGAGCAGCAGAAAACAAGCTTGCTGCATCTTCTATGTGACATGTCAGATATTTAAAGATGGTTATCATACTATCTGTCAGTCTTCTCTTCTCCAAGCTAAACATACCCAATTGCCTAAATTGTTCTTCCTGAGGCTTTCCAGACCTTTGATCATCTTGATCCCACTTTTCAATTCCAGCATGTCAATATTGTTCTTGAACTGTGATGTCCAGAACTCGATATAATATTCCAGATGAGGTCTGATTAAAGGGTAGTACTATAACATTAAGAGTAGGTTGACTGCTTCTGTGGCAAAGGACCTGCAGCCTCCAATGCTGAAAATCCACAGCCTCCAATGCTGCAAAAACTTCACAAGTTTGTATGGTGGCATTTTGGTTCATAACTCAATGGCACTCACAGCAGCCTGAGGCAATCAGGGCACAAGCCACTGTGGCTTTCACCAGTGTTGCCAAGATGCATGTGGGCCAAATAAAACATCCTCCCACAGTCCCAATGGTGATCAGTCCAGGTGACACATGGTTCAATCCTCTGTTCTGGTGCAAACTGTCTAGATGATGTCTAGCCAGTCCAGGATCAAATCCAAGGTATACAACCCTTACAATGATTTGAATTTAACTAGATCATCTTTTGTTCCAAATCTTCTCCAAAGAACTGGAGCCCTCTGTTGTTTACAGTGTGTCCCACTATGCCACCCACCTCTGCTGGCACACACTAGTCACTCTGAGGTCAGAATGAGGTGCCCAGCCATATAATCAAGCAACTCATGCCAATGGCATTGGTGGCAGGTGGCACAGGAGGACATATGTGAGAGCCCAGTGTTGCAGCTGAGTGCCCAAGGTAATGGGGGGATGTCAGGGTTGCTATGGGGCCAGAAAGCTCTGGGCTTGTCTTGGAGTATTCTCCTGTGTGGACCCAGTCTGGGTAAGCAACAGTTTCAGAATAAGAATTTGCTGATTGAAGAACTCTGTTTCCCAACAGGCCTTCACATGCTTTCCCCAAATCATGTTGTTCACAGCATTCTGTGTAGTATTTTCCTGCTCTGCTGACATCACACTGCAGGTTGGAGCAGCTGGTGGAATGCTGTGAGTAACATGCCTGTAGGGTATGCATGTGAAGCCTGAAGTGCTACTTGGTAGCCAGGCTGCAGTGTGTGTGTGTCTGTGTTTCTGCCATGCTTTTGCTCTCAGCAACATGCAAGGTCTCAGTAAACTGTGAGAAAAGCAGAACAATTAACTGAAAGGTACAATGTACAACACCAGAAAAAGATTTCTGGAATATTTTTTCTTGCCTCCATCAGAAACCTTATTTGTTTCTGCTGTGCAGCTGCAATGAAAGTTCCAGGGACAAGAGGAAGTAGACCAAGTCTACAAAAGCTTAAACTACAACATCTTTTGTAGAGTAATGACCTGTACAGATGGCCCCTAAGGGGCGGCAGGAGGCCACCCCTTTTCTGGCCAGATTGGGGCCATGGCAACTTCACACAGCGGCCTTGATCTGGCCTCTGGATGTCGCAAAAAGGAGCCACAAAAAGCAGCTCCTTTTTGTGCCCTCCAAGGGGTGCCATAGCAGCATGGTTCTATGGTGCCCCTTTGGCGCAGCATCATTTGGGCTCAGTGCCAGAGGTGCGTCATGATGGTGCACACCATTTGGAAATGCCAGTCTGTATAGGCCCTTAGTCTCAAAAGTGTTACAAGATCCACTTGCATGCTGGAGAACTAATGGTGTTTTGCAATATTTCAGTTTATTTAATAATGTTTTCAGCTAAGGTGGAAGCAAATAACTTAATGCTACAGAGGAGGTTTGCCATTCCTTCCTCTGAGAACAAGGGAGAGTAAAATGCTCAATCACCAAGTAGATTTCCATGGCAAAACTGGGATTCAAACACTGGTCTCCCAGATACTAGTCTGATACTCAAACCACTACACCATGCATACACTCTAACTTGCTTCTTACTTATAATTAATTCCTCTTTTCAACAATAAAGTTGTAACATAATTACATAATAATCTAACTCAATGAACAACAATGCCACTCCTTTTGCAATGTAATAATAGCTTCTGATACTTACATAGGTCCAGGGCTGTGGCTTTGTACTGCTGTCCTGTGGTCTGTTGTGGGTGTTGGAAGTCATAACACTGTGGAAAGAAGTGTACCAGAGAGCTGCTTGTAGCATTCGGCTAGTTTTTAAAATGTTAACTAAAATTATCTATTTTAGTTTCTTTGGAGATGTGGGAAAGCAAAATGTAACTTTAAAAAAATTGTTCCTATCAACATAGGGGTATAGTCGCAGAACTATAATTTTAACTGTAATTCCAGCCTCTGGATGCAAGGAACTGTTCCCATTTTGGGAGAAGATAAGAAATGCCACCCCCTTCCATTTGGAAAAGGGGAAGACAGGTGCTGAATTTTAATATCTGGGGATGTATGCTTCCCTCCAGTCAATGATTCCTACAGCAAATCAAGCCTGAACTCTCACTAGAAGTCAAAATGACAAGATTGAGGCTTTTGTACAGTCAGCCCTCCATATCCACGGATTTTTTTATCCACAGATTCAACCATCCACGGCTTGAAAATATTCCAAAAAGATATAAATTCCAAATAGCAAACCTTGATTTTGCTATTTTATATAAGCGACATCATTTTCCTAACAATAGTATTTAATGGGACATGAGCATCCATGGATTTTGGTATCCACAGTGGGTCCTGGAACCAAACCCCAGCAGATAACAAGGGCACACTGTACTTTTGATACATTGTGAAACAACATGACTTATTAGAAAATATGCTAACGTTTGGTAAAGCAGAAGGCAATAGGAAAAGAGGAAGACCATACTGCACATGGATCGATCCAATAACGGAAGGCACAACCTTGAATTTGCAAGACTTAACCAGGGCTGTTGATGATCAGGGCTCCTGTTCATTTGTTCATCATGTCACCATAAGCTGATGCCTTGTTATCATTTTCTATCAAGTCAGCTTTGACTAATGGTGATCTCGTCCCAAAAACCCTATGATGAGACTAGTTGAAGCCCACCTGATGGCAAATAAGAATGGGTGCATCTACCTGAGATAAAATTTTTGTTGGCATGTTCAGCTGTTTCCCTCGATCTTGTCCTTGCATATTTGTAAATATTTTCAAATATTATAGAAACACCTTACATCCCCAGCAATCTCTCTTTCTTGAGGCTATAACACAGTTGTCTGTTTTGAAGTGTGCATGTGTGCATGTATAATATCTTGGATAGAGATTCTCTTGAGTATGGATTCTCCTTGGGGAGTAGAAGCAGACATGATGTTCTTCTGATCTTCAATTGAGGCACAGAAAGTGAGCACGTAAATTTTTATACTATTTATAGCCAAAGGAGCTAAAACTCTGGTTAAAAATTTTATCAGAAAATACACACACACCTAAACAATTAAAAAACACACAAAACTCACAATTAAGATTAGATGCAAGTCTGTAAGCCTGTGCACAATTTCTTAGGGGTGAGCTGCATTGAATTCAATGAAACTTATTTCTGACTGCATTGGTTCCACTTATAAAAGACACCTAATTTAAACAAAAATTCTTCAGATGAAAAATGCAATTTTTAACTTAATTTAAAAATGCAGATGATCTTTCAAAGAACAATTGCATTTGAAATTGCTAACATCCAAAGGAATCCTACCAAAGAAAAAGATAATGGATAATGTGGCATTATCCACACTCTGCTTAGTTATTTTCCTCTTTGTTTGCTAGGGCTAAGAACCATCGCAGACCCCCAGATGTTGCTGAACTGCAGCTCCCAGAATTTTTTTCTATTGGCTATGCTGGTTAGCAATGCTGAGACTTTCAGACCAACTTCTGGAGGACCACATGATTCCAAACTCTGCTGTATGCCATTCTGTTACAAACATTACAAATCAAAAGCTTCAGGTTACCACACATTTGGGAGCAAGTTGAGTGTGTGTATATGGAAGATATGGAGTCTGGGAAAGCAGAATGTATGCAGTAAACTCCTGCAGCCATGAGAGGGTCTCTCCTGTCCCTTGCTGAGTGCAGCATTTGCTGGATTTTATTGGTTGGTTTGTAGACCATTTGGAGGTTGTGTTTCCTCCCTAATTTCTCTATTCTGTCTGTGACTCCTTTGACATATGGTAAAAATACCTTCACTTTGGGTGGATATTTGTCTTCACTCCTATGGGTCTGGCAGCCCTGCTGATGTCTGAGATGGAGTAACCATTAGCCTGTGGAGCCCAGTCTAGGTGATTCAATTCATCTTCCAGAAAGTGGGATACACAGATCTAGCATATTCTGCTCTCAGCGAAAGACAGGAGAGACCCTCTCACAGCCAGGGGAGTTTACTGCATACCATGCAGCTGCAGACAAGTCTACATAGGGACCACCAATCAAGGAACACTAGAGACACTGCAGACTGGGTCAGCCAGAAAAATCAGCAGTAGCAGAACACATAAACCATCCTGGGCATAAAATGCTGTTTGAAAACACCAAAATTTTGGACCCTGCCAACAACTATCAGATCAGAATGCACAGGGAAGCCATTGTAATCCATAAACAACTGGACAACTTCAACAGGAAACAAGAAACCCTTAAAAAGTATGTTTAGGTGGAAAAGAGAAGGGTTAAGAGGTGACATGACAGCCCTGTTTAAATATTTAAGGGGACATCATTTTAAAGATGGAGCAAGCTTGTTTTCTGCTGCTCCAGAGACTAGGACATGGAGCAATGGATGGAAACTACAGGAAAAGAGATTCCACCTTAACATTAGAAAGAACTTCCTGACAATAAGAGCTGTTCAAACATGGAACATACTCCCTCAGAAACTGGTGGAGTCTCCTTCTTTGGAGGTCTTCAAACAGAGGCTGGATGGCCATCTGTTGAGGATGCTTTGATTTCGATTTCCTGCATGGCAGGGGGTTGGACTGGATGGCCCATGCGGTCTCTTCCAACTCTATAATTCTATTATTCTATACTGCCCATCTGAATAGCAATATAGCAATAGCAAGTATATTTCTATACCACTTATCAGTGCACTTAAGCACTCCCTAAGTGGTTTACAAAGTGTAAGCTAATTGCCCCCAACAATCTGAGTACTCATCTTAGCAACCTTGGAAGGATGCAAGCCTGAGTTAAGCTTGAGCCCTTTTGCTGGTATTGTACTCACAACCTTATGGTTTGTGAATGAATGGCTGCAATACAGGCATTTAACCACTGCACTACCAGGGCTCTTGAATGAATGAATAGGATGGTCAAGTGGGATTAATTAACCAAATCAAGCTCCTCTTAAAAGGGCAAGGGGCACATGAGGGCATCTTTATCTGTATCTTTCATACTTGTTTCCAACTCAGTTGCTAAGCCAGTCACTGTTTGAATAAACAAATGATGTAAACATACGCTATCAATGGAGCATGCTGATTTAGGTTTAATCTTGTCAAATAATATTTGAACTATTCATAACTTCACAGAATTACAGAAGGAAAGGAATAATTAAACCAGGAAAAAACAAAGTACAAAAGAAGGGGACCATGTGATGTGCACGAGGGATGTGAAGGGGATGAATAATAACCAAGACTTTATTTATTAACTTAAGAGAGGAATTATCCTCAGATCCAATCTCATTGTTCTTTGTTGTATGCACAATTGTCTCCCACCAAGCTGTTTCTGTTAGCAGTGGGATCCAAACTCTTGCACCAGGCACTCCATCTGATTTCCACAGCGTCTTAATGGCTTGCCAGCTGAGCCAAGATATTGGAATGTTTCTGTTGGAATGTCTCTGCTTTATGTAGAATTTATTATTTCTCCATGGGTTCAGTTCCTGCAGGACATCCAGATGTGAAGAGTACTTTGGGCATCAAAGAGAATTCGCAAGACAACAAATGCAAGCCCTCAACGTCTGCAATGCAAAAAAAAGAAAACAAAAGAGCTAGAATCCACCTCATATTATATGAATGAAAACTTCATATACTTGATGCTGTCATGAACTTGATGCTGTGTGAATGTGTTACTGCTGCTGGTAAGAGGGAAAGTGTGGCACCCAAAGTTTCCTTCCTCCCAAAGTTTCCTCTAGATTCCTGGGAGAATTCCAGTTTATGTTTGGCCCCAAACCACACAAAACACAGCAAAACTTCACATAGCTGTGGTAGTTTGGCTTCCCCCACAGTTGCTCATTCCTTCTGTAGAATTCATGTTAGTTTGGAAAACCAGTATGCAATGGGATTTAGTAGCACCTTTGAGACTAATTAAAAGAAAGAAGTTGATAGCATGAGCTTTTGTAGACTTGGGCCTACCTCTTCAGATGCATCTCTATGTATCTCTTAGAGATGGGTCAGTCTAATAATTCTAATTCAGGTAACAACAACAGCAACAAGGTTGAGCAAAGTGGAGAACAAAAGGTTAAAATACAACAGATCGACACATAGTGACAAAAATATATGACACCAGTTAAAATACATAATAACTTGACAGGACACCCCTCCCTGAAACACATACACACAGAGCATGCCAAACAGTAGCCCGAGGAGGGGATTGCAAACCTATACGACCAGAGGAACTCATAAGCTGGTGAAATGAAAGGCTACCGTGCAGAAAGGGATATAGATTTAGGAGGAAAGGAAAAGAAATGAATCAGGAATGGCTACATTGATGAAGAATTTGGAGGCCAGCAAGATCCAGTGATCTTAGTGCTGGACTAGGATTCTAAGAGACCAGGATTCAAATCTCTGCTCAGCCATGGTACCCCACTGGTTCACCATGAGCAAGTCACATTCTCTCAGCCTCAGAGGAAGACAACAGAACCCCCTTCTGAACAAATCTTGCCAAGAAAACCCTGTGATAGAACCACCTTAAGGCCACCATATGTTGGAAATTGCTTGAAGACACACAACAACAACAACAACAACAACAACAGGAAAGATTTGCCAAAAATGAGGAGAAATGCTGTGAATGTAGACAACTTTTGGGTTATCAGCTTCAGTCCCAAATTAAAAAAATGTAGCATTAGCCTCAAGCCACTGGCAGCATTCTAGATAACAAGTTCTCAAAAGACAGAAAAACAAATGCGTGTTGATTCACCGGATTCTCAGATAGTTCTAGGGTTTCAAACAAAGCATCAAAAGAGGTTTTTAACTCACAGGCTGGACCCTGGATGTGGTGAACCTAGGGGTGGACTAGGAATGAACTGCAGGCTCCACACAGCACCACAAGATACTTTTGAGCCCTCCCAATACCCTTCAGCACCCTGTTTTAAAATTTTACTATATTCCCCACACCCAGTAGGGGATGGGTGAGCTGTTTCATGACTTTTCTTCACCCACTCCAACATGCTGAGTTTTATATTTTTACAATGAAAGATAAACCAGGGAGTCAGGGTATGAGTAAGGGACAGTGGAGACCCTCCAAGGTCACTTGGAGGGGCAACGAGATCCCCCAACCCCCAGAAGCTGCCCACTCTTGATCTAAACAAAGGGAGTAAAGGCATTTCTGGCTGCTGAGCAGAAGGTGCAGCTATGGGCAAAGATGGGGAATTTGTTGGTTAACCAAATCAGAATTCTGTCTCCCCCCCCCCATGAAATTTTCCTTCAGTCCCAAATTTCTAGCATTACAGTAACTTAAAATTTTTATTGGCCATTTATCAATTCAGTTTTGGCATCTAAAGAAAAGGGGCAGACAAAGTTCCCAAGGGAAATGGGAATACAACAAAAATATGAATTCCAGTTGTGAACAATTTACAGTTTCTCACTCTGTGGAATGCTAGAAATTTCGGAAATGGTGGGGGGGGGATCCATGGTATGTGTGTGTGTATCATTCTTATAGTGGGGGCAATGCCCTCATCCCCTTCCCCACATCCCTGATGCAGATGGTCATTTGTCTTTTGACAACTTCTGCATATAGTTATGTATTCAAAATAATGTGGCACCATATACAAGATGAAAAAGGATAGTTAACGGTGCTTGGTTTGCCAGATTAGTACTGGACTACTCAGTTGGTAGATGGGCAGAAATGCTTCACGACTGGAACCTTTACCCTACTGTGGCTTTTGATTGTCCTATTAATTTTATAAGTTAGTCAGCTTGAGGGGATCTTAGCCATTAAGCAGTTTGCATAGTTTGGAGAGAGCTAGCATGATATAGTGGTTTAGTCTTGGACTAGTTGTCTGGAGACTGGAGATCAAATCCCCATTCAGCCATTGGGAGACCTTGGGCAAGTCACGTTCTCTCAGCTAAAGAGGAAGGCAATGGCAAGCAAGCCCTGTCTGTACAAATTTTGCTGCTGTGATAGGGTCACCTTAGGGAAATGACAAAGGCACATAACAATAGTTCCTGTCTCCATGTTCCTGGTCTCTTTTAATTAAGTCAAGGAGAAGATACACAACTGATGTCTCTTGCAACATTTCAGAGCTTTAACCATATTCTTTGCTGCTACTCTACATGTGTCTTTAGGAAGAAAAAAAAATTCTAACCCAATGTTTAGCATAACATTAAAAAAATCCACATAATACACCTGAACAGAGAACTGGCAAATCCTTTGTAACACTGTAGGATGAAGCTACCACCATGCTAGCACACTTGCTTGGAAGACCCACGTATCTATATGTGTCTGAAATCTGTTTTCAAGGCTCAGATAATAAGCCCTTCCTAGCAAATACAAGTGTTAGCAACTTCTGAGGGTCTGGGAAGCTGTTTTTTTTGCCTGCTGGATTCCATCCTGGGTTGCACATGTGTCAATAAAATTGGGTGGTGTGGTAACTGAAAGTAGTTTCTATTCTGGTTGTAAAAACTGTATTTAATGCTAAAACAAGGATCATGGGAATCCTTCAGAAAACACTATTTACCTTTAAAACAAGGTCCATCTTCCATGCATACTTGTTTTAGCTGTGGCACATCAATTTTGAGTAGTATGATGCTGCAATCAACAGTGGTACCTCTAGGGGCTGCAAAAACAGTGAAGCAGGGCATGTATATGTGCTGCAGATCTCATGTTCTCACTCCTACTCCAGATCTATGGGAACCTCTCTACTTTGTTTCCTTCTCTCTGTTTTCAGTGAGGCAGCCAGCAATAAACTTTGTGACCAAAGCCCAGGGCTATGAAAGCCAGGGCCCCATAGAAGTACCTCCAGAGAGTGTGGATGGAGACAATTCCAAGCAGGACTGGAGTCACAACAGTGCAGTATAAACCCATTCGGGATCCATCAGCCTCACACTGTTCTCTGCAGCTTCTTTTTTTATTAAACAAAGAATTAATTTTATTCTCAGGAGCGGGCTTGTTAGACATTCATATGGCTATAGAAGTTCATTTAATAATTATTACTTCAAATGTATTTTCCTTTTTCTACAAGCAAATAGTGATGATTTAAAGTAAATGTTTTTACCATAAAGGTAGCCAATTCAAATTCCTTTAATTCTTGCAATCATGATGGTACTATAATTTCAGTAAGTATAAATTGTTAAACAGAATATACTCTGAGCATTTTTTTTAAATCAAGGGTAGAAAACAGGTTTGTGTGCTCTAAGTGGGGTTTGCTCTGTTATAAATGTAGAAGGTGCTATGAAATATGAAAAGGTGGAAAGACTGAAAAATATTGAAATAATACATGTAGCCATTTAAAATCCAGAGTCTAAAACTACTCACCTGCATTATTGTCTAACTTGCTGGTGAACAGGCTGCTCTTAGTTCAGTGGAGGTCACAGAATCACAATTGAAGGGACCTACAAGAACTATTTAGTTGTGCAGAGAACTACAACTAAAGCACTCCTAAGATATGCTCATGCAACCTCTGTTTGAAGACCTCCAAAGAAGAACAAAGTATTTTAGCTGAAGATTGACCAAAGCAGAATAGATATTATGAATTGCCTTGATTTGGACACTATACTCTTAATGAAGCCTAGAATTGCCTGAGGAAAACAGTCATTTAGAAAATACAAAGAAACACAATTGAATAGTGATAGGCACTTTGCTTTAAGTGGGGGGTGGACAGATTGTGGTCTTTTAAAATATTGTTGAATTGCAACTCCCACCAGGCAATCCTGCATAGTTAATGGTGAATGATCATGGGAGTTGTATTCTAGTAACATTTAAGTGGAAGATAGTGGGAGGTAGTGGCAAGGTTTTGGAGAAGACAGTTGTGTGTCCCATGGTCTGGCCTGAGTCTCTTAACCAAGCTTCTTCCCTTCAGGATGCCCCTTGTTCCATTACCAGCGTTGAAGGAAGATTTAAATGCTAACAGCTTTTTTTTCATGGAGAAAGAGAGAGTGCCATCTTTTTCTTCTCTTTATATAGAAAAATGCCTTGGGGGTGGCCTTGGATGCCTAGGACCCTCTCCAGCCTTGGTGTGCTGCTCATTCTGAACAGAATATCTTGCTGTGGTGATAATTTACCATACCAATTTGCTTCCTTCACACATGCTGCTACTTATGGAACTCGGATTATGCTACTTGATGCTGCTGACCTTTCCATTCTTTGCTTGTTGCTTGTGGAAAATGATCTGCTTCTCCCAGAACCACATTACATGCCTCTGACCTCACTGGCATGACAACCAGCTACTGACATGTTAGAGATATATAAAATTATGCGTGCTATTGGAAAAGTGGACAGGGGACATTTTTGTCTCTCCTTTTGGTGGGGCCATCAAATGAAGCCAAATCATTGGAGATTTAGAAAAGATAAATTTAAATACTTTGTCATAGCAAAGTTTCAATCTCACTGGTATCTTACACATGTGTAAATTGCCCTGGAGAAGTGGTTGTACATTTTTGTTTGATATGTAAATGTCCCCATTCAGTTGAAGGTCGCATAAACTGAGTAGTGCATGCAGTGCTGGTGCATATGTGGAGGCACATTTTTGGCCAAAGCACATGCACTTTTTTCCTGCAGAAACTGTGCACTCAGTTGTGCATTTGGATGTGCAGTGTTATCTTTTAACACAAAGATTTCAGTAGCAGAAATCAACCTGTATCTCTGCATGTGGAGATCTACACAATTTCAATATAAGATGTGGGCCAGTGTGTTGCTTAACTATGGAGTTCACAAACACACAATGTGCCATCAACTTGAAAGCATTTAGAAGGGAATCAAACAAACTCATTGACAATAAGGTTATCAATGGTCATGAGTCAAAATGGCTGTAATACTGGATATCAGATGTAGTTTGACTTTCAGTTCTGCTGCTCCTTGTGGACTTCCCATAGTCAAGAGGGAGAGAATAGGCTGGCCCAGCTCCATCAGGGCTAGCCTGAAGAAAGAGGCTCCTCCCTCCTTAACTGTCATCCTTCGGCCTGTGAGGGAGAGAATAGGCTGGCCCAGCTCCATCAGAGCTAGCCTGAAGAAAGAGGCTCCTCCCTCCTTAACAGTCATCCTTCGGCATATGAGAGAGAGAATAGGCTGGCCCAGCTCCATCAGGGCTAGCCTGAAGAAAGAGGCTCCTCCCTCCTTAACTGTCATCTTTCAGCCTGTGAGAGAGAGAATAGGCTGGCCCAGCTCCATCAAGGCTAGCCTGAAGAAAGAGGCTCCTCCCTCCTTAACAGTCATCTTTCGGCCTGTGAGAGAGAGAATAGGCTGGCCCAGTTCCATCAGGTCTAGCCTGAAGAAAGAGGCTCCTCCCTCCTTAACAGTCATCTTTCGGCCTGTGAGGGAGAGAATAAGCTGGCCCAGCTCCATCAGGGCTAGCCTGAAGATAGCGCTCCCTCTCTCCATAACTGTCATCCTTCAGCCTATGAGGGAGAGAATAGGCTGTCCCAGCTCCATCAGGGCTAGCCTGAAGAAGAAGAGCCCTCCCTCCTGTCCACCTGCCTTGGTCCAGGCCTCAGAGGGAGAGAAGAATGCTGGACCTGATCCCCTCCCCTCTCACCATTCCCTTCTCCTTTTGTGTCGTGTCTTTTTAGATTGTATGCCTGAGGGCAGGGAACCGTCTATTATCCCCTCTGTTGTAAGCCGCCCAGATTCCCAGTGATTGGGTGCCATATAAATAAATCCTATTATTATTATTATTATTATTATTATTATTATTATTATTATTATTATTATTATTATTATTATTAT
>NC_056524.1:32889949-32901929 GCF_019175285.1 Sceloporus undulatus | reverse complement strand
CAAGTGGATGGCTACTCTGGGAACACAGTGCTGATCTAGATAGATTTTTCATTTAATCCAGCATGTCTCATTTAACGTTCTTTTGAAACGTTCAGAGTTCCTGATACCTGAAGGAGGTGGAAATTATACCAGTACTCATGAGTGAGAACTGCAGAACTATTCTATATGTAGTGAAGGGTGTGCCTATTCTCGACCCTTGCAACCTATCCTATTGTATGTGTACTTAGACTGGGGGTGGGTCTACATGGGCCAAATAAAACAGTCTCACCAAGTTTTCTCAGCAAACTGGCAAAATTATATACAGAACAACTGGGGCCAAATCTGGGCCATTTAATTGTCATTTTTAAAAAGTGGGGTTTATTCTGGTTTTGAGCAGAAAATACAGATATTTGTGCTCATGTGTGGACTGTGCTCCGTGTGATGTCAGTGTGAGGCCAGGGGGAGTTCAGAGATTCCCTTTATCAGTGTTTCCCAATAAATATTTATACGTATTCTTTCCATAAATATGTATGTTCGCATGCATCGGGGGTATGGAGGGGGAAAAACTGGAGTTGCCATGGCTGTACATTTGCATATACTGTGATGTATGAGACTGGGGTATGTCCAAAAGGGAGAACTGTATGGACAGTTCTCTCGAACTTGCCTCAATGTGTATAGACAAGCCCATGGTCACTGTAGATCTGGGTAACATGATAGTTAGCTGTATTTTCCTGTCAGTGTAGATGCACCCTTGGTCTATCATCATCTGAAGAACCCTTTGAAACACAGGATGCATTTCCATTTATGCTCTGCGACATCAGTAGCTTACTCCAGCAGTAACATCAGAAGAAAACTATAGTCATTTCTTCCAGCAGCACTTAAGTTGAGCTTCTGTAACTGTTTGCATTTTCTTTATGTGCTTTCAGGGATGGAAAGCATATGTATAAATATTTGTTGGGAAACACTGATGAAGGGAATACTGGATGAACAATTTTTAAAAAAAATATATTTTGCAGTTTGGGACTTCTGCTGATGATTGCCTTCAAGTTGTTTCCGACTTATGATGCCCCCAAGATAAGCCTATCACAAGGTTTGCTTGGCAAAATTTGTTCAGAGGTGGTTTGCCATTGCCTTCCCCTGAGGCTGAGAGAGTATGACTCACCCAGGGTCATCCAGTGGATTTCCATGGCTGAAATGGGATTCGAACTCTGGTCTTCAGAGTCATACTCCAACACTCAAACCAGGTGTCAAGTTTGGGACTTATCCAGTATAAAAACACACCTATTTTTAGTGACGAAAATGGCATTTTCTCCACAGAAAGGTAACCTTTCTGCACAGAAAACATGATTTATATGCAGAAGACATAAAATCAAATAACAAACAAACACTATTTTCAGCAAAAAAAATAAAATCCCCCACATGTACATTTTTTGCATAGTTGAAAATTGACAAATTTTTCAGGATTTTCTTGCAACAGTGAGAAAAATGCTGAAATTATTCATTCCTATTCACAAGAATAAAACACATCCCTGTGTGTCACTGAGGTGACAAATGTAGAAGGTGCACAAGTAAGGCATAAACCACTAGGTTTTACTGGTAAAATAACTGGTGGAATACACTACTTGTATTTGAGACCATGGGTGTAAATGCATCCTCTGTTTCACAAGAGACACAGCTTTCTTTCATAATCACACCTCAGGGAACTGAGCTAGGTAAGATAAAATGAAGTTCTGCATAAAGGAGTGTCAGACATTTGACATAGGGCTTTCCACCATCCATTTACATTGGCAATACACTACTGGTTTACACTAGGAGTGGCTGCAGATTTGGACTGGAGATTTGTAGTTGATGGCTCCCCTGAGGGCCAGTTCTAAAGTCATATTTTTAAAATGGAATTTTAATTAAAATCAGAGCTTGGGAAAATATCTTAGACACAACATAGTTAATTCACTTCCTTACCCACCCAGCCAATAAGATTGTTAATGATATCCATTAAATTCTTTGTCTAAAGAATAAAGAAGTTTGCCTCATTATGTTCGTTGCTGGCACACCTTGGAACAGTGATTCTTCACCTATAGTCCACAGACCCCCAGGGTCTGCAATGTCCTCACAGGGGTCTGTGTGGGCTTGAAAGCGGTTCAGCCCATATCCACCCTGCAGTAAAGTAGCTATGTCAAAGGAGCCAAGGCAAAGGCTGGCTGGTCTTGCACATTGCCTGTAATGTGGCTACTCCACTGTGGGGAGTTAGCAGGCTGAGCAGTCAGCCAGCCAGCCAGCATTTTGCCTTTCACTCTCTTCTCCTCTCTCCTCCTTTCCAGCCAGGACCAGTCCAGTCTCTTATCAAAAATGCTCTAACCTCTTGTTTTTTGCCTTCTTCATTGGGATGGGAGGAGATCAAGACAGGAGAAGGAGGGAGGGAGGGAAAGAAAGAGTGGGTGGACTAGCAAGCAAGCAAAGGCTCCTCACTCAACATTGATGTCAACTAACACTAACCTATACAGAGTGATCTGAGATATTTACACGTAACACAGCTCTCTGCTACTGCTTGTCCACTCTGCATGCTCCTCACCCTCACCCTCTTCCTCTCCATCTCCTTTTCCGCCAATAGCCCCATATCTTCCTTTCCTAATGGCACCAACTTCCTTGCTCTGAGGCTGCCTCTGTCAGGCCTCAAACCTTCTCTCCTCTGCCTCTTTTCTACTTCCCAGATTATTTCAGATCCCATCAAAGCATTCTGTGCAGTAGGATAGAATCATAGAATCTCAGAGTTGGAAGGGTATGCAAGAAGAGCACAGCTATTGACTTCATCGTGCACAGGTCCTTTTTTGGACAATGCTTTGTATTCACCACTTCCAGGGAGCAGAATTATTGGCTTCCATGTCCACAAGTCCCTTTTTTAACAGTGTTTTGTATTCACTACTTCTGGGGAGCAGAGTTATTGACCTTCATGTACACAAGTCCCTTTTTGGACAGCGCTTCGTATTCACAATTTCTAGTGAGTAAAGTTATTGACTTCCATGTGCTCAAATTCCTTTTTGGACAGTGCTTCATCTTCACCATTTCTGGTAAGCAGAGTTATTGACTTCCATGTGCACAAATTCTTTTTTTGGTGTGTCACATTCACCATTTCTGGTGAGCAGTTTTTGGTTTCCATGTACACAAGACCCCTTTTGGACAGTGCTTCGTATTCACCACTTCTGCTGAGCAGAGTTTTTGACTTCCACGTGTACATGTTTTTTTGGACAGTGCTTTGTGATCCCCTACTTCTGGGGAGCTGAGTTCTTCCTGCTCCAGCCTCCCAGCAGATTGAACAGGAACATGCAGGCCTTGATTTCTGTTCCATGGCTCCTCTGCTCCATGGAGGAGTTAGGCTGAGCAACTGAGTGACAGTGCAGCAGCAACATCACACTGGTGGCTCATATTTTACTAAGACCCACGCATGTCACATATACTGTTATCAACCAAGGTATTAGATATCTTATATCTATTCATATGATTTTTTTCTTTTCTAAATGAATAATTGGATATTTATCCATGTCAGAATTAATTTTGCTTGGCCCAGTTCTCCAGTCTGTGAAGTTGTGCTTACTACCCTCTCAGTTTGGTGTTCTCTGCAAATATGATGAGCATCCCCTCAACTCATCTAGGTCATGTATAAAGACATTGAACCACATCAGGCCAACAACAGAATCCTGTGACACCTCACTAGTCATGATTAGGTGCTCTTTAGGGTTGGGCAATCAACCATCTGTAAATTCACTTAATAGTGTTTAGCCAACACCTTACCAGCTTGTCTGCAAAAATAATATGGGGCACTTTGTCCAAAGTTTTACTTTACAAAGCTAAGGACCTTGGAATTGCAATCAGTTCTCAGTCTGACCTCTTTTAGAAATGGTATGAAAAGACATCTTTTCAAACTGTTTTACTATTAAAGTTTAATAAAAGTTAACAACAGCCATTTTAATTGTTCTCTCTTTATTAATTGGCTGTAAGAGAGCTTGGAAAAGTTACTTTTGTGCATTACAGCCAGAATAGCTAGCTAAAACTGCTACTGGCCATGCTGTTTGAGGGATCCTGGGAGGCATAGTTAAAAAAAAAAAAGAACTTTTCCAAGCTTTGACATGTAATGGACAGATTGCATACCTTGGAGTTTGCTCCTCCCTGATACTCTCCTCATTCCATTCTTAAATCATTTTCCAATGGATTTGAACACTCCAAATATCCTGCACAGTGACAGCTTGGCTGCACTCATGCTTGCTACAGGCAGGGTCAAGGTCACTATTGACGCATGCAGGAGAATGGTTGAGATGTTCAAAGACATAAAACGTTACCAATTGTAAATTGTACACTTATCTTATGGAACAGTTGTGGTAGCTAGAAATGGGCACGATGTGCAATCAAAAGATAGTATCGACTGAAGAACAGTTAAATAGCATTTGATAAGAACTTTGGATCTACTGGTGAGGACACTTGAATACAGGTACTGACAAAGAAATAATTTGTGCAGATCTAAAGTCAACAACAAAAACTGAATTGAAACCAATGATCACACCGGCAGATAGCCTGAAGTGTTTTATTTTAAATGAAAGACACAATCAAATCAGCTGTTGTGCAAGTTCTTCTCTAGTCAAGAAAGGTGTGTGTGTGTGTGTGTGTGTGAGTGGGTAGATTCAAATATGAAACCAAGAGTTGACAGCTTTCAATTTCTTACCTTTATTTAATGCTTCACATCTAAAAGATAATGATTGTAATGGAAAGATGGTTCTATTTTTGAGGACTGGGAAGGCTTTTGATGTGGTGGTGTAGGTGGTGCTTTTTTTCACATTCTGGCTACATACAAAATTACTGTATGCCTGATTTGTTTGAAGCTTGGTAGCAACTGAGAAAAGCCAAGCATTTCCACCCACAACTTTTGGCTACTGATTTGGACTATGCCAGCTACATGAAGCCTGCTCTTTCATTTAAGAATCCAGAGCCATCCATGTGGCTTGATGGCCACATTGCCCAGCCGTCATCCATTAAGAAAACACACTTGGAGGTGGCAGGGGATAACCTCTGGAATATGGGCAGAATGCAACCCACAGACCCTTTCTATCTCCCCATCTCCCCTCCTAAACATGTTTCTCTTGAACAATCAGGATTGCAACATGCAAGCACCCAAAAGGAATCTTCCAGTACCTTTAATGTAGAAGTGGTCCACTTGTGGCTGTCTAGATTATTTTGGACAACTCTCACCAGCCCTATTCAGGTAAGGGGTGCTGCAAACTGAAGTCTGACGACATTTGACAGCTCATATATTCTTCTTTGCTTTAATGAAAGTCATTTCCAACCCTAATTGCAGTGTGTGTGCGTGTGTGGGCGAGAGATAAGGTGTATGTATGTACTGCAGAGGATCAATTTGAAAAAAAACATGGGCTGGGCTGGGAAGAGTTAACTCATTCCTGTGACTCCAAATATCCCCCAACCCATGAGGGAACTGCACTTTTAAAGTCTTGCTTTGGTTCCAGTAGGTGGCTTTCCCCTAGTTTGTCTGTGTTATGAATCTTAGTTTTAGCGTATGTAAGTGTGCATATGAATAAATGTGTTTTATTGGAAAGGCCATAGTACCATCAACCCTTCAAACCCACAGATTCTTGACTCATGAATTCAACCATCCATGGCTTGAATATATATATATATATATATATATATATATATATATATATATATTCCCCAAAGCATTTGTTAACTGCCCTTGAGCTGACCCCAAATCATGGCAACCGTGTGGATGACACATCTCCAAGACTCCCTATTCTCCACTGCTCTACTTAGGTCATGTAAATTCATACCTATGACCTTCCTGACTGAGTCTATCCATCTGGCAAACTGTCATCCTCTCTTTCTGCTACCCCCACATTTCCTAGCATTGTTGTCTTTTCTAATGAATGGTGCCTTCTTATGATGTGGCCAAAGCATGACAGCCTCAATTTGATCATCTAGCTTTCCAGGGAGAATTTAGGTCTGATCTGTTCATTTGTTTGTCTTTTTAAGTGTCCACAGTATCATTAGCACTCTTCCATGTAAAGGTCACCACTTTATTATGCCATTGTATTTAATGGGACTCGAGCATCAACAGATTTTGATACTCACGGGGGATCCTAGAACCAAACCCCAGCAGATACTAAGGACTTGCTCAAACTATGTTGTGGGTGCTTTGTGTATTCCTGCATGTCAGAGGGTTGGACTGGGTGGCCCTTGAGGTCTCTTCCAGCTCTATGATTCTATATATGGTTGAGAAAACTGGACAGTGAAGAAAGCTTACAGGAAGAAATCAACTCAGTTGAAACATGGTGCTGGAGGAGATTTCTACAGATACCATGGACTTCTAAAAAGACAAAATGCATAGGTCTTAGAGCAAATCAAGCCTGAACTCTCACTAGAAGCAAAGATGACTAAACTATGGCTGTTATACTTTGCACATCTCATGAGAGAATCTAACTCATTGGAAAAGAATATAGCACTTGGTAAACTGAAAAGCAGTAGGAAAAGAGGGAGATTGCACTGCAAGTGGATTGATTCAGTCAAGAAAACCAGAGCCCTGGGTTTGCATGAGCCGAGGAGGATAGTTGATGACCAGGAATCTTGGAAGTTTCTCATTCTTAGGGTTGCCATAAGTCAAAATTGACTTGATGACAAATAACAACAGTGAATGCATGTATTTGTGTATGAGAGAGTTATTAATTAGTTTGTATTCTCTCTCTCCTCTTAAACCATTTTCTTTGACCTCTCCAAGTTAGCTTGAACTGTTTTTTGCTCTGGTCCTACCCACTCATTGGTGTGAAGCACCTAGAAACTTAGGCCCGATACAGATGGGCAAAAAGCGCTGTCCTGGGGTCGATTTAAGGGCTCGAGAAAGCGGAGCGTCTCCACACTCCCGAGCCCTACCACACTCTCCCGTCACCATTTTGGTGCGCACACCTTCAGACGGTGTGCATGCCGATGATGTGCATTGTGCGATGCATACAAATGGCGTGGCACACAACAAAGATCACCGCTCCAGGGTGCTAATGATGCCTTGGCAGCGGCAGAAAAACAAGCCTCATTTTGCAGCTCTTTTTCTGAGCGCATCATTGCCATGACATGTGGTTGCTATGGCAATGATGTGGGGCATAAAGAGGTGGCCTCTATCCGTCCCTTTCTCCCCATCTGTCCAGCCCCTTAGTTGAGGGGGATTGACTCTTAAGCTGCCTAATGTTTCCTGCTTTAACTTTTGATGGACATGTTTTGCTTTATGACTTTATACTGTTTTTCCCTAGACTCTTTGAAAGGAAGGGCAGGATGTGAAAGAAAAGCAATTCTCCTATATAATTCTGTAATATTATTCTGTAGTCTATTTTTCAAGCAGTTTTTGCAGGGCTCTGTCCATGTAAATCCCACACTTTTTAAAATGTGCCTTCAAGTTGACTCTGACTTGGGGCAACCACATCCTAGGGTTTTACTAGCAAGATTAGTTCAGAGGGGGTTTGTCATTGTTCTCCTCTAAGGCTGAGGGAACGTGACCTGCCCAAGGTCATCCAGTGGATTTACATGGCTGAGCAGGGATTTGAACCTTGGTTTTGGAGAATCCTAGTCCAACACTCAAACCACCACACCACTTACACCACTACAAAATAGGGGTTCTGATTTGTCAGCAAATACAGTATCTCAGTGTCTATTATGATGTTATCCTACCAAAGATGACTTGCTCATTATTAATACTGCTTTTGCAGTCCTTAGTTATTAACTTAATAACCAATGGAGTCCAAGTCATGGGTTTTTGCTTAGTCTATGCACTGTGCTGCTAAATAATGCAGAATTTTGGTTTTCCTTCTTTTAAAGTAGCTTCCTGGACAATTGAACTTAATGGTATATATCATGGCATCTTGCTGACAGGGATGATGATACCATGGTGCCTGCCTGGATCTGCAAAGAGTCAGAGGTAGAACGATTTACCCAGATGTTTACCCCAAGGCAGAACTTGCTCAAACAAAATGCTGTGGTTATGATTAAGAGCAGATTTTATTTTGGCAAAAATGTGTCTCAATGGCATTATTTAAGACTATTAAACACCAAAAATCTCCAGCTGTAGGAAAGCATTTCTCAACAGAAATGAGTTTCAAACTGCATTCTTAAGCTGAAATAGCTGGATCATGCATCTATAACATCTCTGTCCTATTTTGAGGAGAATCTATAGGAGTAAAATTTCATCAGGAGTGGATGTAAACATATGGAGACAATCATGACAATTTTCAGATGCCCATAACATTACCAAAAGAAAGTGTATTGTTCTAAGACTTTATTTATTTATTTGTATTTAGTGAGGTCCCATAGAATCTGAGGCACTAAGCTGTAGTTTACATGATTTGCAAGTACATCTGGCACTGATTTCCACTCAATGGAAATGAAACGAATTGTGATAAGTTAAAATGCTTGATGAGATCTGATTGATATCTTCTCCTTTAATAGCAAGAGAATTGCCCTTCATGGTGTGGTGAACTGAGAAACAGGCATGGATAAGTAGGAAATAAACTTCTTTCAAAGAATGCTCTCTATTCCTATTCCTTCCTACTTAAATTCATTCCTGTTCAGAATAGGAATTGTATATGAATGAATGAATAGGTATTGCCTTAGAGACTGCTGGGGTAGGAAGTTTTTGGTCTTCCAGAAGGCACTGAACAGCAGCATTTCTCCAGTCCAACAACTGTGGAAACTGCCACATAATTCCTATCCCTGGACTAGAGAAGACTCCATGTTGCCTAACATCCTAGACAGCTAAAAGAATTGCCTTTTGAAAAAAACCAAAACCAAACCAGTTCAGCTTGGATTAACTGTGAAAAAACTACTACAAGCTCATTGAAATGAACTGAAAAAAATCTCAATGCACAACTCCAAATAGTAACTCAGAAATGCATGTAGCATACCTAGAAAATTAACATAAAGTAATAGAAAATGAGTACTACGTAACAATTTTTTTTATTACTGTAACAGTTAATAGTATTAGACTGCTTTTAAACTGCTGTAATGAGTAATGGAATGAATTGCTTTTAAACATAATGAACATAAGTTAAACTTACCTTTCTGGGCTCTGAGCAGGTCTATGAAGATACATGCATGCTTCTAGTTATATCACAGCCTTCTAACTATGGCTGAAAAATCAATTGTTACTTGCAATTAGAGTGGATATATTGAATCAATGAAATTTACATAGATACCAGCTTACAAGTTACCATTGATTCAGTGAGTATACTTTAGTTGGGACAAACCCCTGGATTTGAGAGTAGGAAGTTAAAAGTGGGGTACAATTTCAACATTTGTATGCTAAACAAACATTACCTATTTAACCTTCCCCAGAACCTTTATTGTTGTATAATTCACATAGGATTAGACCACAAGTAAGGTATTTTATGGAGGATTTGTGAAGTTAAACGACATTGTCACCTGAGGATTTGTAAGTAATGGAGTCACTTGCCATGATTTTTTTAATGGACAAGAACCAACTGGGACAATTTTTGCCTCAGCAGATCAATTGCATTTGTGCTAGTGTCCCAGTGGGGGTTTGTTGTTATTGTTCTGACTAGTGCAATTTATTGTGACATAAAAGGTCCAAGGCCATTTTGTTGTTGGAATATACTGCAGAGAAGCTGGTATATGTCTTGAGACCACAGAACTCATTCTTCTGCCCAAACAGAAAGAAACTGAAAGATTGTAATCTGAAACCTCACCACATACTTAAACAGCCTACTATTTACTAAAATAGAAAGTGTCCTTCTCAGGAAATGAAAACAACAACAACAACAAAAAAATGCAATCAAAAGTCCATGTTGGTATTCATGATTCCTTCAATGAGAGAGGCTGCACTGCAAATTAAATCCATGGCTACACTATCAACAGTGTTAAATTATTTCCCCATGTTCAGGATGGGGTGGGTGGTTATTGCAAATATAATTCCATGTTACTGTTTTTTCATTGTGGCGTATGTGGGTGGAAGTCAGTTCCCACTCACAGAAGCAGGGAAAGAGAAAAATATACCTGGCTATAGCTGTTCTGAGAAGTCTAGAAGTGAAGTGAAATGAAAATACTGTACTGTACTTCAGGCAGGGACATAGCCAAGGGAGGGGTTCTTGGGGTCCGGACCACCCCCTTCCATTAGAAAAATGAATGGTGCGTGCTGCTGCGCCACCGCGCACAAGCCCCATTATAATGGTGGCAGTCTGGACCCCCCCTTCCTAAAATCCTGGCTATGTCCCTGCTTCAGGGGAAGTTCTGGAACACTGCTTTCAGAGTACAGTAATTCTGAAGGTGACTGCTGCACATCTGAAGATGAAGACACTGTGCTACCTGTTGAATGCTGCTGAGAACATAAAGACAACATTCCCTAAGAGCACTTGTTAAGGCACATTTACAGTAAAGGAACAATTTCCAACAATGCTGCTAGGTATAGTTGGAAGAGATGGGTTCCAACATCATCTAAGGGACAGGCCTAAGAGGTGGGAGGGGAAAATGTGCACACTCACTAGATTAGATCCAGGAAGGACCAAGTGAAGAAAATGGTGCCATCAGAGGCAGAGGGAGGACTTGGTCTACAAATCCAACTGAATTCTCCAAGCTGAATGTATACACTGGTCTATTACTCCTGATGTAGGTGTAGAATAGACAATAAGAAGCCTTGAAGAAACTACTGCACCCACTTTCAGAACAACGATGAACCTAAATTAATTATGTGAATTTATAAAGTGCTTGATGTTTTACAAGGAAATGAGAGTATACGCAGAGACAAAGGACAGGTCATCTAACAATTGGTGAATATCTGGTTGTGCTAAGAGGTAAATATTCATTCTAGTAGCATATATTAAGTAAACCAGGAAAATATGGCATAAAACTGCCACAGTGCTATAATGCTAAGGCATCTTATCCTTGGAAGAGAAAAACTTACCTTGGCAGGGAGTATACAATGAGAAACCCAGCTTAGTTTATAACAATGGCTCTCAACTGCACCATATTTTAAAAACTGGAAATAATGTAGTGTACATTTTTTCACCAGGTTATCAGTGTCAGAAAATATACTAACTAAAGACCTTATGTATGATGGTAACCGCTAAAATATGCATCTATCCCCTGCTCAAGTAGATGGTGTACTGCATGTGGGCAATACACATGCAAGAAAATTTCCATGCACCATTCAGGTGAAATGCTCTTGTTGGCTGCAGGTTGGCCGGCACAAAGACTGGCCCATCATAGGAGGACATTTCCCTCAGCAGAGAGTATTTTCCGAATGGGATAGAAATTTGTCCCATTGTATCATGAATGTTACATATGCCCCTTATCATATCAACAAAGGGTGCTTCCAGAAGGATGGTTATCAATCAAAAGGCAACATGCAGCTATTCCATTATTTCTCTCCCCATCTCTTTCTCTCTCACATGGATGATTTTCTGGTAAGAAAAAGAAGAAGAAGACAGAAACAGCAGTGGGGAAACTGAAGAAGAAAGTAGTTGACTTCCTATAAAATTCCACGCAATTGCACAATAAAAAGACTAATCTGGGAACACCCACAGAAGCTTAATTTCTTTTGATTACACTTTATAACAAGCACGCCCTTTTCTTAATCTGTAATCTTATGAGAATAGTTTAAAGGAAGAAAAAAAAAGAAAAAAAGAAAACCTGTTACCGTGTTATTTAAAAAGTTGTTCTCTCCTTCTCATGCCACCCATAGATGTTTTCAGGCTTTCAGTAGTTCTTGCATGGCTCTAACCTTTCCTTTTATCTTATAAGATTTTTCCACATTTCTTCACTTAGGCTGCATCCACACTGTAGAAATAATCCAAGTTGACCCCAATTTAACTGTCACGGCTCAGTGTTAAGCAATTTTGGGAACTGTAGTTTTGTGAGACATGTAGCCTTCTCTGTCAGAGAGCTCCGGTGCCACAACAAATTACAGTTCTCAGAATTTCCATAGCATTGAACCATGGCAGTTAAAATGGGG
>NC_056524.1:32880254-32887136 GCF_019175285.1 Sceloporus undulatus | reverse complement strand
TAGAAGGAAAACACACGGGTCTGGATTTGCACGTGAGAATGTGGGTCTCCTTCCTCCTCCTCCTCCTCCTTGGCCCCTTTTAATACTAAGCCCTGCTCGGCCACATGCTCCAAGAGGAATCCATTTTGCAAGCGGCGTGGGTCTCTCTCTCTCCTCCTCTCTCTCTGTTGTCTGATGCAATATTTAGTATTTATCGGCTGGAAGGGAAAGGTATAGAAGGAGGAGGAGGAGGAGAAAGAAGAGGAATCTGCCTTGGAAGGCTGCATCCACACTGCAGAAATAACCCGGCTTGAGACCGCTTTAACTGCCCTGGCTCATTGCTAGGGAGTTCTGGGAAGTGTAGTTTTGTGAGACATTGAGCCTTCTCTGTCAGAGAGAGCTCTGGTCCCACAACAAACTACAACTCCCAGGATTCTTCCCTAGCACTGAGCCAAGGCAGTTAAAGCGGTCTCAGACTGGATTGTTTCTGCAGTGTGTCCTGGACCCTAGACTCCTTCTTTCTTTCTTTCTTTCTTTTAACTAATTGTGTTAAGAAAATGTTAATACCTGGATTAGATCTTTTTTTTAAAATGCCTAGTTTGACCCTAAACCATCTGGTTTCAATAAAGAAATACATTTTAATAAAGAAAAATCAGATTAAAAATAAAATAACTACCACACTTGTTCAACTTTGGCCTCCTGGGTCCTGCCTTGGGTCCCGAATGTACGTTTACAGTGGAAAGTATTGGCACGTTCTGCCAGGGCTCATGCCCAAAGCTGTCACCTTGGAATATCTATCTGGCCTTATTTCTTTCTCTTAAATCAGACTTTTCCCCATTTCCCCTCAATAAGGGAATTCAGAGCCACTAATGTATATTTAAAACGATGCACATTAAAAAAAACTATGCAAAAACCTAAATTAACGATAAATATAAGATTTTAAAAGCAGTTCATTAAACAATTTTTTAAAAATCAAGTTTAAAAATTAGGTATTAAAATATTAAAGTTTTATTAAAAGGCCATAAACAAATCAGGACGCACTAAAACAAATGTCATTAGGGAAATCATAGTTGGCCATAGAGAAACCATACTTGCCCATAGGGGAACATTGGAAAATACTTGCCCTTAGGGAAACCCAAAGTATTCTGCAATGTTTCTCTAAGGACAATTATGGTTTCTCTATGGAGAAGCATGGTTCCCCTATGGATAGTACTGTCATTTCTTTTAGTACAGATCTTAAATTCCCAGAATTCCATAGAAGGAGCCAAGGCTGCTAAAGTGGTGTCAAACTGGATCGCTTCTGCCATGTGGGTGCAGCCTAAGGGAATACTTGGGAGCGGAGAAAGGGAGAAAGTCGGTTTGGTCGCCTGTCCCATTTCCTCCCTTCCCCACCTTCCTAGATGAATGCTTCCCCAGTTGCAGACCCCCAATTGGCAGCGATCGGCAGATCTAATTCGGTTTAAGGTTGAAAGAAGTCCTGCCTTAAATGGTGCTTTTTCGACTTGTGCTGGGAGGGGGGGGGGGGCTGGTTCCATATAATGAGTCATCATTAAACCCAGCAGCCTCTCCTTTCTCTTTTGACAGAGATTGTCCCAGGATCAAGTAGTATCTCTCATAGTTTGCTTTTTCTTAGGAGGCTTAGGTTTCTGATGCAATTAACCTGCGCATTAAATCAGAAGCTATGAGCTATTTATGGTAAAGAAACTACTCGTGGCAGGACTTTCTAGCAAAGGGGGAAGGGTGCGTGTCAGAGGAAGGTGTCTGGGAATTGGCTGTTTTTATGTACAGCCGACCCTCCATAGCCACAGATTTTTTTTAATCCATGAAGTCAACCTCCCACAGTTTGAAAATACAGTATATACTGTATACACTCCTGTATAAGTCTAGAAATTTTAGCCAAAAAATTGACCCCCCCCAAACCTGAGTCAACTTATCCACAGGTCAATGTAAGTACTGTACTTTAACTCTTATTTAAAAAGGAACCATCTCCTGGTGAAGGGCAAGAGTCCTGGAAATAATGCGCCCCCCCCAATTTATTCTCTCTCCTCTGTCCTACTTTTAGTATGAGCACAAACAGTTATGCCTGCTGAAGTTTTGTACGTTCTTTGGCATTGTTTTCCTGTATTTTGTCCTTTAGATCCTTTGTTACATGGCCCTAAATTTTCTCCTCAACTTATCCATGGGTCATATCAAAATCCATAATTTTACCCCCAAAATGTGCCCTTGCCTTATACGTGAGGTTGACTTATAGTTCAGTATATATGGTGTGTGTGTATATGTGTGCTTGCTTATTTGAATATATATATATATATATAATTCAAATAAGCAAATCTTGATTTTGCTGTTTTATGGAAGGAACAGCATTTTACTATGTCACTTAATGCTACTTAAGCATCCACAGATTTTAGTATCCATGGGAGGTCCTGGAACCAAAGCTCACCAGATACCAAGGGCCTGCAGTACTGAGTTTCATGCTTTTCTAACTTCTGGGGGGGGGGGGGGATGACTTATTGGTTTTGTTGTTGTTGTTATTGTTTTGGTTTTTTTACTTCCGCCTTCAGTTTCCTCTTCTAATAAAAAGCAGTAAAACCCAGAACGCAAGCAGTTGCTATGAAGCTTCTAGTAACCAAAGACACATTGCTTGTGTTTCCCTAGCATTAAAACTCCTGAAGTTGGTTTCATTGGCTTCCCCCACCTCCTTACCTCACAACTTTAGCGGAAATTCTGAGTGTGATTGAATGCATGAATCCAGCTGGTTGTTTTAAGTTTGTAAAGGAAACTGTTTAGGGCAGGAAGTAACATTAGGTTGGTATCAAGAGATAGTTAATTCTCTGGAGTCTGATTGCCTTTTAAGTGCCTGTTGTCAACAATAGTACCTGCAGCTAATAATAATCAGAAGATCTGACATCATGTCATTCTTTTTTTAAGGGATTTGTATACTGCTTCTTCAGCAACCCAGTTCCTGGATGATATAATAATAATAATAATACTTTATTCTTATATACCGCTATTCCTTTTTCAAGATGATTATTACCAGATAGCACAAAAACATCAGGTACAATGGGACACAAGCAGCAAGTTTTATTGCTTTCCTCTAAAACCACAGAGCTGTTCTGCGAGAGTAGTGTGTCATTTGAAAACTTGTGTTTATGAAGACATGCAGTACTTATGAAATGTTCATTTTTAATAAATGTACTTAATTGTTTTGGGGGATCTAGATTCTAAAATCTTGCCGGTATCCTCAGTATGCTACTGTCAGGCCAAAGGCTGGCTTAGTCCACCTGTGCTATCAGAGGAGGAGCTGAACAAGTAATGTCATGGGGAGCATTGACCCTATTTACTTTACAGTGACATTAAATATACTGGCTAGTTACTGCTGGATGACGTTCTTGGATTGTGGGAAGTAGGTTGGAAGGGTAAAAGCATTTTGTTCCTACCAGATAGAACTAGTGACCCATCTATCTCAGGATTATATACATGGAATACAGAGCCTGGGAAAAGTTAACTTTTGGACTACATCTCCAAAAGTCGCTTCAGCCAACATGACCAATGGCTCTTTTGAATCTTAGGCCTGTTCCGCACATGCCAAAAGTATGTGCTCGGTGCTTATTAAGGGCGCCACCATCTTGACGTAGCGGACACTTAGCATCTGCACGTCTCTGCGTCATTATGATACCGCAAGTGCGTCAATGGTGCTTTGTGGCATCATAATGGAGCCGCAAAAAGAAGCCGCGTTTTGCGGCTTCTTTTTGCTGCTCGGAGGAGTCACGTGGTTTGTCTGCTGCGGCTCCTTTGCGCAGCAAACACCGGCGCCGGCAGACCGCCCTTTTGCCCTAGGCAGCAAGGGTTGATTTCATTTAAATGTGTTTTAAAAGACCTTTCTAAGGACTCAATTTTATTTTTTTAATTGTTGTTTAAGTCACTAGTGAAGAAGATTGTATTCAGTGTTCTCCAACATGCTTTCAGTTAACCATAGTTCAGTTCAGCCTTTTTCATTTTGTAGCATATTTGGAATTTTGAAACAGTGCAGCATGGGCATGTGCAGTTGGATATACAGATTGCGTCTCCCTTTTCCAAAATGCTTGGGACCAAAAGTGTTTGGGATTTTGGAGTTCTTTAGATTTTGGAATATTTGCTTGTACATAATGGGATATCTTGGGGATGTGATCCGAGTCTAAACATGAAATTTATGTATGTTTCTAACGACAACAACAATATTTATTTCTTACCCTTCTTTCCCCTTGTATTGAGGCAGGGAACAACAACAAATAACAATACACAATATCAGTTAAAACACATTAATTAAAATGTGCAACAGTTAAAACAGACAAATAAGACATGCATATTCTAAAACAATCCACATTTAAAATTCATCATTTAAAAGTCATCTGGATAAACCTGCACAGCTGGTTTATTAGCTGAAGCTGATAGTAAGCACTCCTGGCTGTCAAATCTATTTGAGCTGTCATTTAGAGCAGTGGATCAAGAAGTACCCCCAAACTATGAAGATAATCTTTCAGGGTGAGTGTAACCTCATCCAGAACTGGCTGACACACTTCCAAACCCAGATTAAGACCTTGATAGGAAGCACCTCTGTCTTGTCTGGATTCAGGTTCAATTTGTTTTTCTTCATCTAGCTCATTACTTCCTCCAGGCATTCAATTAGGAGACACACTCTCCTTATCTGAGGTTGCATTTGAAAATATATTTATGTGCTTTATACATATAGCCTGAAGGTAATTTTGTACACAATATTTTGAATGCAATATTTTAAATAATTTTGTGAATGAAATAATTTTGTGTACATTGAAGCATCAGAGAGCAAAAGTGTCACTATCTCAGCTATCCATGTAGACAATTTTGGATTTTGTAAGGGAGACTCAATTTGTAGCAAATTTTCAAAATGATAATCTGCATAATTTTTATATAACATCCCCTCCATGTAAATTATGGCTTACATTTATAGATGACACATGTAAAACCCACAGATTCCATACTTGCTAACATTGCCATAGTGAACAACAGTGATTCAAGGATCTTTCTGATTTGGGTTTTTTTTTTTTTTTTGGCATGGTGTGTATGTGTTTTTTCCATGGGTTGCTGTCAAAATGCTATCAAGTCACAATATTATTTTTCAGGTTTTGGAGGGAATCCTTTGTAAAAAAAAAATTAAAAAATTATGAGGCTCCAGTAGAAACGGTGATATCTACATCTTTTGCTATCCAGTGCCTCATTATTTTCATTTTATTTTGGGGTGTGCACACACGTCACTCTCTTCAAAAGGCTGATTGCTATCTCTACAGGAATACTTCAGTTAACAATATGGATGTGTTTCTTGGCATTATTGCTTTTACACAAAATTTACTATCAGAAGCAGAAATAACATGGAAATAATAGGCATTGCTTCATATAACAATAAAGAAGACTATTTTATATTTCAGCAATTTTTAATTTAAAATTAACAGTATGCATATGTGAAATAAAACAACCAGGTTAGGTAAGCTGTGCATAAATAAAGAAAAAAACATGTTAAACCTTCTAGAGATCATTTGAAGGCTTCTCTTAAAATGCATCAAAGGATGCCTTTTTCTTTTATCAGCCTCTCCTTTTCCTATGATTCCCTTTTTGGTGACCAGATGTATAGAACAGGACAGTGAAAAGACAGAACTACTGAAATACTTTCTCACTCTCTCTCAGTCTTTTCCCAAAAGGACAACAGTGTTCAAACTGGGGAAAATGGAGCAGATGATACAGTAGGAGAAATCCAGCACAGAATAGGTAAAGAGGTACTACAAGAATACCTGGCTACTGTAAATGAATCCAAATCTCTAGCGCCAGATGAACTTCATCCAAGAATATTAAAAACTGGCCAAAGTAATTAAGAACTATTGGATATAACATTTGAGAACTGGAGAACAGAAGTCCCAGCAGAGTGGAGGAGGGCAAATGTTTTCCCCGTCTTCAAAAGGGGAAAAAAGAGGGTCCAAATAATTACTGTCCAGTCACCCTGACAATATCAAGAAAGATGATAGAACAGATAATGAAACAGACAGTCTGTAAACACTTAGAAAGGAATGCCATGATCACTAAAAGTCAACATGGATTTCTCAAAAAAGACAAGTTGTGCCAACTAACCATGTCTCTTTTTGATGGAGTTACACATTTGGTAGATGAGGGAGATGCTGTGTATGTAGTGTGTCTGGATTTCAGTAGGGTCTTTGACAAATTTCCTCATGGTATCTTTGCAAAAAAGCTAGTAAACTATGGGCTATATAATGTGACTGTTAGGTGGATTTGTATTTGGTTGACTGACCAAACCCAAAGGGTGATTTCCAATAACTCCTCTCCATTATGGAGAGAAGAGACTAGTGGGGTGCTACAGAGTTCTGTCCTGGGCCCAGGACTGTTCAACATCTTTATTAATGACTTGGATGATGAAATAGGGGCATGCTTATCAAATTTGCAGATGACACTGCAAATTATTAGGTCCTCTAGGGTAGCTAATACCCCAGAGCAGGGGTAGGCAACCTGCGGTCCATGGGCCGGATGCGGCCCGGCAAGGCCTTGGGACCAGCCCCAGCCCGGTCCTGCTGCCGATTGCCGCCGGAGCCTTTAGCCTATCAGGAGGAGGCGGGCAAGGCGGGCAAGCGACAGGCAAGGGGAGCAAGCGGCGGGCAAGGGGGGGGGGCAATTGTCTATAGAAGCCTCCGAAACATGCATTTATATTAACATTTTTTAAAAAATCTGCAAATTTTTAGCGTGTCCATATTTTTTTAAAAAGTGTCCTCCATTTGAAATTTTTGTCCTACATTTGCCCCGGTTTATTTATTTATTTATTTATTTATTTTAAAAATATTTAATTATTTATTTTTTGGCTTCGGCCCCCCAGTTGTCTGAGGGACA
>NC_056524.1:32871643-32877254 GCF_019175285.1 Sceloporus undulatus | reverse complement strand
GAAGCCTCCGAAACATGCATTTATATTAACATTTTTTTAAAAAAATATGCAAATTTTTAGCGTGTCCATTTTTTAAAAAAGTGTCCTCCATTTGAAATTTTTGTCCTACATTTGCCCTGGCCTATTTATTTATTTATTTATTTTGAAAATGTTTAATTATTTATTTTTTGGCTTCGGCCCCCCAGTTGTCTGAGGGACAGCAACCTGGCCCCCGGCTCAAAAAGGTTGCCTACCCCTGCCCCAGAGGACAGGTTCAGAATTCAAAATGACTTGGAACAGATTAGAGAGCTGGGCCAGAAATAGCAAAATGAATTTCAGCAGGGAGAAATGCAAGGCACAGTGCGCCAACGCAATATGCGGGCTTGCCATCCACAGATTCAGCCTCACGCGGACTGATGTTAAAAAGTGTTGGACAATGGAACATACTGCATAGGAGTGTGGTGGAATCACCTTTTCAGGTCTTTTTAGACAACTTGGATGTCCATCTGTTAGGAATGCTTGATAGTGTCCATGTAATATGTCATGTGTGTTTTGCTGTGTTCTAAGTTCTGCAAATTGCATATTTTCCAAAACACCTGTGGAAGATATTAAGCCAGGATTCTGCACTGATAGCAAATTATCATTTGGCAACTATGCATGCAGAAACAGAATACAGCTTTGCTATTCAGGAATGGAAATCAGTATCAGGAAAATCTATATCAACAAAGCATTGCGGTGAATATACAAGCCCAGTTTCTGAATCCTATCAGTGATCCATCTGAATCATTTTGTGAAGATTGTTCATTTTAGAACATTTTAGATTTTACTGTGTGTCTGTGCACACTTTTTTTTGTTTTCAACGGGACAGACTCCCGACTAAAGAACTGCAGCCTTTGTGTGTGCTTATCAGTGCTGTGATCTGTGAGCTACTATCTTGTACTTTGTGTTGTTTATTTGTATGAATTAATATTTTTAGTGTACAGTACACCACCTATATAATTCTGGTCATTGTGCAATCCAGATGTAAACTAGGAGACTGTAACTGAGGTGGTATCAACATTTCACAACTCATGGAATATCTTCACTTGATGCTGAGAAGGAAGGAAGAAAAGGTGGGTGAGGCTGCGGAAATAAACATGAAAACAGTCAAACTATGATAAATGTTTGAACCAGTTGGAATTAATGAAAACCTTACCTTTGTTTTATTGCTTTTATAATTAAGATTTTAAAATAATTATTTTGTAATTATGGTGTAATTATAAGAGAACAATCTTTTAGCTTTGTTTATACTTGTCCTTTGAGGCATTTTCCCTGTAGTCATATTCTTAAGACCAGTTCATGATGCTCATGAGAACTGTCTGCTCAGATGAGCAATGTAACAGATGAATAAATGGAATATGATGCTCGCAGCAGCTTCTGTAACTCCAGCATTGGCTCTAATATTAGCTAAGATGAAATTTGCCAGTGCTGTGATCTGTGAGCTACTATCTTGTACTTTGTGTTGTTCAACCACAAATGGGTCTGCTTGCTCTATTGCAGACCTCCACAACTTGACAGTAGGTAGGGGCCTAAATTAAAATAGGTTGGGCTTCTTCAGTCTTGTTAATTATTAATAATAAATATTATTAATATTAATTCCATCCTCTCCTTCCTCTGCCCGGCCCTCTCTTCAGGAGAAAGCAAAGCAATGGAGAAACCTTGAGGGGTGAGCATTTCTCCCTCTTCTTCCTTTGCCCCTTGGCCTTCTCAGGAGAAAGCTGAGCAGTGGAGGAGCCTTGCGGGTGAGTATTTGCTCATCCTCCTCCACATGGCCCTCAGTAGGCGGCTGAGCAGCAGAGGAGCCTTGAAGTTGTTCTTGAAGTTGTTCCTTGCGGGTTGCCCAAGATCCTTTGGCAGGCCACATGCTGCCCCAAGGCCATATGTTGTGCAGGCCTGCTCTGTTGTTTATTTGTATGAACTGTTTGGAACAATAACAGGAGCTTGAAATGTTTTGTTTCTCAATGATATGGTTGCTCCAAGATTGTAGATGTGGGAGAAAAATACCAAGAAGATATGATAAAACAGGAAAACTAGATAGGGCATGTAGGCATACACTCATAATTTGCAATTGCAGTTTCAGTTTAACCATGTCTTTCAACATCAGATTTATTTATTTACAGAATTAACCATGATGAGGTAGATCAAGAGTAAAGTCTGGCTGCTTTCCTACCAGGGGATGCTGAAAAGTTCTTGGCCTGACCCAGGTCCCAAAATCCGAGCATAATTTTGTCACTGCAGCTTGAAAGAGTGTTTTTTTGTATTTTAAATTGCCAATTTTCAGGATCATAGCTCTACTTTCTGTATTTTTTTCCGGATTATTGTTAGAACCATGTCAATGAAAACTCTGAAATTTTCAAATGCTGAACTCTGGGCTGTCAAGAAGTTCCTGTTTGTGCAGAAGAAAACGCCAAGAGTACATGATGCAAACACTGAGTGAAAAAGTGCCCGTCACACTCAACTATGAAGAAGTGATATGCCAACTTTTCATCACGGAAGATGCAGCAAGGTCTGGGACTCCTTGAATAGTGTCAGCTCCTGAAATTGTTGAGCGTGTTTATGACCTGATTTTGGCAATTCTCAGCTATAACAGTTGCTGAGACACTAGAGATATCTCAGGAACTCATCGGGTTTATAATTCAAGAGCAGTTGGCTGTGCAGAAACTGTCAGACTCATGAGTGCCAAAATATTTGAATGTCAAACAGAACCAAAATCAGGTGGATACCTTTGTTGATTTTGCAGCATTTTGAGCAATCTAGTGATAACTTTTTGGAACACATCATTGATGAAGCATGGTTACATCACTAGGATCTGGAGACCAAACAACAATTCTTGTTGTGGTACCACTCAGGTTCTTCATGGCTGAAGGAATTCAAAACTCAAAGATCATCAGGAAAGGTTGTAGCCACAGTTTTTGGGGATAAGGAAGGTATTTTTTGTAAATGACTTATCTTCAGAAGGGTCAATTAATGCAGAATTCTTTAAAGAAGGCATTGGAAAAACAGCAAAGGTGCTGCAGAAAGGTGTTCTCTTTTTGCAGTACAATGCACGTCCTCACAGGCAATGAATGTTATGAAGAATTTGAGGTTTGAATGTCTAAACCAGTCACGTTACTCACCAGATCTTGCTTAATCTGACTATTTCCTGTTTCAAGCCTTAAAAAGAGTTTTTTAAGGCTTGCTTTTCTTCAAAGCAAGTTTTCAAAGGATTCAGAGGTAATAGCAGCAGCTGAGCAGTATTTCAGTGACCTGATGTCAGATTTTTTTTTTTTTGGAAGGGTTAAAGAAACTTGAGAAATGACATACCAAATGTATTGAACTTTGAGGTGATATGTAAGTTTCATGTCTCAAGGTTGGTCAAGAACTTTTCAGTACCCCTCATAATGATTTATTTAGCCTTTTTTGGAAGTGATTCTCTTGGTAGTACAGTGAATCCTTGTTATACGCTGGGGTTTGGTTCCAAGATCCCCCGTGTATAACAAAATCTGTGTATGCTCAAGTCCCATTAAGTATAATGACATAGCAAAATGGTGTCCCTAATAAAAAATGGAACATCAAGGTAAATTTATACTTTTTTGGAACATTTTCAAACCGTGTATGCTTAAATCCGTGTATAAAAAATCCGTGTATAAGAAGGGCCGACTGTAGTCAGTTTGGCTGTCTTGAGAGCTCCTGCTGCGTCAGTGTAGCCTGTTGGCAATCTTTACTTTATTCTACCTTTGCAACTATTGTCTATACTGCCTTTGATTTAATTTCCTTTCATGTTTTTGTTTCTTTCTACTTCCTCCCACATTAGCAGTTATGCCGCTGGAAACCACTCCAATGATAAGTAAAGCTTTAAAACAGAGAAGCTACATTTTATTGCCTCTTATAATGCGACTCTATATCAGGAACTCTTTTGTACATGTTGAACTTGTTTTAAACTGTTGCACATGGTAGCTGCTGTTGTATCTTCTGCTTTTGTACTGAAGTGTGCAAAAATGCACTTAGCATGAGCTGAGCTCCTTACTCCAAATGGCAAGCTACTACAAATTGTCATTTGACATATAATTAAGTTATACCTCACTTTCTACAAAACAATGTGAGATGGTTTCAATACAACTAATGCAAACTAAATGAGATAAAAAATATAACATAAAACAAAAGGGCTCCTACAAAACAAAAGTAGTTTAAAGATCAGCAACACTTTAAAAATACAGTGCGCCCGCTCCATACGCGGGTGCACCATACGCGGCTTCTGGTTTATGCAGAAGCCACACGGCAATTAAATGAATGGCTCCCGTGCCCGTGATGCATTCGCACCACCCTGCCACGAGCATTAGCCCCCATTCTACTGAATGGGGCTCGAGCATACATGTTATTTGCCTTATGCAGGGGGTGGGTGGGTCCAAAACAGGTCCCCCACATAAGGCAAGGCTCCAGTGTATTAAAATACACTGTAAAATATTGAGAACTGTGCGGTTGTGTGTTGCTTGTCTCCTTCGACTTAAATGTCTACTGCTGGTCTTTAACCAGGACAACTTATTTATTTATTTATTTATTTATTTATACCCAGGTCCCTAAGCTGCTGCACATAGGGCATGGTTTTCAGACCTGTCACCATTTTGGTCACTCTCTGCTGGACACACTCTAGCTTGTCAATATCCTTGAATTGTGATGCCCAGACCTGTATGAAGTCTGACCAGAGCTTCATTGATTTAAGATCAGTTTTGAGGCTGTATCCATAACAGTTACTGTTTCAATGTAGATTCTGCATTTTTTTTTTTGCTCTCAGCCATTTTAGAGGCATTGTTGCTTGCCGAATTTTATTCTGAGGCCTTCAGAATCTTTCACAAATGATGTCTGGATGACTTTTTGCCAACATCAGCAGCTCTCTTCAAGTTACGCTGTTGATTACAATATGGAATGAGCTTGCTCAAGCTGGTTTTACTTAACATTGCCAAAACAGATAGACATACTACCACCAAAGTGAATTGCTATGTCCACGTATAGGAATTTAGCATGTAAATTAGCCATGTCACTTTACACATCAGTAATGAATTACCGGCTTTGCATGCAAAAGATCCCATGTTAGATTCCAGACATCCCCAATCCCAAACACTGTATTAATACAGTACTTGATTTATTATTTTGTATCAAGATGTTATATGGGTATACATATACATGCACTGTTTTTCATCATGTGCACCGTAAAAATGCTAGCAGCATCTGCCATAGTTTAGCCTTCTTGAAGGGCAGAGGTTTTTGAAATAACAGTGTGCATGTATTTGCATTTAGAGCCTAATAATAATAATAATAATAATAATAATAATAATAATAATAATAATAATAAGCAAAAGAGCCCTCCCTCCAGTTCATCTTCCTTGGTCCAGGCCTCAGAGGGAGAGAAGAATGCTGGACCTGATCCCCTCCCCCCCTCACCATTCCCTTCTCCTTTTGTGTCGTGTCTTTTTAGATTGTAAGCCTGAGGGCAGGGAACCGTCTATTATCCCCTCTGTTGTAAGCTGCCCAGATTTCCAGTGATTGGGTGGCATATAAATAAATCCTATTATTATTATTATTATTATTATTATTATTATTATTATTATTATTATTA
>NC_056524.1:32814844-32871633 GCF_019175285.1 Sceloporus undulatus | reverse complement strand
TTATTATTAAAATAAATCTGCATGCATAGTGTCCTCCATTACTTGTGTGTGTATTTGTGTGTACTGTGATAGTGTATCTTATGCATGGAAACTGTTTGGCTAACTGTTTCTGGCTTTGCACCATCTAGTTCTGGCTAGCTGCCAATACTGTGGCTCTCTGAAGATGCTTTGGCCATGTTTGCTTCATACTGCCTTCTGGAGGCCCCTTTCATAGATGTCTGCAATTGCAATGTAAGACCAGTAGGTCATGCAATTTGAAAAAGGCAGAAGCACTTCAGAGAGTTGCAGAGCTGAGGTGCTTATTCCAGTAGCAGTTGCTTTCATTTGAAAGCTTAACTTGCTTCAAGGCTGGCAACCAAGGAGTTACTGGATACCAGAGTGCAATAAAAAAGGGTTATAAGTGTGGGTTACTTCATGTGCTTAATATGTATCTAGTATACCTAAAGGCATCATATCCCATCTGATCTTGGAAGCTAAGCAGGGTTTAATACTTCAATGAGAGACTATATGCCAGAGTAATGAACTGGCAAAACCATATCTGAGTACAGTGGGCCCCTGGTATTTGTTGGGGTTTGGTTCCAGGACTTCCCATGGATAACAGAATCCATGGGTGTTAAAGTCTCATTAAATGCAGTGGATAGTAAAATGGCATCTCATATATAAAATGGCAAAAGGAGGGTTTGCTTTATGGAATTTATATGTCTTTTGAATAGTTTCAAGGTGTGGATGCTTCAGCCCATGGATATAGAAGACATGAATACTGAGGGCTGTCTGTATTCCTTATCTATCAAAACCCTATGGAATTCAATGGTTTGCCATCCATTGACAGGTGACTTAAAGGCACATCCCAGGTTTAACCACTGTCATCTCCAAGTAGGGCAAAGCAAGCCCCCTATCCTTCGGGAACTGCTGCCAACCATTAGAACAGTATTGAACTAGAAGAAAAAAATTGGCCTACTTAATATGAGGCTGCTTCCTTGGATCATTCATTACTTCATGGTATTTTCCAAAAGTCAAATGGTCAGTGTCTTAGCTGTACTCCTAGTGGATGTCCAAGGAACTCAGGAAAAGAGGTGGGGGCCTGAAGAGATTCTGATCTCTTATCTGCCATATACACTGCCTGGCATAGTACTCCTACTGCTTGTTACAAAAATTATTGTTATGTGTGAACAGAATGTACATTCTTCACATTGTAGGAAGCTTTGCAAGCTTTAGTGAAATTGGTTGTTCTGTAAGGGGGTTGTATTAGTAGGATGAGCGAACAAAAAAGTCTTTTGATACTGTAAAGCCTAGCAAACATATTATAGAATTCAAAGAAATAGCCATGTTAGTCTGGTATATCAATATGCAAAGGGATCTTGTAAAACCTTTGAGGCTAACTGTGAAAGAAGTTGGGCACGAGCTTTTGTAGACTTGGTTTACTTCCTTAGATGCAAGTATAGCATAAACATTTTTGGAGTAAAGCTTGCTTCATCAAATGTTCTTGGTATTAGCTCATGAACATTTATGTTGTAATAAATGTGTTATTTTTTAAGGTGTCCTAGGACTTGTTTTTTTCTCTAACAAACTAAGACAGATACAAAATAGTATCTTATGTCAAACATTTTCAGCTGAATAATGCAACATATGCTTGGAACATGTTTTGAAAGCATATGCAAAACTGAGTTTCTGAGAAACATTGATACTAGTTTTTGGTTATAGATGTTTGTGTTCACACAACTTGCTTCTAATGCTGGTAGTTCAATGTAAATGTGTGTTCTGCTGCTGCCCCTTAACTACTCTGCTAAAAAATTTTTTTACTGTTCAAGTTGCTCATGGAATTACGCATCAGTTTATGTATGCTGTCTGTAAGTGTATTGCTCAAAGGGCTGTGTGGCTGCTCTCATATAGAATCATAGAATCGTAAAGTTGGAAGAGACCACAAAGGCCATCCAAGGAGGGAGTGTGTTCCACTGTCGAACAGCCCTTACTGTCAGGAGGTTCCTCCTATTGTTGAGGTGGAATCTCTTTTCCTGTAGCTTGCATCCATTGCTCCGGGTCCTGTTCTCTGGAGCAGCAGAAAACAAGCTTGCTCTCTCCTCAATATGACATCCCCTCAAATATGTAAACAGGGCTATCATATCACCTCTTAACCTTCTCTTCTCCAGGCTAAACACCCCCAGTTCCCTAAGTTGTTCCTCATAGGACATGGTTTCCAGAACCTTCACCATTTTAGTTGCCCTCCTTTGGACACGCACTAATTTCTCAGTGTCCTTTTTGAATTGTGGTGCCCAGAACTGGACACAGTATTCCAGGTGGGGCCTGACCAAAGCAGAATACAGTGGCATTATTACTTCTCTTGATCTAGACACTATACCTTTATTGATGCAGTTTAAAATTGCATTGGCCTTTTTAGCTGCTGCATCACACTGTTGACTCATGTTCAACTTGTGGTCTACTTGGACTCCTAGATTCCTTTCACATATAGTCTCCTTAAGCCAGGTGTTCCCCATCCTATATCTGTTCATTTCATTTTTCTGCCCTAAGTTCAGTACCTTACATTTCTCCGTGTTGAATTTCATTTTGTTAGCTTTGGCCCAGCTTTCTAGTCTATTCAGGTCATTATGAATTTTGATCCTGTCCTCTGGGGTATTAGTTATTCATCGTAATTTGGTGTCATCTGTAAATTTGATAAGTATGCCCCCAATTCTGTCATCCGAGTCATTGATAAAGATGTTGAATAGCACTGGGCCCAGGACAGAGCCTTGTGGGACCCCACTGGTCATTTCTCTCCAGGATGAAAAGGAGCCATTGTTGAGCACCCTTTGGGTTCGGCCGGTCAACCAGTTACAAATCCATGCAACAGTTACCTTGTCTAGCCCACCTTTTACAAGCTTGTTTGCAAGAATGTCATGGGAAACTTTGTCAAAGTCCTTACTGAAATCAAGATATACTATATCCACAGCATTCCCTTCATCTACCAAGCTGGTAATTTTATCAAAGAAAGAGATTAGATTTGTCTGGCAGACTTGTTTCTCTGAAACCCAGGTTGACTTTTGTGATATAATTGTTTTCTAAATGTTCACAGATCTTTGTTTAAGATCTACTCTAGAATCTTCTTGGTATTGATGTCCAGACTAACTGGAACGATAATTGTTGGGATCCTCTTTTTTTCCCTTTTTGAAGATGGGACACACGTTTGCCCTCCTCCAGTCTCTGAACTTTCCTATTTCCAGGGGGTTCTCAAAGGAGTATTGCCAATAGCTCCGATATTACATTTTCCAGTTCTTTATATACTCTTAGATGTAGTTCATCGGTCCTGGAGACTTAGCGGCTTACACAACCGGCAGTTGGGACGTCACAGGACGTCTCCATTTTAAAAAAGGGGTGTTCTCTTCTAGATGCCCCCTGAGTCTAATACGGACTGTGTCCGTACCATATGGCGCCGGCCCTTCTACATGGCCGGACACCATAATTGACGTATATGGACTCTGAGCGTCTAAACGTCGCGTGGACGCTAATGACGTCATGAAATGCGCCCTGGCGCTTCGCGACGTCATCAGTATGCCGTGGAAAAGAAGCTCCATTTTGGAGCTTCTTTTTTGCTCTGCGCGGGAGCCGCGCAGTATGGCTGCTGCGGCTCCCGCGAGAGCAAGCGGCGGCGTTGGGCAGACCGCCTCAAAGAGGCAGTCATCGAACCCGCCTTAATTTCCTTTAGATTAAACAAGGTATTCCTCTACTATCTCTTTACTTATTCTGTGCTGTGAAATTCCCCTATTCTGTCCTCTGCTGTTGTTTTGAACTCCTCTTGGTGATTTTCCCGTTTTTTCCATTTCTTATACTGTACATGTTCCGTTTTTAAAAGTTAGCTCAGTGATGAAAGTTCCTTAGTCATCCATCGGCGTTTCTTGAGACATCTCCCATTTTTCTTCCTCACTGGAACTGTTTGAAATTGTGCCTTCAGTATCTCCCTTTGAGAAACTTCCCTCCATCCTGAACTCCCACTCTTTCTTTTAGTATTCCAACCGAGCATCACCCTCAGTACTCTCTAAGTTTACTAAAATCAGCTCTAAAGTCTAGAAGTGTGTTTGACTATGCCGGGCTTCTTTTCCACTGTATAACAACTTTCCAGGAGAACATGGTCCATTCCATCTAATGATTCTACCACTTGCACCCATTAACCAAGTCATCTTTGTGGGCTAGGAATCAGATCTAAAAATAGCTGACCCCCTTGTTGCTCTTCCACCTTTGGAAAAATGAATTGTCTCAAGGCAAGTGAGGACATTTGCTAGACCTTGAGGATTGGCTGAATTGAAATCCAGCAGCAAATATCAGGATAGTGTGACAGTCACCCATCACTACTACATCTCTCCTTTCAGAGTGTGTAGTTATCTGTCTAGAAAGGCATCATCAATTTCCTCCATCTGACTTGGGGGGTCTGTAGTAGACTCCCACCATATACATCCTTGTGTTTTTCTCCCCTTTAATTTTATCCAGATGTCTTCACTGGCTTCCAGTATTGATGTCCTGGATCTCTTCACTGGTGTTGTAAATATCTCGACAATAGTGCTATTCCTCCTCCATCCTGTTTGGCCTATTCTCTTAAAAAGGTTATAACCCATCTATTTCTACATTCCAGTTCTGAGACTCATCCCACCAGTTTCAGTGATGGCTATTATATCATTTGCTTTGTTGTACTAGGGAGTATGAGTCCTCATGCTTATTTCCATGCTCTGTGCCATTAGTGTAGAGTACATCACAGGACCATGGGTCTCTTTACTTGCTCCCTGTGCAACTTTTTTGACTCCCAACTGTTGGGTCCTTGCACTATTTGTCTTGTTTCCTCTATGTTCAGTTTGGCTATTTTCTCCATCCCTTTTGCCTTCCATAATAATTGTCCCCTCCATCACGGAACTCATTTTAAAGCCCTCAAATTCTTGAGGACTGTTGGCAAAAACATTTGTTTCCAAACTGCCGTGAGAGCAAACCCATCCTTTGCCAGAAAGCTCCCCCCCCCGGTCCGGAAACCCATGATGCAAAGAATCCCAAATCGTTCTGGTGTGGCACCATCTGCGGAGCCAGTTCTTTACATCTGCAATTTCCTCTCCTTTCCTGGACTATGTCCTTCAGCTGGAGAAGAGACAAGATGAACAACTTGTGCACCATTTCTTTCAGCTCCTACCAAGAGCTCGTCGCCCTTCTAATGTTCTGAAGACTGTGTCTTGCAGTATCATTGGTGTCCCACATGGACCAAAAGGAAGGGGGTATGGTCAGTAGGCTTGACCAGTCTGTCAGCCTTGTCACATCATGGATCTTTGCCCGGGGGGACAACACACCTCTCGAGGACTATTGTCCAAGCCTACAAATCACTGGCTTCTGTGCCCCCTCAGCAAGGAATCCCCATTACGACCACACGTCTGCTCCGAGGCTTAGCAGCAGCTGTTCCCTTGTGGGACTCTCAGGCTCCCCTGCTCGTAACCTGAAGTCTATTCATGCTGCTCTTCCTCGTCCTCCTTGATAAGAGAAAGAGCTTCAAATCAATTCTCTAGCTGCAAGCTCCCAGAACAATCCCTTCTTGGCCTAGTCTCTGTGTGACATTCCTCCAGCTGTCTGCCTTCCGTGTATGTGAAGTGACCTCTTCCCCCAGCAACTTCTGTGTGGTCCCTGTCCAATACCGTTTGTTCCGTTCTGTCCAGGAAAACCTCTTGCTCCCTGATATGCTGGAAATGTAGCTGCTCTAGACTCCAGCTGCTGTACTTTTCTCCTCCAAGAGTGCTACCAACTTGCACTTGATGCATGTGAAGTTCTCCACATCTGTAGGCAGAAGGCAAATATCCCGCAAGCGTGCAAGTGACTCGCGCAGTCCTTTCTTCAGTGTCCATACTGCGAAGTCTTAAGTAATTACTGAAAACAGGAATGTGGGCTTCCTCTTCAAAAAATCCTCCAGTATAACACCAATATTAAGGCCCTGTAATGACCTGGCCTTTCACCAATCTGGCGTGAGTCAATAACTCAGCGTCTGCTGTAGTTCTCCTGGCTGAAAAAATTTCCCTCTATGGCTCGGGAGGAGTTCCTCCCTCTAGTGATTCACAGATATGACTTGCAGAAGCTCCCACCCCTCCAGCAACAAGCACACTTTTTTCACACACTCCCATCCACAAAATGGCTGCCCAGCTATTTCTCTCCTTCTCTGCTCTGGCAGGAAACTTTCCATTGTGTGCATTATATCAAAAACCATGGTTGTAAGAAGCATAACAGTGATAATTCATTTAAAATATTGCTTACGGGGGCATGATATGTGCAGATCGTGGATGACTGGGCCACACTGCAGAACTGATGGAACAGGGATGCTATCAACTTTTGTCCCAGTTAGGTATGTTGTGACATGTGTTTCAGGTGGTGATCCTCTCCATTGACACCCCCTTGTCGTGGGGAGGAGAGGCTTGCCACACCCAATGATGTTTGTGAGCTATGCTGGCGGTGGTATAATAGCCACAGGCAGGGACTCATGCCAGACAGGTCAACAACCGAAGGGGTCCTGACCCAAGAGCGCCAAAGGCAGGATGGGACTCTCTAGCCTTATATGGAACCATTCTAGGAGAAGGAACAACTAATCCCAAACCCGGGCAGATGGTGCTCGTCTAACTCTGTAAGGGTCATCCATCTAAGAGAAGGAAAACAATCAAAACCTACGACCTGAGGACCTCGCTGCTAACCGGTCCATGCTTGTCAAGGCCTCAGCAGACAAAAACCTCTTGTTTAAAGGGTTGAGGCCAGTTCTGTGCATGCTGCGCTCCACCAGAAAAAAATCCATTGACACAGGCTCGAAGGATACATCCAATCTCTGAAAAGCCTGTAGCGCATAGGCGGGGACGAAACGTCAGGTGTACAAGATGCATGGAGAGCGCAGACCCAACCCTGCATGTAGGCGGTTCAGGATTTTGGTTGCTTGTGACTGGACTGGGAGACAGTCTTGTTCGGCAGCATCCTGATTGACCAAGCAGCCTTTTTAAGGAGAGCACTGCTTGCTCCATACTGGAGAGGGGCCTAGAAAAGGGTGGCCTAAAGAAAGTCATCCCCCAACAACCCGGTTGGCTAGCCACGGCCAACAGGCATCTTCTGATTGCGGGTCAAACAAAGACAAAGAGGCAAAGGCACCACCAACCTCCAAAGGTGCAAATAGACTCAATGCTTGCATGCGAAACATCAGAACCATGCAAGATTCTGCAGATAGTGGACATCCGAGTTGTCGTTCTGCCCTAATAGCCCATGAACTGTCACGACTTAACCATCGACATCGTTGCTCTTAGTGAAGTTGTCTCACAAAGGACGCCAGTCTTAAAGGAAACACCCGGTGCGGCCGGCTACACAACACTACTGGTCTGGCAAACCCAAAACTGAAAAACACGTCAGGTGTAGGCTTATGATCAGAAACTCCATTGACTCCAAACTTGAAACCTTGCCAACAAGACACTCTGATCGCTTATCTCCCTTACGCCTCCACATGGGTTCTCTTTCGTATATGATGCCCCAACTATGCAACCGACCCTGCGGGAAAAGACAATTCTACTCAGAACTATGCCACCTTATACAGCAAAGTCCCTGCCAGAAGACAACATCATTCATCTTGGTGACTTCAATGCCAGAGTAGGAAAGAACTTCGAAGCCTGGAAAGGTGTTTTTTGGCAAGCATGGTGTTGGAAACTGTAATGATGAATGGATGCCCTCCTGCTAGAGTTTTGTGCCGCAACAAGCAGCTGACTATCCATACAAACACCATCTTTCAGCAGAAAGATAGCTTGAAGACAACCTGAATGCATCCCCAATCCAAAACACTGGCTCTCATTGACTATATCTGACAGGCGCCAGAGAAAGATTCACTATGTCCGGCATACCTGAGTGAGCCCAGTGCCGAATGTCAAACAGATCATCGCCTCGTAGATGCAAACTAAATCTTCAATTTGAAGTTCAAATCTAAGAGGGGTGGCATCCTACGAGGAGACTACAAGTCAACCATCTTCAACAAGCTGCCATAAGAGACGACCTCCAGGCAAATTTGCAAACAATACTTGAAGACCATCCTGCAGACTCTTCTCCCTACAGTGCTTGGCAACATATCAAAAACAGCATCCTGCAATCTGCGGAAGAACCTTAGGTTCTACCGCAAGAAAAACCACAACTGAATTGATGAAAACAACCAAGAGATCCCAGAGATGTTGGCAAGACAGAAAGAAGAGAACTGCTCACCAGGCACACCTCGCCCACAGCAATCCTGCCATGTAAGAAAGCAGCCTTTCGTCGCATTGTGTAGTCAACTCCAACAAAAACTCCGAGACATCAGCAAGTGGTGGATCCAACTTAGCAGAAAAGACACCACTGTGCAGATCTGGTGATTCCAGAGGATTTTAACGAAGCTCTTAAAGCAGTGTTTGGGACCTGCGTATCAGATCCCACGTCCCTATACAGTACAGATGGTCAAACACTAATCACAGATAAAGCTTCCATTCTGAACCGATGGGCTGAACCTTTCCAAAGCTTCTTTAGTGCCAACCGAGTAGTCCAAGACTCAGCTATTCAACATATGACACAACAACCAATCAAAAATGAATTGGACATAGCTCCCACTTGGAAGAGAACCCTTAAGGCCACAGCAGATGAAAAACGGCAAGGAGCCTAGGATTGATGAAATCCACCTGAAGCTTGGAAACATATGGATGGTCAGTATCCCATGCTAAACTCCATGGCTCCTGGGAGTTGCTGGGAAAAAGGCGAACTTCCATCAATCTCCGAGATGCAGTCAGTCATCACACCTGTACAAAGAAAAAGGAGCAAAATCGGATTGCTCAAACTATCAAGGTATAACACTGCTCTCCCATTGCTGGAAAAATCCTTGCGAGGATACTGCTGAACAGATTAGTCCCGCTATTGCAGAAGAATTCTCCCTGAAAGCCACATGCGGCTTTAGAGGCTAATAGGGAGCACTACAGACCATGGTATTTGCCCTTAGACAACTGCAAGAGAAATTGTTAGAGAGAGAGCAGAAACAAGGACTCTATGTAACATTTGTTGACCCCCACAGGCCTTCGACACTGGTAGAAAAGATCTGTGGCAGATCTTGGAACGATTAGGATGTCCCCCCAATCCTCCAAAATGATCATCCTACTACATGAAGGCCAGCAAGCGTCATGTCAGATATGGCAGTGCTCTCTCGGAGCCTCGTTCTAATAACTAATGGTGTGAAACAAGGTTGTGTTCTCACTCCAACTCTATTTACAATCTTCTTCGGTATGATGCTCCAAAGGGCTACGGCAGATCTCACAGAAAGAAGATGGCATTATATACCTACCGTAATCGATGGTAGCCTGTTTATACTTAAGCTGCCTGAGGGCCGCAACTAAGACTCTGGACCTATCTAGTCAATGAGCTGCTTGCTTTTTGCTGACGATGCTGCCCGTTGCCCCATACAGAAGCCAGCTCTGCAGTCGCCTAACATCCTGCTTTGCAAGAGCTGCAGCGCTCTTTGGGACTGGAAGTAGGCCTGAAGAAAACGGACGTTCTCTACCAGACCGGCACACTCAGGAAGCACACTACCATCCCCACATCACCTGTAGGCACATCTGTGCTTAAGTCCGTCCAGCACAGTTCACCTACCTGGAAGCATCATCTCCTCAGACGCCAAGATTGATAAAGAGATCGATTACAGACTGGCAAAAGGCATATAGTGCATTGGAAGGCTTCACAAAAGAGTCTGGAGTAACAAACAATGAGGCGAAGCACAAAAATCCGTGTATATAATCTATTGCTCCTCTCTGGGTCGAAAACATGGGTCACCTATCGCCAACAACACTACGACTCCTTGAACGCTTTCAATCAGTGCTGTTTTACACAGAATTCTAAATTATACACTGGGACTGACATGTGACGAATGTTGCTGTCCTGCAGCAAGCAGGGATCAACAGCATTGAGGCCATGCTATTGAGGATTGCAGCGCGCTGGGCAGGACATGTTTCTAGGATGAAGGACAATCGCCTTCCCAAAATAGTATTCTACAGTAACTCGCCACGGGTCAGCGTAAGAGGGCGCCCCCAAAGAAGGATACAACGAACTCCCTGAAACAATATCTCAGGCTGGCCAAATGACTACACGAACAAGGTCTGCCCTGGCCCTGAATCTGGGAGCATGGAAAACGAACTATCCACGATGCTGCAGCCTTTTTGAAAGCTCACGACCGAATGAGTATACGAAGAGAACGACACCCCCCACCCAATCCCCCCCCCCCCCCTCTCCCTTCCCCTCACCCCCCCTCACCACGCAGAACAGAACACAACCCAGGAAACATCACCTAAGGAGACTCGCTGTGCATTCTGCAACAACCGGACCGTTTGTCCCGGATTGGACTTTTTAGTCCACCAACGCGCTTGTACAAAGCGCGGGATGCGTCCTTCCTGAATATTCGTTCGCGAAGCCAAAGCCAGAGGAGAGAGATAGTGGTGATATTGGGGCCAATCCTATTGTGAATTCATTGATGTGCTTCTGTGTCTGCCTTCTATGTGAGGCAGACTGTGGATGTCACTGGGAGGCCATGCATATAGACACAGCAGTCTATTTACATGGATATTGGTAGCCTGAAACATGTCTGTTAGATATGAAGTTGGGGAGGCAGGAAGACAACCCTTATCCTTATTTGTGAAGGTTATAATTTTCAAGGTATTTATGTTTGGAACTTCGCATTGATATGTCCTTGTTGTGAGAAAAAGTAGCCTGTTACAGTACAGATAACTGTGTCAGAGAGGCTGCTCTGTCAGTGGAAGGGGGATAGAATTCTTCCTTTTGGGGAGGTCTCAGGCTCATCTCCCTTGTGAACCTCTACTCTTGCCATGGTGTGAAATTGCAAATTGAGATAACTAGGCCCATTAACATATAGTATTCCCAAGATGTTGGTATGATATGTGTTGTTAGCTGGTCTAGGTGGTTGAGATCTACTATGGGTCTGTGATGGGTGGAAAGGTGATAAATGCCTTAAATAAATACAGTGGGGCCTTTTATCTGTGGGTGTTTAGTTCTGGGACCCCATGTAGATCCCAAAATGAGCAGGTGCTCAGTCCCAGTATATACAAAAACGTATAATAAAATGGCAAAATCAAGGTTGAGTTTTTGGAATTTATATTATTTTTAATTTTCCAGCCTCGGATAGTTGAATCCATGAATGAATCTGTGGATACGAAGGGCCAATGTGTAAATAAAGGCCCCATTACCTTTGAAGAGAGTTTCATAAGTTCCTATTAAGAACATTTCACTGGTATTTAGCTCTTTCTCAAAGGGTTTTAGCCTAAATTCTTCCAGTGATACTAGATCAGGTTCTTAACTGGGGATCTGTAATGTCCTACACAGGGAGTCCATGAAGGCTGCTTAGCCCACTTCCACTCTGCAGAGGAGCAGTTTGTGTGATAGAGCCAAGGTAAAGCGTGGCTGGCGGTAGCTGGCTGGGCCTGCATGTTGCCTGTCAAATGGCCACTTCATTACAGGTTGGCTGAGCAGCTGAGCAAAAGTGCAACTGACAATCAGCCAAGCCCAGCCTTTACCCTTCTTTCTTTTGTTCCTCACCTCCTTCCCAGCGGGGGGCAGTCCAATCTCCTATCGGAAATGGTCCAACCCCCCACCTTTTTGCCGTCTTCATCAGGAGTGGAGGAGACTGAGATGGGAGAGCAACAAAAGAGAGGGAAAGAAAGAGCAGGGGTCCACTAAAGAAAGCAGGCAGATAATCTGGCACCCCTTCCTTAACACTGCATGTCAACTAACATTAACTTGTTCAGAATTAACCAAGGCCTTTAAACACAATGCAGTTCTCAGCCAAAGCCTATCTGCCCGCTTGTTCTTGCTGTCTCCTCCTCCTCCTCCTCTCTGTTTCCTTTTCCATCAATTGCCCCCCATACCTCCCTTTCCTGCCTTGGCACCATGACACATTTCCTTGCTCCGAGGCTGGCTGCCTCCACCAGGCTCAAACCTTCTCTCATCTGCCTCTTTTCTACTTCCCAGTTCATTTCGCAGATCCTGTCAAAAACACTCCAATTTTGTATGCTAGAATCAAGAAATCTTAGAAGCTGGAGAAGGGCTGCTAAAGGGGCACGACTTATGACATCCATGTGCACAGTGTGCAGAGCCCAGCCAGTCAGCACGGAGTTCAATCTGGTCCAGCCTCAAACTGCAGGAGGAAGCAGCAGAAAAAGTTTCTTCTCTTCGTGCCTCCAAGGAAAGGGTTATAATGAATGGTGTAATTGTTAATGTGTCAGTTTTCAGCTATTATTATTATTATATTGATTTTAAACATTTACTTCAGTCTTGGAGGGGGGTCTTAAGGGGTCCCTAGTAAAGAAAGATTAAGAACTACTGACTTAGAGTCTTATAGCCAGCGTTAAAAATCTTCCACCATCTATAAGTACAGTGGGTGCCTCGGGATACGAAATGATCGGGTTACGAAATTTCCGTGGATAAGAAAAAGTTGGATGGACACAAAAACTGTTTCGGGTTACGAAATTCATTCGGCGGCGACAATTCAAATGCTGCAAGTGCAGCTATAGGCTTTCCCAGTGCTAACGAAAAGTGTTTCGGGTTAAGAAATTTTCGGGTTACGAAAGGTGGCGGAACGAATTAATTTCGTAACCCGAGGCACCACTGTATAGCTTGCCTCCTTTCTTTATTAATCACATTGTAAAGGAAGCTTTGGAGAGTTAAGTCCATTTGCAAGAGATGCTTGGTGAAGCTCGAATTCTGGTTTCCATGGGATTTTACAGCATGCATTGCTAGCTTATGCTGCCTGGCTTTCTTCTAAAAACGCCTAAACTCAGACCTACAAAGATATTAACTATAAGCTGACCTCATGTATAAGTCGAGGGCACTTTTTGAGACCAAAATTATGGATGTTAATATGACTCGGGGTAAGTCTACGGTTAAAATTTAGGGGCATGTAGCAAGGATGGAAGCAAAGGGAAACAATGCCAAAGGCCATCTAATCCCAACTTGCTACAGTGCAGGGAAACTTTTTAGTAATGTTGAACTTTCAGCTATATGACCTCTTTTCTGAAATGGTCAGCACCCAAAGTCAAGCTTATCACTGTACGTGGGAACTAGCCTTAATTATCTTTGGGAATTGTTATATTGCCACTGGAAGTATTGACATAAAGCCCGTTGTTGTGTAGTGAATTGGTAAGATAGGACTGGTGAGACCCTGATTAAAATTTACATGGCTGTGAAGTTCATTGGGTGACCTCTTGTCAGCCACTATTCTCAGCCTTCGCCTACCTCACAGGACTGTTGTAAGGGTGAATGATGAAATTAAGAGAGGACTCTTATTATACCACACACAGTATAACAACTAAATAAAAATTCAGGCCCGTTACAAACGGGGCCTTTTAGTATGTAGTCAAGTCCGTATTAGGTTAGGAAGGTGCGGTGCGTTCCGCACCCCCCCTAACCCTACTACGGACTGAGGTCCGTACTACAAAATGGCGGCGCCCTCCCCATACTACATGGGGGCCGCCATGACGACGTTACGACGCGCCGCCTCTATACGGGGCGGCGCGGATGTGTGATGTCGTCGCCTCGACAAGGGTGTTAGTGCGCCCTTTGCGCGGCGGAGCCGGAAGGAGCTCCGTTTCGGAGCTCCTTCCGGTTTGCGTCGCGCTTTGCCGTCGTGGGCGCAGCCTTCGTACGGCCTGCGCCCGCAACGCAAGGGAGAAAGGGCCAAGCGGCCCCTTCTCTCCTCCCCGCCGCTCGTGGTGTCCTGGGGCGAAGCCCCAAAGGAACACCCCTTTCCAGGCTGCGGGGGGGAAGCGGCCTTTTGCCGCTTCCCCGGGAAAGCGGCGGATCGGGGCCTCAGCGGCTGCCATTCTGGCCACTGAGGCCCCGATACCCCGGGGAAAGGGGCGGGTACAGGCCGCTGCTTTTTGGCAGTCTGTAACGCACCTCAGTGTGGTGAATGGTACTTTCCATCATTCTGATCATTGTGACTAGGGTGTGGTTGCTTTCTGTTAAGTGAGATAAGCTCTTCAGCCTTATGATTTCACCCTGACTTCAGAGGTGGGTGTAACCCCCACATGGGATATGTCACCCCCATAATTATGTGATACTTTAGAGATCTTTGACAGTCCCTGATCAACTCTTCAGATGGTCATCACCCCTCCCTAGCTCCAAGGTTGAGAGGAAGGAAGGGGTGGATTGATTACTGTTTTTCTAAGTTGCTTAAATTTATCTTGGAAAGACAGTCAAAGTAACAAGCTCCCAATGTAGAGCTGTACCATTTACAGAAATGTTGAAGCTGTGACAGAATATGTTTTTCCTGTTTTTTTGGTGATGGTGGTGGTGGTCAGGAATTAAGAAAGGATAAAAATTTACTTTTTTACTTAAACTTCTATTACTGTTTTAATAACAATGCATCATTCATAATGGAATGCATAAAATATACTGTTTGGCATTGCAGAGCAATTCTATGCATACTTACTGTGACAGTGATGCGCTGTTACTCACAGGTAAACATACATTGTACTTTGTACTAAGTACCTTAATTTTAAAAAAATAAAACAGCAAATATGCCAAACATCAGAAGGAGTGAAAAGCTGCTGAATCTTTCATTTTTGCTGGCCAAGAAATCAGAAATGGCATGGGAACGGGTAATACAAAGTTGAGAATAGACATCAAAAATTGAACAAGATCCTACAGCAAGTAGGTGAAGTGAATTGTAGTTCTGTGCCTTCCCCTCAAGTCTGTTAACTTTCAACCCCTGGGCAGCCACTCTAACTGCTCCTGACCAATGGGAAAGACAAAGGAGGGAGAGATAATGTAGAGAAGAAAGATGCAGCTGGTTGGAGCTTATAGGGGAGAAGAAATGAGGGCATGTGCCTAGATGGAGTGCATTTTCCTTCCCTCTGAACCAAGACCACATGCCTCCTTTGAACTGCCTCCCCTTTCCATCACCTCCCCATTGATAAAGGGCAGATGCTATAGCTGCTCCTAGGGCATGCCATCTGTGGAGGTTATGTTTTCTACAGGGTGCAAAGGGCTAGAGAATATCCCTTCCAATCTTGCCCAAAAAGATACATCTGTGTAATCTACTAACTGGATTGTGCTCATTGTAATAAGTGAAATAAAGCCTGTTATTTGAACTATATATATTAGACAGCTGCCATCTCAACATGAAGAATTAGCAAGGTATATGAGTTTTAAGCTAAATAATTGTAACTTAAATAAATTAATTAACTCTTCAATAGCATTCAGTGTTGTGTGCTTTCAAATTGTTTCCTTCCTACAGCAACCAAAAGGCAAACCTATCTCAGGGTTTTCTTGACAAGATTCATTCAAAAGAGGTTTGCTATTGCCTTCCCCTGAGGCTGATTGATGTGACTTGCCGAAGGTCACGCAATGGGCTTCCCTGGTTGAGTGGGGATTCGAACCATGGTCTCTAGAGTTGCAGTCTAATGCATTAAACCAATAATAGTTTCATAAATTCCAAATCAGCTTATGAGAGAGTGTGAGCGGTTTGAGTGTTGGATTACAATTCTGGAGCCCAGGCTTCAATTCCCAGCTGGGCTATGAAAGCCATTGGTGATCTTGGGCAAATCACTTGCTCTCAGCCTCGGGGAACCTGCCTCTGAACAAATCTTGCCAAGAAAACCCCATGGCCTTACGGTCGCCATAAGATGTAAATGACTTGAAGGCACACAGCAACAACAAGTTGCTAATCAGGCTTGGTTTGTAAAAGATTAACATCTGCTGATTTCTTGTATGAATGTTTTCATCCTACACATTTTAAAGAAAGAAAATCTTTTTCTTGAAAAGCATTTCTCTCATTCCAAAATCGAGACTCTTCTATAGGAGTGTTATTTACTATTATTCTGTTGACAAAATGGTGAAAAAAGTTTTGGGAGTGCATTTAGCTGCCAGACAATTTTTCTGTCCCTCCTCCATCCTCCCCCAGTTTTCATAGTTTTGTCTTTTCCTGGTCTAGGAATCCTCTGTTTTGGACCTGTACCTCAGAGGCATGGGGCCAAACTCAACAAGTTCTAGTCTTTATCTCTAAAGCCAGGCAGGAACAGCTGGGGCTTGCTTTGCTGCTGCTTCAGGTCTCAACCTTCTTTAGCTTGGAGTTGAAAGGAGGACAGGGATCACCCCAGCAATTTCGCTGATCTTTTGAATGCCCCCATTAGAATTTTGGGGGTGATTCCCAGTCTCCTCTTTGGCTTGGAGAAAAGGAAGAGAGCTAGGAATAATGGATTACTCTCTTTACAGACATTGAATTTACTGTCCCTGACCTCTGTTGCATTTTGCAGTGGCACAGTACAAGGTCAGGAGCAAGACTCTTGCAACGGAGGGAGGGACAGGGCCCTAGGGTCAACAAACCTTTGTTGATTGGCCACCAAGGCCAGCCAAAATGTGTTGACTCCAGTTCAGTGACAGCAAGATTGAAATTTAACTGTTCTCACTTTAATCAGTTATAAATTTGAAGGTTGGTTTTTTTAAAAAAAACAACAACACATGAAGAAACACAGGAACTAAATTACACCTATGATACATACATATACACACACATCTTCCTCTAATGTTTATCAAAAAATCTACTCGTCAAAAACCCGGGACAGCTGAAACAGAATCAGACTCCCTCCTCCCCTCAGCCTGACACACATATGTGTGCTCAAATCCCCCCCCCTTTTCCGGATCCAAGTGGGAACTGTATATACGAGCGAGCGTGCTTTCTTGCCTTTGGGAGATTATAGTGAGCTTTGCTTGGCTTGGCTGCTGCTGCAAGAGAGTGCAAACATGGCTGTATGTCAGCAGAGAAACGAGCAGCCTATAATTGCTGATGCCTAAGTAGTCATCCAGCCTCTCAAGGGTTAAGTGACAGCAGCGTTGGAACAGAAAAGGGGACCATGCTGCTAGTGCTGTAGGTTCAAGTGCAGTCTGAGCTGCCTCCCCAGCTATGTTTGGGGCTGGATGTAGGAGGAAAAGAGTGAGCAGAAGAGGTGCAGCCCTTCTTTAGTGGTGTGTCTGCTGTGGATTCTCCACAGTCATGCCTCTCTTCCACAAAATTCATTGCATTGCCTGCCAGCTGTTGGGAAAACTCTTTCCTTAGGTTGCATCTCCCTCCATCACCAAAGCGTCCTGTCCAGTTCAGAGGAGAAGGAAGATGGAAGGAGGAAGCTGAGGCTGCCAAAAAAGACCTACAGCCTACCTCTGTTCATCTCAAGCCAGGAGGAGTTTGCTGAGTTGCTTTTCAACAATCTGCTCCCACAATGCACCCTAGTCTGGGGTGATTGCTGTGGATGGGAAAGAAGCAATTTATACAGTGCATTTCTTATGCAGTGTTTAAAATTCCCTTTACATCCTTAGTTACATGCTCCTACGTTTTACCCTCCACTTAGCCACAGGTTAGAGCAAATTCCTTAATTTTGGGCTCCAAACCTGCTCCTGACTTACCCATGAGATCAATTTATACTCAAGTATAAATGGTAGTTTCTCTTTTTCTGGCTAATTTTCCTGCTTTGGTCATCCTTTTAAAAAAATCCCTCCCTGGAGAGAGAATCAGTATGCCAGTTTGAAAGCTGATGTACATTGTGCTCTGGGGGAAAAGGTTGACAGGAGTGCTTTGGACCTAGGAGACCCATTTGTACAGTGAGGAGCTTGCTGATAGTCAACCTTCTCAACCTACAGACCTCACACAGAAAATAGTTATGTGCACCTTTTGCAGTATCTGATTACTGCTATGACAGCCCTTTAAGGTACCTTAAGATTTTGTCTTCATATTAGGAAAGAAACATGGTGGCCTTTTTATATATTTCTGTTTATTAAAAATCATTTTATTTCTACCCTACACATGATAATTATTGGGTTGCTTGATACTACTACTACAGAGCTTGCCAAAGCTAGTTTTAAATTAAAACTCTGAACTGGGAGGTTTAATCCAAAACTAGTAACATTTTCAGGCTCTGCACTTCTATTAACAGAATTGGTGGCATACAGACAATGCCTATTAATGGGGAATGGCATGCCTTTTGCTTCTCTAGAGTTTATCAGTTGGCCTCCTTGAAGTTTGGAATAGCTTAAAAGACTTGAGCTCCACTGATCTGAGTCAAGCCTGATGTCACCCACTGATTATAGTGCCCTTTTCAGGTCTTACTTTATGTATAAGGAAGTATAACCTTTTTTTATTGGGAAATGTCATTATCCCATGCAGAAACATCTTCTTTAGGTGAATTGTGACTTATTTTAAAAAAACAAACTATAACCAATCAAAATTGTTTTCATCTCCACTTTGAACTTTACTGTTGATGATTCAGCTGAAGATTACAGTGTCTTACAAATAATGCTTACTCTTTTACAGGTTTCATCAGGAAGATGTCTTGCAAGGGATTTCTTGGATTTGGACAGCAGTTGTTTCGTCGGAAAGTGGTAGACTGCACAAGAGAAGAAAGCCGGCTCTCACGTTGCCTCAACACATTTGACTTGGTGGCTCTTGGTGTAGGCAGTACACTTGGGGCAGGAGTTTACGTCCTTGCTGGGGCAGTGGCTCGAGAAAATTCAGGACCTGCGATTGTCATCTCTTTTCTGATTGCTGCCCTTGCCTCTGTGCTGGCTGGACTTTGCTATGGAGAATTTGGTGCTAGAGTTCCAAAGACTGGATCAGCTTATCTCTATAGTTATGTAACTGTTGGTGAGCTGTGGGCATTCATCACTGGCTGGAATCTAATTCTCTCCTATGTCATTGGTGGGTAGTTTTTGTTCCATTTAACAAAAAAAAATTATTTGCATCTGTGAAATGTCCTTGTTATGCCTTGTTTTTAATAGCAATTGCAATTAGAGCATTTAAATCCCACTTTTTTGTAATGCCATAAGAAATGCACAGTATATTTGAATAGGGAAAACTGGGTAGTAGACTCAGGCTTCGATAGTGAACGTTCAAATGACAAGACAACAATTTAAAAGATTCCTTACGCTCACTGAGATGAATTGACATAAGGATGGCAGACTACACGCTATATTTATGGCTCAGATTTTATTACTGTATGAAGTTTATATTTGATTTCACATGCTGTATTTGCAGCATAATAGCTGTATCCTGATTGTGATGAAGAAAGGCTTTGAAAGGGGGAAATAGTGGCTCAGACTGTGATTGGCTTATCCTTGTGCATGTGATAGGGTGCTGTGTGTTTGATTAAATCTTTTGGACTGGCCAAGTTCCTTTATGACCAGGCACAATTTTGGGAGGTGTGAAAACTGGATCTAGATATCTTTATCTTAAATAGTTCAGTGTTTTCAGAATTAATGTAATCATATCTGTTTGGGTTGTTTTATCCATGCACACAACTCATTCACTTCGTTCTTTGCAGTAAGCTACATTCAGACCAGAAAGCTTCTGTTTAACCATATATTAAACAGAAAGATGGCTGTGTTGGTTCACGAGGGCCCTCAAAATCTACCATTGGATAATACCTTTATTGGGATCAACCAAAGTGCAAACTTTTGAATTCTCAAGGATCTAAAAGTAGGTTATGGGCTGAAGAAGAGGGGCGTGAACGAATGACCCAAGTCCACTCTGGCAGCAAGCGGATTGGGACTGTGTCACCAGGAGCCAAATTATCCCTGCTTCTTTTTGCTCTGGCCCAAAGGACCCGAGTGTGGTTTCACCATGTCTTCGGCCTCCCTGGAGGAATGTGTCATTTGAATGCCAGCCTCCAAAGCATCCAGATGCCGCTTCATTTGGCCTGTCTGTTCTGAGCCTAAGTGGTTAAAAAAGGATGGGCAAAAAAAGCTATATTTCAAAGATAATGCCATATCTTAGGCAATGATGCCTGCAGTTATACTCAGTCTCAGGATGGAGAGTGCAGATAGAATGAATCACTCATAGGTGTGCAGGTATCAGATTACAACATGCAGTGCCAGTGCGGGTGGGGAATAGAATCAGAAGATAACTATCACTTGAAGATAGCTATAGTTTCTTATTTCATCCAAACTGGTAAGATTGGATTAAGCCAGGATACTAATACATTTGTTTAAGATCCTAGCTTCTGGAAACAGGAAGCAGTAGTTAAGTAGATGCATCTGGCTTGAGCAAAGGTGTTCTGTGCATGAGTAAAAAGTTCATGCATATCTTAGCTTGCTGAAGATGAGAAAAAAATGTTTGCACCAGTTCATATTAATGGACTAAAGGCAAAACTATCTAGGGTGTAATTGAAATAGTATTAATAAGGTCAGTTGGCATGAATTGGAGCGTGTAAAGTCCAAAATTAATCTAATATAGAGCCGAAACAGACGGTGCTGAAGAGGTGACTTGATGGCTCCCCTTTGATGGCCAGATTGGGGCCACAACAACCACATGGCACAGCACCGTTCTGGCTTTTTGCCAGCCCAAAAAGAACTAGCAGAAAGCTGCTCCTTTTTTGAGCTGGCAAAAAGTCAGCTTTTCCACTATGGCTTTGCAGTGCTCCTGCAGCATATAAATGCCGCTCCACCGGAGTGCCGCAAAACTGCCTGCCATGTGGTTGGGCAGGCGGCTTCATAGCGACTTCCTGCCGGCTTGAGGGTGTGCGTTGTCTAAACAACATGCCCCCAAGCCGCTGGGAAGCTGCCGCAAAGGGGCACTTTGTTTTGTCCCATAGATATATATATTCTTTATATAAGAAATTTTATATAAAACGTTTCTTTATTTTTAATTTTTTTAAAAAAATAGTTGGACCTGTGAAATTTAAGATTGGGGGTATTGGAATCATATTTAAAATGTCTGACCTTTGAAAAATGTTGAGTTTTTCAATGGGCAGGCATTTTAAATAAGATTTTAAATACATCACAGAAGCTAGGTGGCTTTTATTCAACCAAATATTTGCACAGTTCTTGAATTTCTTACATTTATTTTGTTCATTGTTGAAAAATTGGCTTTATTTGCAGTAAATTAGTGTTCCTCCAGGGAAATGTAACTGTATTAGTTCATATTCATTTAGAACCTTGCTTTTAATACCCAGACAGGAAGCTTAATTTAACATGTTGACATTAAATCACCAGTACAGGAACACCTTTAGGGAATTTTGCATCATTATACTAACTGTTGGTTAGAATTTGCTTAAAGCAGGTTTTTCCTTGGCAATTAACTGAAATGTAGATGAACAGTATTACTCTGTGTTGATATCTGAACTACTTAGTATGGTCTGCCAACTTGTAGCAAGGAGCAGGAATTTAGCTCATTATTTTTTTTAAAGATGTGTGCTGAGAAACAAAGATTAATGTTTTTGCTGTTTTATAAATACTTGGTAAAGCACAGCATGCATTTGTTCTTAGGAGCAAATTTGTTCATGAAAAGAGAAACAGGAGTGGTAGTGTAGGAAGGGCGTGGAGGGAATGGATATTGAACTTCAAAAGTGGCTTATTTATTTACATCTTCCTGGTGTTGATGCACATCGTTTTGAGGAATTTCCTTGCTTTGTAGGCATTTATAGATGCTGGGAAAATACAACTCCTGTTGATCAGAGAATGCCCCCCTGCAAGTCATACTACGTTGTTTCCTATAGAATTTTCTGCATTAGGTCATGTCATCAAAGTTGGAGGTTTAAAAGATGTATTTTGATATATGCACGTTTTACAAGTGCCTAGAGAGTATTCACATGTGTAGAAGGGTAAAATATAAATCATGTTTATCTGTATTTTGAACTATAGAACCCAGCAGCTTTATGGTTATTTGGATTTACTAAATGGATGCATTCCCTCCCACTATTCTTGCATTTGATTTATAACTGGGCTTGATAAATTAAACTAAATTGAGAAATAACGTATTGTATTTTGAACTTGATTATTAGTAAGATCAGAGCCCATTATACTCCTTTCTAGAACTAACATTGTAATAATAATAATAATAATTTTTATTTATATCCCGCCTTTCCAATTGCATGATCAAGGCGGCTTACAAGACAAGAAACAATAAAATACAGATAAAGCATCACAATATAAAAAGTTTAAAAACATCATTACTAGGGGTAGGAACGGGAATCTATACAAATCACAATTCACTAGGGGCAAGAAAAAGACAGTATATTGCACTAATCCGGGGTCGAAGAACAAGAACAAGGAGCAGAGAAAGAACACTATTACCTAGAGTGAAAAAGCCAGCTGGAATAGATGCGTTTTTAATTGTTTCTTAAAAGAAACTAAAGATGCAGAGGAACGGAGCTCTATAGGGAGCTTATTCCACAATGAGGGGGCGGCGATAGTGAAAGCCCTCTGTGAGGTCCTCACCAAATGGGATTTAGGGACCTCTAACAAATTGGTCCCAATTGTGCATTGACATCATAGAGCGTCTACTGAAGAAGTACTTTTCCAAGGGACCAAATAGTTAACCCCTCTTCCCTAGTTCTGTTGCTTCCGTTTGCTGTTGCCTGTTCAACTGCCTTGTATGTATGTATGTATGTATGTATAAACAGTGAAAAAAGTGAGGCATAGCAGGATTCTCCACCTGCCCCGTGCTTCCCTTTTTGACAGTTGCATGGTTTGGTTTATAGCTCTGAAAATACTGTAGCTTTCAGGGGTTATTTTGTTGATATGGAAGAGAACTCTGTTTTGCTGTCATTAAAGAAGCAGCAAAGTAAGTGACTAGGAGAGAGCATTGAATTATTTCCCAAGTTTGATTAAAATCTGTCATCTAGATGACCCTGTAATCATAGTGGTCATGCTGAGGTTAGCATTTGGAACCAAGGATGTATGAACTTTAGCAATTCTTTTATTCAAATTTCTAGTAGCAACATTTACATCTTGCAAAATCTTTGGCCTGTTACAGACAGCCAAAATAAAGCTGCTTCGAGTCACAGTGGAGGTATGGTGTTTCAGTGATGCATGCGTCCTAAGAATCCAGAAGCCACACCAAAGCTACGCTCCAGTCCTTAGGGCTGGAGCGTGGCTTTGGTGCGACTTCTGGACTCTTAGGACGCATGCATCATTGAAACATCATACCTCCACTGTGACTTGAAGCAGCTTTATTTTGGCTGTCTGTAACAGTCAGCTTCAAACCTACTGTACTAATCCTCCTGCAGTTTGCTCCTGGACATAAAAAACCTTTTGTGGCTGCCAGTCGATCTTTTCACCACAATCCAATTAATTTATGGGAGCAACTGCAATAGACAGGAATGGAGCAATGACCTGAAGCCATGAAGCCAATAACCTGGGCAGACATAAGGAGGGAAAAATATAAACCTGAGAAGAAGAGAGGTGGTCAGTCCTGTCTTTAAGACTTGTGCAGCCTGTTTTTCTGGTTGTCCTTTCTTCAGTAGTAAAACAGTTTCATACAGACCTGGGGCAACTTTCTGTTCCACTGTGTGAAACTACAGCAAATTGATCCATATAGCTACATAGCAAGTAGACAGACTTCTCACATTGACTTTACAGTCTGGTTGCCACTTCTGTGAATCTAGACATACTCCTATAACTTTTGAAATGGAGATTTATTTATTGTATAGCCCACCTTTCAATTAAATACAATTAAAGTAACTAATTTAAAAACACAAGTTAAAACAGCATTAAAAGGCATTTAAAACATGGTGAAATAAAAACAACACTATACATCCTCCCCATTAAAAGCTCTATCTACTGACCACATTGCATGGAGGGGTATTATGGAAATTTCTCTTTGAGGAGCATTGTTTTACTCCATGTTTTGAATTTCTAATCTAACTATTCCTCAGGGTCATATTTCTGAATTGTATTAACTGCTACCACCTCTGAGTTTTATTAACTGCTTCCTGGCTAGGAGCCACCTGTGAAGGCTGTTTCTTAGACAAGGGTTCCATTTTTATCTCACCCCAGGCTCTCTGTATACCTGTGCAGAATACAGTACTGTGCAAGGGCATAACACGGAGATGCAAGGCATTAAAGAAGACACCGTTTTAAAAAATAAATAAATAAATAAAATGTACATGAGACCCAGTGTGGTCTAGCAGTTTCAGCTTTGGACTACAACTCTGGAGATCAGGGTTCAAATCCCTGCTCAAGTATAAATCCCCACTAGGTGGCCTTGGGCAAGTCACACTCTCAGCCTCAGGATAACAGTTGCAAATGCCCTCTGAAGAAACTTGCCAAGAAAACCCTATGATAGGTTCACCTTAAGTTCACCATATGTCAAAAATGACTTGGAGGCACACAACAACAACGACATGGAAGCCAACATAAGATGGGTTTTATTGTTTTTGTATTGTGTACTGCATAAATTCTGTTACTCACCTTGATCCCCAAACAGAAGAGGCGGGATATAAATAAATATTTATTATTATTATTATTATTATTATTATTATTATTATTATTATTATTAATTATGCCTATTAGCTTTCATGGATTTAAATAGAGAGCAGGCACTATGCATGATTTCAAGCTAGTTGAAACCCACTTAGATCTAATTTGCTGTAAACGAGGCAGGTCTGATTGCTTCATTAAAGAAGTTTTTTAGAAGAGATGAAGAAAAAGCTGTTTCTGAATTGTCAATCATTGTCCCAAATTGTCTCTTTACTATATTAATTCAGCAGATATTGAAAAGGTTCCTTGATCAAGTGGGCAGTAATGATACATCATTTGAAACTAGCATTCACTTAAGAATTGTGGCTCTAAATCATATTCCCTTTTTGGGAGAAAGGCTGGATAGAAATAAATAAATAAATAAATATTCATTTAGTTTGTCACCTGGAGTGTGGGCCTAGCATTTGTGATCTAGGTACCAGTGGATCACTGAGTAAAATGGAAGGCAAATGGGTGGAAAGAAAAGTTCTTTACATTTGGTTAAACCTCTAAAATAGACAATATCAGGCAAGGGGCCAGTTGGCAATTTCTTTGAAATGCATATTTCCTGAAATTGGCACCGAACAGAACAACACAACTCTAAAGGATGTGTCTTCCTGTTCTTATGACAACTATGGGACTGGGCTCGATTAAAATATAAATGTGTGTGTGTGTGTATAAATTGTTATTGGGAATGTTTTTTTTTTTAGAACTGTAACTTCAGCACCTAGCTGGAGATCAGCAGTGAAATAGAAAAGGACTATGCCAAGTATCCTATCCACTTGGGTCTTCTTGTTTGAAAACATAGGCCTGTTAGAGACTGCGAAAATAAAGCTGCTTCGGGTCTCTTTGGAGGTATGCTGTTTAAATGATGCATGCATCCTAAGAATCCGGAAGCTGCATCAAAGCTGCACTCCAGTGCTTAGGAATGGAGTGTGGCTTTGGTGCGACCTCCGGACTCTTAGGACCCATGCATCAATAAAATAGCATACCTCCAAAGAGACCAGAAGCAGCTTTATTTTGGCAGTCTGTAACAGGCCATAGTTGTCTTTCTATAGAACTCAACCATGTAAATTAGCCCTAATGGTTGCCAGTTTGGTGTGAGAAGAATGTTGAAATTTTGGGGAGACTGAATGTGACTGGGTAATTGACATTTGTGTATATAAGCATGTGCATTACAATGAATGTGATGGACTGTGAAGCCATGTTTTTAAAAGTGCTTGTGGTGCTGGGAAATTGTAGAAAGGCCAGAGCTTTGATTTTGATCCACCTGTGGAAAATTTCAGTGGGCTGTCATTAGAAACTTTGGTTATTTTATTTTCTCCTGATGGTGCAGGTTGATAGGTGCACAAAGTTCTGCTGCCAGTGGATTCCAGAGGAGAGAATAGCAAATTAACAGGAGTAGAATTCTTCCTCTGAGTCCACTAATAAAAACAATCAGGTGCATTTTGCTAACAGAATTTCCTATGTGTAGTTGCAGAGCTCGATACAGTGCCACTGTATAAGGGGTAACAGCTTCTCCCACTGCATTTTGTGTAGTTTGATAATCATCTGGAAACACATGAAAACGGTACCTTAAAACATGTGAATGAATGGGATATATGACTCTCCTAACCTCCTTGGTTTGCTTCTGTCTCTAGTGTTCCCAGTTATGCTGGTCTACTTCAATTGTCTATGTTGCTTGGGGATTAATAAGTGTTGTAGTTTAACACATCTGGAGAGTACCAGGCTAGGGAATGTTGGTGTGCCATTTGAATTAACAGAAATCCACCTCAAGATTGACATAGTCCCTTTGTAGTTCTGTAGAACTGAGGGCAGTTGGGGAGCCTTTCCAAATCTTTCAACTTCTGTTAGCACACTGAAAAAAAGAAAATGACACTTACTTTTATAATTGTATCCTTACATAAGTTTTACATGTCACACTGAAATAAACTGATAAAAGATGATATATAAAATGAAAATAGTGAATAAATAGTCCCCGTTCTTTTAATTCTCTTGACAGGAACTTCAAGTGTGGCTAGAGCGTGGAGTGCGACATTCGATGAGCTTATTGGCAGGCACATTGAGAAATTCTTTCAGCAGTACATGTCTATGAATGCTCCTGGTGTGCTGGCAAAATATCCAGATGTCTTTTCTGTTGTCATTATCCTAATCTTGACAGGTGAGAGAGAGAATGAAAAAAATGCAGGTTTGGGCAGGCTTTTCTGAAATGATAATTCATTGTCCTTCTGCGGTTTCATTGTTGGCTTTTACACTAAAGGCAAACACCCTCATTTATTTTGGCCTTGTTTTTAAAATTTTCTTGTTTGCTGAAGGTGTCAGGTTTAACCCAGTGAATAGCTGCAGAATTAGATCTTTTGTTAGCCACCTTGAAATTGCTTTTACTTTGAACGTGTACTTAGATGCTTAAATAAAAATGGGTAATGAGTCACAGTACTGCTTTCTACGTTACATTAATTACTTAAGGAATTTGGAGGGGAAGGAGGCTCAAGGTGGAAATCTTTGTATATTCACAAATCTAGATTTGCTTGAACTATAAACCTTTTGCTTTTGAAACTGAATAATAGATGTGGATGTTGAAAGGATAGAACTATCCTGCTGGTGGATGGCTGTTGATTTTAGAAGAATCAGAATATATAACCACTTTAGGCAATACAGAATTTATTCTTGAGGGGCAAATAATTGAAACAAGCCCTTTGTAAAATGTGCTGAATTTGAGAACAAGAGAAAACAAGACCCCACTCTCACCCCCCACCCTCCGTGTATTTTGCCATTTGTCAAACTGATCTTGTGGATAATTCCAAGACATGTCAAAATCATAAATGTACTTTAGCCACATTTTCCCAGAGTACAGGCAACAGTCATGAATCTGTTTTACAGCAGCTCAGTGATTCTCCTTGCTTCTGAAAGGAACACATTCTTTTAACTTTTCTGGTAAGTTCTCTTTCACTGGAAATTATGTTTGAGAATGTCACCAAGTTTCAGGAGTGACCTGTTGGGTTCTTTGTAACTGTAGAAACGGAATTAAATTGGAAACTTTGCATGTGGCTTTCTTGTTTATGACCATAAAATAGGGATCGACAGATTCCCAGGGAAGAGGGGCACTATTCCTGCTAACAAAACACCATATTTTGGTGATGTAGCAATGACAGCGAAACTACTTCTCATTTCAGAATTACTGCTGCAATGCAAACAGCTTTAAATGTTGCATTTTTCTTTTAAGAACAGCACATAGAAGAATTATACACTTTGATTGAAAAGAAAAATATGGCCTTATCAGAATGGGTCAATGTATCAATGGAATGAAAAAAATCAGCTTGTTTCTCATTCATAGTACAGTCAGCCCTCATTTTTGTGGGGATTAGGGACACAGCCCATGCCCCACAAAAGTGAAAAAACACAAATATAGGCCTGCTATTTTTTATTTTTATTTTTACCTGAGAGAACACTTTTCTAGGCATTTGTAGGTTCTTCAGCATGAGTCTATGGTCTATTCTGCCAGAATAAGACCATAGAACTGTGCTGGGGGACCTACAAATGCCTAGAAGATTTTTCTCTTTAGTCATATGTAGGTACTGCAGTGCAACCCTTTGGTCTACATCTTTAGAAAGCTGAACATAGAATCATGCTCAAGGACCTACAGTTGCCTAGAGAACATTTTTTGTGGCGTGGCAGGGGCAAATACAAGAATCTGTTTATTATTAAATCTATCAATACTTAACCTGCAAATGTGCAGTAGTGGCTGTATTTTAAAAAGCTTTCATGGATTGTTTCTAAAAGCAAAACATATCTTTTCCAAGTTTCATATACGCGGGGGATCCGATCTGCTCCCCCTTAAGCCAAATACCGTGCATGCTCAAGCCCCATACAAGTGAATGGGGCTTGTGCATGCGGCGGTGCGGTGGCACACACGTGCCACGAGGGCGCGCCCCATTCATCCAAGTCAGACATGCCGCCCTTTGCGTCCCATGCGCTCCCACATGGTTTTACACATATGCTCAAAGCTGTGTATAGCACGCCCGCGTATAACGCGGGCACATTGTACTGTATATTCAGAATAGTTTCAGATTATTTTCTCCTTCATGTATCCTACCTCAACAAAAACAGAGAGAAAAAGTGGCATTCCCAAGGTGTAGTTTTTACAGTCATTTTCTCCTAACATCTGATATATTCCTTTTTGAATTGGCTAAGAATGTTTTCCATGTCTCTTTTCTTTCTTAGTTTCATGTACATTGTCATTCAGAGGTTACTGCAGAATGCAGCTAGTAGTGAGTGCTTTTGCAGTTAGGGAATGGTAGGTAACACAACCACAGAAGCATAATCATGTCAGTCAAGTCATGTTAACGTATGACTTCTGAATCAGACCTTTAGATGTGCAGGCTCTTGGTAGATAAAATAAAATAGATTAGCTCCATAGAAACTTGCATCAGGGGAAAGATAGGGATGCAGCTCTTTCTCACATCAGAATAACTTGCTGTTGCTTCATGTTGAAAATTCTAATTATCTATTGTACCTTTTTTAGGTCTTCTAACGTTTGGTGTGAAAGAATCCGCAATAGTTAACAAAGTGTTCACCTGCATCAATGTTCTTGTCTTGGGCTTTGTGATGGTGTCAGGTTTTGTGAAGGGATCTATAAAAAACTGGCAGGTTCCAGAAAACATCTCACTTCAGTGCAAGTAAGTACCAGTTTATTTTGCTTAAAATTATGTATGTGTGTGGGTGTATATGGTGTGTTTGTATGTGGGGAGGGGTTAGATGGGGGTGAGATAGAATGTAAGCTGATTAGTATGTGATGTGGCCTCCCCAAACAATTTCTAGGGTAGGCATGGCTTGTATGTACTGATACCTCTGCTTGAATGGAGTATGTGTAACTAGCACTGTTTCCATGGTGTTCGCAATGTTATTTGAATCTCCATCACTCTAGAATTCTGGCCATATAGGCTGTGCTAATAAATCTATGTGGATTTTACATTAGCAGCCACTCCACTTATTTCATTTATTTATTTGATTTGATTTTTATCCCGCCTTTCTCTTAAAAAGGGACCCAAGGTGGCTCACCATTAAAAACACATTAAAACAACGTTTTTAAAAACAATTAAAATAGCCTAATTAAAACAGTAAAAAGTTAAAAAATTTAAACATACAAAATTTAAAACATACAAAGGTTAAAAAATAATCTAAACCACGCCCTCCCACCCAATAAAACCAGGCCTGCATTATTTTAAAAAGCTTGCTGGAGAAAGGCCAGCAGGGAGGGGGCCAGCCTAGCCTCCTGTGGAGGGGAGTTACACAGGGTGGGAGCAGTCACTGAGAAGGCTCTCCCTCATGTGCTCATCAAACAAACCTGGGATGGTGGTGGGACCAAGAGAAAGCCTTCTTCTGAGGATCATAGGGCTCTAGGTGGTTTGTATGGTTCGTCAAATAGTCAGCTCTGTAGGGCTTTATAGGTCATGATCAGCACTGTGAATTGTGCTCAAAAACAAACGGGTAGGCAGTGAAGCTGTTTCAATACAGGGGTTATATGCTCTCTATAACTGCCTCCAGTCAGCATTCTAGCTGCAGCGTTTTGGACCCACTGAAGTTTCTGAACAGTTTCTAAAGGCAGCCTCACATACAGTGTGTTACAGTAGTCCAAATGGGATGGACCAGTCTATTCAGACTGGTGGATAATCCATCAGAGACTCCTGAGGTGATCATGTAGAAGCAGCCTCTTACGTTAATTGGTTATCAGTTTGACCTCAGTTTTATCAGCTTCATTCAGTGCACATTTAGTCTGTTCCTAAAATTAAACATGATATGGTTGCTCTTTTATAAGCCTGCATCTTTAGATTGAGTTTAGAAAAATTAATTTTTAAAATTACAACTGGCCATGCTGGCTGGTGGATTCGGTGAGTTGTAGTCTAAAAAATAATCTCCAATCTGGGATTTAAATTTACTTGTACAGTCAGCCCTCCCTATCCATGGATTCTTTATCTATGAAGTCAACTTTCCATGGTTTGAAAATATTAAAAAAATTATATTAATTCCAAAAAGCAAACCTTGATTTTGCCATTTTAGACAAGGGACACAATTTTACTATGCCATTGTACATAATGGGATTTGAACAGCCATTAATGTTGGTATCCACGGTAGGTCTGGAAAGCAAAACCCTGGCAGATACCAAGGACCCGCTGTATAATAAACATTTGTTCAAAGCTAGTAAAAGCTATTATTTTTCATCTGGGAAGTTGCTTGTATACTAAGACAGTTCAGAAATCTTTTAAAAATAGATTGAAGGATGGTGTTTCCAAACTCTGTCCGTGTTTTATTTGGGCATCCTTACTGATTTCAGTGATATTCTCTATGCAAACCCAAGAGCATTATAACCTTAATCTGCTGTTAAGTGCTCAAATCTGCAGATCGTTTGTACACAATGGAGTGGTGAAGTTCATAACGTTTGGTACACATTTGAGCAATGACTTACATTGCAATCCTATACACATTTATCTAGGAGCAGAGCTTGGAATTGACACTCAGAATAACAACATGTTAGTCATTGTTTTTCAGGAGTAATGTAATATGTTGTGAATGCATTACTCTCAACTTGGTTTTACCTTTTTTTTTTTACAAAGAAAACAAAAAGTGACCTCAACCACCCAATACTGTGCTGATCTATGACCGTAATAAAGATGAACTAAGAACACTCAATACTCCTCAAAGTAACATTTCTGAAAAACAAGTAAACCTTATTTTTTTTTAAAAAAAGCCAGTTTGACCATTGTCCCTAAAATGTTTAAAGGTAACAACATTGCCTCTTGTCACTTAAAATCTGAGTTTTGCAAGCTGTGTCTGAAGGAGTAAGCTGTATTGATCTAGTGAGACCTACTGCTGAATAGAGGTGTATAGGATTGCATTATCAGGCTTCTTTTAACAGTCAGTCCCTCACGCCAAGGGATTCTTGCAAGTGTAGTGAAGGGATTCAGGATCCCCACTAATTCTCAGGATTCTGCGATGAGCATTGAGATAGTGAAACAAGTATGACAACCATGTACCTCATGGATGGAAATCTTGTAGCTGAATTTATCAGTGTGTTGAAAATATATCCTTTGAATTGGCTAGCTCTGTTAAGTGGAATAATTAACCTCTGCTTTCTTGCCATTGTTTCTAGTGGCACACAAGAGCAGTATGGTGTTGGTGGATTTATGCCCTTTGGCTTTTCTGGAGTCCTCTCAGGAGCAGCAACATGCTTTTATGCATTTGTAGGATTTGACTGCATTGCCACCACAGGTAAGGCCACAGGCCCAAACACTTTTCTGTTGTAAAATCTGCATGCAAGTGGGCAGCCTTTCCATGCTACTGATAAGAGAGAGAATGGGTTCATGTAATCAGGGAATGGGTACTAAAAGAAAATGCTAGTACTCCTCCCCCCACACACTTTTCATTAGCACTGTGCTTTCTTGGCATCAGTGATCGCTAGCATCTCTGTAGAAGTGTAAACAATAACATAAAGTATTTTAGATGTTTGTCTGATTGCTAACTAATTGCTCTTCTTGACTAAATGAACAGATATTTACATACTAGAGCAACTTAATGCTGCTTCAGAGCCCTTTTAATGGTCCTGAATGAAGATGACAGCTTCTCTTAATAGAGTAATTTATGTAAAGAACAGCCACTCCTCATTCAATCACTTAGTGCTTAGGGAAAGGAAAAAAAAATATATCTCTGCCTTTCTGTTTAAATTTGTGAAATAGGCAGCTGCTTGACAGAAAGCAGCAGTATTGTTCTCCCAGTCAACTGGTATTCTATAGCTGTAAGTTTTAAATACACTGACTAGTAAATAGTATCAAAAGACATCCATGCCCTGTTCATAATACAGTCAGCCCTCTTTATCTGTAGATTCTGCATCCACAGATTCAAATATTCATGCCTTGAAAATATTGGGACCCTACAAATTCCCCCCGCCCACCCCACAAAAGACAAACCTTGATTTTGCCATTTTATATGTAGGACATCATTTTATTATGCCATTGTATTTAATAGGACTTGAACATCCCCATATATTGGTATCCAAGGGGGGTCCTAGAACCAAACCCCAATGGATACCAGGTGCCCACTGTAACTGCAGTAGTATAATCCTTTCTCAAGGTATGTTGTTGATCAAGACATAAAGATTTGTTTGGCTGGGCTATACATAGGCTGTTTGATGAACTCAGAGAATCTCTTTCTGCACAGCCTGTGACTCATATGATTTAAATTGGTATATTTTTAAAAGTGTTGTGTATAACATCTACAAATGTAATCATAGTGGATTACATTATGCAGCTCTAGTAATAACCCCTGTATTTAATGGACACAAGGCTGCATCTAGTAGAATATGTGTTTTGTGCACTGAAGGTTCCAGGTTGAATCCCTGGTATTTTCTGGTATGGTTGGGAAAGATCCCCATTTAAAAATGCTGGAGACTTGCTGTCAGTCAGCATAGACCATATTGAGCTAAATGGAAACAGGCAGACTTATTTAATGTAAGATGGCTCCATATGGTTGTAATGTATTTCATCTAACTATTTATAGTCTTTAGTTTTTTGTGGGGTTTTTGGGCTATGGGGCCATGTTCTAGAAAAGTTTCTTCCTGACGTTTCGCCAGCATTTGTGGCTGGCATCTTCAGAGAACGCTTGCCTGGAAAGGAGCTGGGTATGTATATACTGTGTGACCCTGGGAAGGCAGGAGTGCTTTGCATGTCTATTGTTCTGCTGCTAATGGCAGGCCTCAGGGTGGGAGGGTATACAAAAGATGCCAGCCACAGGTGCTGGTGAAATGTCAGGAAGAAACTCTTCTAGAACATGGCCACATAGCCTGTAAACCCCACAAAAAACTATGGATGCCGGCCATGAAAGCCTTCGACTCCATATTTATAGTCTCTTTTTTAAAGCCCAGAGACACTTCAGAAATTCTTCAGTATAACATGGAAATGCAACTAGGCTGAGAACAGTAAAAAGCTAATAAAAAGTAGGATACTAACAAAAACATAAACTAGAAAAGGCAAAAAGAATCTAGGGAGTCAGAACAAACCTTTAATAATTTTATAAAACTGAAGCAAAGCCTGGTTAAAAAAAACTAGTAGAACACATGTAAAGAGACCTATTAGTGCATAGTTTTTATTTATTAATGTTTAGGCTAAGTATGTTTGTCTTTAAAAGTGTTTTCATTCCTATTTTGAATTAGCATAGTGAGGTGTTGCAGCCACCATCTTTTGCACTTAATGATGACATAGGGTAGAGGGGTGTGGGGAAGTGGAAATTCACAGTAGGAGAAGAAAAAAATGAAAAGGGATGAAGAAGATCTCAATAAAAAAGCATTTCTAGCATCTTTCTTTCTTTTAGAATGAACAGATACTTGTTCACTGCAACGTTTAGCAAATTGTTTTTCTGCACACTTTCAGTCCTGTACATGTCTACTTAAGGTCAAACCCTTTGAATATACATGGACTTATTCCCCTTATATGTAATTGGACTTCAACTGGAAGTCCTGTTGTCCCTAATGGTGGCACAGCCGTGGGCACATGCTGACATTGGGGACAACGGGATGTGAAGTCCTGCAGATTTTGGTATCCACGGTGGGGTCTGGAATGGATCCCCTGTAGATACCAAGATCCCACTGTACAGTGGCATAGTTAAAATGATATCCCTTATATAAAATGGCAAAAGCAAGGTTTGCTTTTTGGATTTTTTAAAAAATATGTATTTTCAAGCTGTGGATAGTTGAATCCATGGATGCAGAATCTGTGGATATGGAGGGCCTGCTGTAGAGCCACATTTTCTGATATGAAGGGTCTGACTGTTCATTTGACAGTATCACACTGTTAGAGCAGCGGACGGAATAATGTGGCTAGACTAGCTGCCTAAGTCAGCGTAGTCAGTGGTGAGGAATGATGGGAGGTGAAGTGCAATAGTATTCAGAGGATTACATGGCACCCCCTGATGTAAATCATGATTGAATACCTTTTTAAAAAAGGACATTCTACATATAGAAAAAGTAGCAGATTTATCAGAATACTGGGCTGAAGTCTTCCAAAGATATGCTACTTTTCATATGCAGATTGCTTAGCATAAGATAGAAAAGGTAAAGTCGATACTACTGCTGAGAATCACTCTGTGTTCCATCCATGCTGAGTGACTCAAAGGTGCTAGATCATATAGAATAGTGTAGAGCTTTTAAAAATTACTTTTTGGGAACTCGCTTCCTAGAATCCCTAAGTGGCTATGCTAGCTGGAGCATTTAGATAACTTTCTGTGGAGCAAATTCTGCTTTCTCCCCATGTTTTGGGGTATTAAGGGTCTTAATTACAGTTGCTGGAAACATATGGAATCTATCTTTCCAGAGGGATTCTGTTTCCAAGATTAGTGTTGCAGAAAATTATTTTGTTTTGTTTTTTTAAATCTAATATTTTAACAGAAGAAAATAATAACAAAAAGGTAGGAAAATGACTTCCAAAGTAATTCCCTGCAATAGTACATTTCAGAGAGAAACAATAAATGGCCAAAACAGATTACAGTTGAATACTATTGCCGCCTTGAATGTAATGAAGGAAATAGGATTAAGGTTCCCTGCCCCCATTACTACAGCACTGGAGGAAAATATGAAAAAGAATGAATTCCCTATTCATTATCTGTGTTTTGTAATCATATTTTGTGTATGCATTAATTTTGGAGGTGAGGAAGTGAAAAACCCACAGAAAGCCATTCCAATAGGGATTGTGGCATCGCTTCTGATCTGCTTTGTTGCATACTTTGGCGTGTCTGCTGCTCTTACCCTTATGATGCCTTACTACCTGCTGGACAAAAACAGCCCATTGCCAGTTGCTTTTAAGCATGTGGGATGGGAAGGTGCAAACTATGCAGTGGCTGTTGGCTCACTTTGCGCCCTTTCTACAAGGTAAGATGCTCTGGCTTCCTTTGTACTTTCTCAATGAATGTTTGCATTCCTTTCCTTGTTTTAAAATATGGATCCTAGAAAGATAAAATGTGCCTATCAATATTTGTTTCTGGTTGCCTTAACCAGAAATCATGCTCTCAGAATTAATATTTGTGCATTGGAAGAGGGCATAGTGGGTAACTTTTTTAAATGCCTTCCATTTTAGGAGGAAAGGTGCAACTCACTGATAGAACATGTATCTCTCCTATGAAAGGCCCTAGGTTCAATAACTGCCTCCAGAAGGACTGGGGAATGAACCCCTGCCTAAAATCCTGGTCTGTGCTGGTACCTGTTAGTATACTTCACAGACAAACCTGAACACTCAAGATATGTGCACTATACAGTGCGCCCGCCCCATGCACAGACGTGTTTTACACGGCTTTCTGCATATGCAAAAGCCGCTTGGGGAGGGAAACAATGGTTTGCGTGTGCCATTCTGCCACATACACGTGGCCCATTATTTCCTATGGGGCTCGAGCATAGGCAGATTTCCCCTTACGTGGGACGATCCGGAACGGATCCCTGCGTAAAGAGAGGGCCCACTGTAATGTTTGCAACCCCCAGTCATCATGCCCTTTGTGATGGGATTTCGATGCATGTAGAGAACATCAGGATGGGAAGGGATGTTGTAGACAATATTGAACTAGAAGGCCTGTGGTTTGATTTGGTAGAATGTGTTTATCTATTTGCCTACTGTAAATAGATGGCAGCTATCTTGGCCCTGGCTACCCACAATGTATCAGTTTGTAACTTGTGAAAACTATTTAGGTTCAGAAGCTTAAGGTCCAGTTTTATTGGTTTATCTTGAGAACAAGTTGGAATACTTGTGCAACTTTTTAGTTTTGGAATTCCAGCTTTAATTGTTAGGAAGGAGACTCTCCTTCTCTCAGCACCAGAATGGCAACATATCAGTTTTCTTTCTCTCTCCTGAGCAATGGCTTATGAGTGCTTGGACAGTGGTATTGGAAACCCATCTCATTTTATAATGAAAATACCTTCCCAAAATACTGTATTAACCCATCTCATTTTATAATGAAAATACCTTCCTAAAATACTATATTTCCAGTGAAGACATTATTGTTGGAATGTTTCAGGGTTTTTTGGTGTGTGTTGGTTTTAGTTTGGATTTCATACATTAATTTTGTGAACACAGGATAGGTGTTAAGAGTAGGTTATGCTTTTCTATCTAGCCTACTTGGATCCATGTTTCCAATGCCTCGAGTTATTTATGCTATGGCAGAAGATGGGCTACTGTTCAAATTTTTGGCTCGTGTTAATGAGAGGACAAAGACTCCAATGATAGCAACAATAACATCAGGTGCTGTTGCAGGTAAGATTTTTTAAGACTGAACCAAGTAATTACTAGATTTTTTTGTCTTCAAAGATGGGGCATAGCGGTTAGGATTAATTTCTTCCATGTGTGAACTTTTAGTGTAGTGATTTCCAAAGTGGGTGTTATGCCCCTCCAGGGGGTGGTGGAAAGATCCAGGGAAGCAGTAGTGAGGGAGAAATGAAGCAGCAGGGGGGCGGTGAGGGAAAAGGGGGCTGCAGGGGGCCTAAGTATCAGTGGACAAGAAATGGTTTCCATTTGTGGTATATGTTTACTATAAAATGGGATTTGTAAAAAAACTAGTCATTCAAGTAACTATATATATATATATATATAGAGAGAGAGAGAGAGACTTTTAATATAGTGTGTGTTGTACTTCTAAGGCAATTGGGGGAGGAGCAAGATGGCATCTAGCAGACAGACTGCTTTCCTTTAAGCTCTGTAATGTTCTCTGTCTTTTGATGTTAAACTTTTAAGGAATTTGATCTCTGGCACCTCTCCCTCTCTTGTGGAGGAAAGTGCAGAATTTATGTTGGTAAAGGATCTTGAGAATTTTAAATCCTGGTTTTAGAATCATCTGAAGAGTTCTGAGAAAAGGGTTTTTATTTTTGTTTTTAATAATCATTTTACTCATTCTGATAGAGAAAATACTGGATAAAAGCAGGCTCTACTAGAAGTGCAGAATATTAAAATTTCAATGCCTGGGACATTGGTGGTGACCATATTGGACTTCGCTCATCACGTGCTATTCCCACTAGCAGCTATTGATCACAGTTACTGAAGGTTCCATTGCTACCACACTTGCAGCAAAATAGGCAGTAATTGCAACGGCTCTCTGTGGTGGGTGAGGGTGCCACACTGCTTTACTGTACTGTGCGGAATAGCATCTCTTCCCCTGCTGGAAAGGCAGTAATGCTTAACTTCAGCACTTATGCTGGGCTCAAGTGCTATATGCAGCTCATAGCTGCAAGTTGATCACTCTTGGAAGACTTGAAACTTTCTGTAGTATTTCCTTTTCTTCTCTAGCATTCTTGGCTCTTTCTTGCTACCTACCCATATGTTACTTCTGCTCTTGACATAAAAAAAACAAATGGCCTAGTTGTCCTATAATGTTGACTCACTCCCTTCTCTTCCAGATATGCCCAGTTCTTCAAATAATTCTTTGATAAATCAGCAAATATAATATGTCTAATGTTTTAATCCCCAGCATGTTTTTAGCAGTCCTTCAAACAAAGGTATTACATACTGAAAGATAATTCCTTGTGATTCCATTTTATTTGGAAATTACTTAATGTAGGCCCTTCATTTTCTTTTTAAAAAAAGGGGCAGCTTTAAAACAAAGTCACAAAGAATTTCTCTTTATTTTTTAAATGTTTCCAGTGCCAAAGAAGAGCAATTGCTCTGTTTAAAAAGCAGTCTTTGGTAGAGTGTTGCAATTTAAGCAGCCAGTTAAACTATATTGGCTTTTGTGTACTCCTTTTTAAAAAAAAATCCTGGTTTTGGTTTTTATATGCATTTGTACTTGGATTTTTCATCTCCTCTCTCTTAAGAAGAGAACAAGGGAGAGTCTTAAGTTTTTTCACTGGGAATGGTTGCACTAGAAGTGTAAAATAAGGATAGCACTGTTAACAGTTAAGCAGAGTTAGGTATGAAGTGAAATACCTTGCCACCTAGCTGTGTTTTTCTCTCCTCCTAGCTGTTATGGCTTTTCTCTTGGACCTCAAGGATCTTGTGGATCTAATGTCTATTGGAACACTCCTGGCTTACTCCTTGGTGGCTGCCTGTGTGTTGGTACTGAGGTATGGAACAATATTTCTGTGTTACTCTATAGATGAAAATAGCATTTAAGTATTCTAGTTGTTCTCAACTAGTTGTTTCAGAATATGTCCTGAACATGTGCCGCAAAGCAGAAGATGGTTAGAAAGTTTTTCAAGGCCTTTGGGAGTTTGGTAACAACTCAGCATCCAAATAAGGGCAAATTCTTCTTTAGAAAGAAAGCTAGTTTCTAAAAAGTATCACTTACCTGGACCATTAAGGATTTTTCTGCCTCAGCCTTAGACACAGGTAGCTTGGAGATCTCCACTGCACTTCTGTCTTGGATTTGTGCGATTGCTCTTTTAGCATAACAGTTGCAGCATAACTGTTTGGACAAGCTTCCTTATCTTTATTGGTTTCAGCAAGCGGCTTCCCATAATATTAACCCTGAAATGTTTCTAGCCACAAAACTGTCCAGTCCCATCCCACAGGCTTAGGTTTTCTTAAGGGCTAGCACATTTTATGGATTTATTTGGTAGACTAAAGGAACTGTTAGGCAAAGATTGTATAAGGCAGGGCCTTAAATATTGTGCGTGTAAGTCAGCTGCTGATGTATGGCAACCCATGAACTTCATAGGGTTTTATTAGACAAAGAATGCTCAGAGGTGGGTTTGCCAGTTCCTTTTTCTGAGATGTAGCCTACACCAACTGGTATTTGTATTCCAATCCAAGTACTGACCAGGATTTGACCCCGCATAGCTTCTAAGAGCAGATAGAATTTGGTGCCTTTAGGGTTCATTGGTTAAAATTAGCAAGGAAATGAAGCAAAATCAAGTGTTGAAAATGAGTCCATGGAATTTTCAACAAGGTGGTCTTTGTTTCTCGAGGTCTCTGTTCTCTCTGTATGGGTTTCAGTCTGTCCATGTCTCTGGTCCAAAACACACTGCAGAAATAATCCAGTTTGAGACTGCTTTAACTGCCCTGGCTCAGTGCTAGGGAAAGCTGTCTGACAGAGAAGGCTAAATGTCTCTCAAATCTACAGTTCCCAGAATTTTCTAGCACTGAGCCAGGGCAGTTAAAGCTGTCACAAACTGGATTATTTCTGCAGTGTGTTTTGGATCTATGTCTCTTAAAGAACAGTTCACTTCTTCATTTTTAGATATCTGTTGATAGATACTCTTGCACCTTGCACCATTGCCAAAATTCTATGTTCCTGTTCCTTATGCACAGAGGATTTGTATGTCCTGTTTCTTTTTTATCAGTGGTAACTCAACACCTTACAAATTAAAAATAAATGCATCACAAATATAATAAAAGCATTTAACAAATAGAAGATATACAACAATAAGAAAAAAATAGAACATAGATTTTCCAATCCCATCTCAGCAGGAACAAAACTTGGAGCACACAACAATGTATATTAACACCATTATTATTATTATTATTATTATTATTATGCTTTATTTATATAGCGTTTTATATAAAAGTATGAATATTAACCATTATCAGGTTGTTATGAGCCACAGTTGACACCTGAAAGGATGCATACTGTTAGAGGATGGCAGGTCTCTTCAGGAAGAATATTCCACAGAATTGGCTCCACTGCTGAAAAGATTCAGCTTTCTTTGGCAGTACTTAGAAAAAAAAAATTCTCAGATGTTGAACAGAGTGCATGTGTGGACTGAAAGTTTATACAGATTGCACAGATGTTTATGTAGAGAATAACAGATTGCATCTCATGCTGTCATTTTTGTCTTAATGTAGTTTTGATTGTGTTATGGCTAGTATCCTATTTGGTAGATTTTAGTAGGAATATTTGAAATAAAATTTATGTTATTTAAGAGTGATAAAATTACAATTTTCCCCATTTGAGAATGAAGAACAGTAGTCTGAATAGCTATTGGCACAGAAAATTAGGATGATGTTTGAGTACCTGTCTCCTTGGGGCTAATTGCTGAAGCAGCTCAGAGTGTCAAGGGGAAGAGGGAGCCCTCCTTGGGGCTGCAAGTATTATGATGGCACTCAGTGTATTCTGTTTCCTTTTCTCTTAGGTATCAGCCTGAACAGCCTAACTTGGCATACCAGATGGCTAGTACAAATGATGAGGTAGATAACAATGAGTCAGTGAGTACCAGTGAATCTCAGACTGGATTTCTACCGGAGGAAGAGGAGAAATACTCTCTAAAGGCTGTTGTCTTCCCCCAAAATACTGATCCTTCCAAACTCTCTGGGTTTATAGTGAATGTTTCTTCCTGTGTTATAGGTAAGAGCTGCAGCTTGGCCTGCTGATTTCATGCAGGTGGTGACTGTGAAATAACTTTTGTCTTTAGCATAGAGCAGTAGGTACCCTCTCCAGAAGAGATATTGGCCATCCTGGCAGGAACATAGTACCCAGTGAAATAAGCAAAGATAATTGGAAGTAGTAATATCTCTTCGTCTTTGTAGAACATCAGATGCTTCAAACACTTCTCAGACTTTGATAGCCAAACCCTGTTAATCTGTTTTTGTGCTTCTCCCCCACTGTTTCAGTAAAATCAACATTTTTTACATTTTTTTCTCAGGTTTTCTTATCGTTACCTTCTGTAGCTTGACTGTCCTTGGCAAAGACGCTCTGATAAGTGGCAGCACGTGGGCTATTACTCTCCTTGTTATAGTTTTCCTCCTTTGCTTCATTTGCACAGTGGTTATTTGGAGACAACCTGAAAGCAAAACCAAGCTCTCATTTAAGGCAAGTAGTTTCAATGAACTATTTAGGGTGGAGGAGTGGGGGAACCAAGGCTTTTTTGGCTCCATGTATGGAAGGAGAGATTTAGCCTGCTCTTGCCAGAAGGGCAGGGGGAAGACACAGGACAAACTTTCCCACGCAGATTGGCTGAATGCACCTCAAGCCTGACCTTCAGCACTCCTGGATACTCCCTTTTCTTGCCTCTCATCTGGCAGTCTGTCTTTTTGTATTTAATATAGTTAGAGGATATGCAAGGCTGTCTTTCTCTTTTTGCACTCTATGCAGTCTTCAAAAATCACCAACTCATCACATCATGTTGCACCCTCTAAAAAGGAACTTTTACGGGATGGCATGAAGGAACAATCCACTGTGATTAGGTTATAACTGGTCAACACCTTTTTCTGTTTTCTTTTAAATGTTCAAAGTAACATACAGTAAATGGTAAAACTGCAAAATGAAAATGTTGATTATGGCTGCAATTCCTAAACCATTTTAACTTCATTGAACTCAGTGGGACCAAGTTCTGAGTAGACATGTTACAGGATTATTTGATAGGTGTCCAGTAAACAACAACACACCACATAGCAGGGCAAAGCAAAACCAGAACTACCATAGAAGTACCAGATGAAAATTGTGCACAGTCCAAATTGTGTGCAGACAGGCAGCCTGCTGGTTAATGTTTTTGTCACAGCTGAGAAGCCCACATTTGAGGGACTTGACAGTCATTATGGGATATTACTAGGTTAAGTAGCTTACTTGCTAATTAGCTTACTTGCTGTTCACCGCCATGATCTTTGGAATAGCGGTATATAAATAAAACATATTATTATTATTATTATTATTATTATTAGTAGTAGTAGTAGTAGACAGTGGCGTCACAGGTGCAGGGTTGTGTGTGGACTGCACTGGGTGGCACCTCAGAAGAGGGATGGCATCTGGTCAGGCCCACCTCCCACCAAGGGATGAGAAGGAGTGAATGTGCCCTTCCCTGCTTTGCTGTGGCAGCGGCCTCCTTCTTCTGAAGGAGAAGGGCAAGCGCACTCTTTCCAGCTTTGCTGTGGTGGCAGCTCCCTCTTTAGGAGGAGGCTGTGGTAGTGGCAAAGGAGAAAGGTGAGTGCCTCTCCTGTCTTCACTGTGGCAGTGGTGGCTTGCTCCTCAGGAGGAGGCCACCATCATGGCAAAAGAGAAGGATGGGTGCACCCCTTTTGGCTGGTGCCATCCCCCACTTCCATCCCCTTCCCCCGCACTGGATGATACCAGAGGTGAGGTCACCACAGCAAGCAGGTACAGTAATCATGAATGGTTAAGATCTTTCTAATGATTCATCTATTACATTTATCTCCCACTATTTACTCCAGGGATTTGAAACACATATACTGTACATAGTACACCCAAATATATAATTGCAACAGTCCAGTAAGATAGGTTGTGCAAAGTGTGACAGAACTTCCTCCCACTTGTAGCAGAGTTAAACATATGAAGCTTCTCCTGATCCCTTGAAAACTACCAGTACTGTTAAAAGAAGGACTGAGCCTTCAGTGACCACCTTCGCTGATTTGGTAGGGAATATGGTGCCTAGAGGCAAATGATGGAAATAACTTTATCTGCTTGTCTGGAGATCAGATCAAGGTTCACCTTGATTTATGTGTGTCAGGCTGCTGTTGGCGGCATAAGAATAGGGCCAATAAAAAGTGTCAGCATTATTCATAAGACTGAGTAAATGCTCATCCTTAACTCTGATTTTTAAGGTGAAGTACATTTTAATTTTGTGAATATGTTATTGCATGTTTGCATTGGATTCTTATTCCTTGTTGAAAGATGTTCTTTATGACTGACAGATGTTATTAATGTTCTTATATGTGATTTTAAGGAAGCTTGTTTAATTACATATGTACTCGTGGTTTTACTTACTTGTATTTGATATAATGTGCAATTGTATTTGCTGATATGTGTATTTGATGGACTTGTGAACCGCTTTGATCACTACGGAAAAGCGGTATACAAATAAAGTTTTTATTTATTATTATTATTATTATTATTATTAAGAAAGAACACTGTGGATTGAGATGTATAATTTATAGAGTAAGGGCTGGAGGGTTTTGTTAAAGACAGGGGAATGAATGCCCATGCAATGGTACCCTCTGATTTTGTAACCTGCAGCACACAGTTGTGTAATCTCTGGGCTCTCCAGATGTTGAAACTCCAGCTCTCATGAGACTACGTGGGCAATATCAAGTATTGTGTGAATTGACTTCCAAATGCATCTGGCAAGGGAGAGGCTACACTCTCTAACCCTGCTTTGGCAGAAACAGTCCTCAGCCTTAGGTGTTTGTAAAAAGAGAATTTGAATTATGTATGGCTACTTGGTCTGCAGACTTGAACAGGGTGTTTGTAGTCTTAAATATGTCAGACTGCAGATTTTATGACAAGCATCTTTCCTAAGCATGGAATGTAGAAGGCTTCAAGAAGGGGTGGGAATATATGGCTCTTCAAAGGTTGTCAGAGTGCAGCTCCCATCATCTCTCACCATTGGCTATGCAGACTAAGGCTGTTGAGATAACTCTAGTCCAGTATCATTCGTAGAACCCCATCTTTGTCTTTAAGAGTCCATTTTAAGTTTCGTTATGCAACTAGGGGAAGACATGAGCAAGGTGCTCTAACAACAACAGAACTATTACAACCCTAGAATGAGTTGATTCATTGCAAGGTTTATAGGAACAAAAGGTGGCAAAATCTGCTTTGTGGCAGTATTATATTTCCAGAGGAACCTCTCAGATAAAGTTTGCTCCCTTGAAATATACAAGCAGCTAATCCATAATATGTCATTAGACAAACAGCTTTAAATTAATAGTGGGAAGTTCATAATATCCCTAGTTTGCCTTCTTTGTGTAACATGATGTAAGAGGATTGCTTATCCCATAGGTAATCAAACTTCATTTATTATTTTACCATTATGGGAGAACGTGGCTATGTAAACAAGCTCTTATCTCTATCCCTAGATGTGATTCACATCTCCTTTCTTTTTCTTTTTCAGGTCCCTTTTCTTCCTGTCCTTCCAATACTGAGCATCTTTGTGAATATGTATCTCATGATGCAGCTAGATGGTGGCACTTGGATACGCTTTGCCATCTGGATGTTAATAGGTGAGTTTGCAACTTGGATTTTCACCATGTAATACAAATGTGTGTGGGAAACATACTGGCTACATGTAGCCCCTTCTGTTTTTCCATCTGGACTATTTCCCCACTGGAAAAAAATTAAAGGCGAAAAATGGAGAATTGCAACACCCTCAGGAGTAGCAATTCTGTTCATCAAACTAAGCATATAGGAGTCCCTGCTCCACTGCAATAGGCTTTGCAATATTGAAAGTGGGCTTCCAGTCACTTTAAGTTTCATATTTCCTGGACCCTTTGAGCTAGCTCACCCTAGTGTAAAATAATGGAACTCCCATTTATTCTAAATGTATTGGATTGTAGAAAATACTGAACAGTGCTGGCCTAAGATATTTAATTAGTAAGCATAATATTCTTTGTGGCAGCATGAAGGTTTTTTTTTTTTTTTGGCCTCCTCCCTCACTCACGCATCACTAGAATCAACTCAACAGCAGTTCTTGCCTTCATGTTTCCCCCACTCGTGGTGCCACCTAAAATTACATGCTTCACCTTGCTGCATGTGATTGGCCCACTGATAAGGCAGCATGTCTCATGGCTGTAGTTTGGTCTTTTCTGGCTCTCCTCTGCCCATTAATATCATGCTGTAAGGAGATGCAAAAAGAGAAAGCATGTGCTCATAGGAAATACAGTGAATAGAATGAAACAAATCTGTCGTAGGATTTAAAATTGACATTTTATGGCATAGTTGATTAGCTTCAATGTTTTCTTAAAGCCTGTTAATTATGTCCATTTTTGACCTTGAAGAGCTACCATAAGGGACCATAAGGTGACTCTCATATTTGGCCAATAAGATCTCCTTCTGAATGTGATTGGATTTGGCAGGAACTGGTATTTACCATGGACCTGAACCACCTCAGTTTCTAATGTGCCTCAGTTTTGTCATATGTACCAGAAAGGGTCACATGCCCACTCTTGTAGGTTCTCTATGTTCATTTCAGTAGAGTTGAGTTCAATTTTTAATTGCTTATAACCATAGGTCATCCAAATATGTACCGGTAACAAGATGATACAAATGTTAAATAGCAAAAGTTAAAATATAAAAATATAAAATATAACAGAATTTCAAATACCATTTCTAATACTACTAAGCTTACCAGTGAGAATTAAATATATTCATTAAATAAATGAAGCCATAACGACAATTTAAAAGTTGGCCATAGATATGGGCCAAAATTAAAATAGACTAAATTTCTTTAGGCTACAGATTGGTTTTTAATTATTATTATTATTATTATTATTATTATTATTATTAATTCTTTTGTTGTCCTCCTCCTCCTCTGCCTGGCCCTCTCCTCAGGAGAAGGCTGAGTAGCGGAGGAGCCTTGAGGGGCAAGCATTTTATCTTTCCTCCTCCTTCGCAACCTGGACCTCTCCTCAGGAGAAAACTGGGTTGTGGAACAGACTTCAGGAGTCTTACCAGAGAGGTTGGCTGTCAGTTAGCAGCCGGTTATCACCGGAAGTCATTCCACATCCTTGTGGGCAGCTGAAAATACTTAGGCGGGTTGTAAGCTGCCTGCGGGCCATATATTGGGCATGCTGGCTATAGACGGTTTAATGCAGCTTTAGTTGTAATTCGCTCTGTGTGTTTAGGTACATGAAATTTTACTTACTTTTGGAGGAAAGGTGCGATATAGATAAATTGATTGTCTGGCTGATAAGAATTAGTCTTAAAGTGGATTACCATAAATCCAGAATCTTTCTAGGTTGGCAAAGACTTATTTACACACTAGTTTATTTTGGTTCCTAATTTTGAATGCTTCTTAATATCTAGAAGACTGGAACTCCATCTGTATTATTAGCTCTTATTTGCAACTTAAAGGAGGTAGCTCTTCCTTACTTCTTCGAGAATGAGTTTTCACAGATTCAGAACACTTACTGTAAAAACCTGATTTCCAACTACCACAAAAAGGCATAGACAGTTAGGCATGCCAGGCAGACTTAATCATGGCAAATTGGCTCTTACAGAGAGTGTCTCTTCTTAAGGTATGAGGTTCCCAGGGCAGTGCAAAATTTTAAAGCACCCTTCTTTAAAACCAGTATCTTCAAAAGCAAAGTGGGAGCTCAGGAAGCTGACTGAAAATGGTGAATGTGTGCCCTTGCCTTACCAATCATTAGGAAACATGCTGCAGCATTCTGTGCCAGTTTAAGCATCTATGCCATCTTGAAGGGCAGCCCTATATAAATTACTTCACAGAAATTAAACCTGGAAGTTACAGAAATGTGGGTCAATGAGTCAAGGTCTGATCTGATGAGAAAAGCATAATTATTCAGTGGCATCTGATGATGGAGAAAAGCACCTGGAATCACAAACCTGAACTGCTTATCAAGCAGCATTATTGGGACCAGAAGCCATTCTTAGAATTTCTGTCTATCCAAGCTATAAACAAATCATCTCTGGACAATGGACAGTGCCTTCAAGTTTGCCTCCATGTTGTTTGGATCATTACAATTACAGTATTAGATTACCTCTGTTTCGTACTCATGAGGTGGTTGGTAAGACTGTTTACTATCCAATTACTTTGTGCTGTCTAACACTATATCTCTTACTCCATTCCTCCAGGTATGTTTATTTATTTTTCCTATGGCATATGGCATAGTGTGGAGGCATCTTACTCAGCACCAACAGATGCAGAACGAAGTACAGACAACAACATGGATAATTGTAAATGATGGAATGTCTTGTTATGCTGACAGACAGTTGAGCTTCCACTGCAGTGAAGGGCACTTTTCTGTCTTGGACCCTGAAATATTTTATTTTGTGGAACATCAGATGGAGCTCCCATGTCCCACCATTGACTTTTGCAGTGTTCTTTTACCTCGGTGGGGCAGTTCCAAGGGATCACAAGGAAACAGACATCCCTCTGGCATACTCCTAACAATACTGTTACCTGATTCTGGCAGCTTCTACTTCCCCCTGCCCCATCCCTTATCATAAGTGTGTGTGTGGGGGGGAAAAAACCAGTTTTTCTATATGTCAGTTCATTTCCAGTGCTGCTATGAGGCCAGGTCTTTCAGAGAGCCTGCAAATTAACCTCCTGGGTACTGTACTTCGAATTTAAAGGGAGCAAACTGAATTGTCTGTCTGCAAAGTCACCCACATTGCACCACCAAAAATCAAGATGTCCTTGTTGATCTGATTTTAATGGAAGGTTGGGCAGTGTTGTTTAATAATTGTACTCTATGTATTTTTGTGCAGGAAACTCCTGTGCTTTGAAATGCAATGCTGCAGTTATCTTCTGTAGGGTAATTAGTGGCTTGCAAGGCTGAATTCTTGCTCTTGTGGCACAAATGGTTGGTTAGGCCAATAACAGATCCTGCTGCTTATGCAAAAAGCTTCCAGCTTGTGGCATAATAGTCTGTAGAAAACATGGTTCTTTTATCATCTCCTGTTCAGTAAAGTATGTATCAAGTTTGTAAACTGAAGAGCAATTCCAGTAACTGCTTGGTTTGGTAAGCTGCTGCCATGCCATGCCATATGAATTAATACTATCTTTTGAGGAAGGTTACTGAAGTTCCTTGAAGTGAGAGAAAGCAACTGTATATAATCATCCAGTCAGTCCATTTGTAGAGGTATGGTTTGAATCCAGGTCTATTGGATCGAATGCCAACACTGTGTGTTAATGTTTTTAAATAATTTATTTAAAGTTCATAATTTGAAGAGAAGGTTATGCTGATTTGTCTTTTCTGGCACAGAGTAGAAGCTTTAATGTCCAGCTGAGGATTTGGAACAAGTGTTTATGATTTGTGAAATAAATCTGTTGTGAAATTGAAAGGAGTGAACATTTTGCAGCCAAGCATAAGAGTGTGTGCTAACTTATCACGCACTCTGGAGAAGTTCATGCTAATAACATTTGTGCAGCAGTTCTCTGCTGTCAGTAAAGTGCTGTTTCATTTGGTAAATGCCTGAGAGTCCAGCTTAGCCGTGCTGAATTCCAAATAGGATTTTGTTCTGTTTGCAGACACTTCTAGTACATGCACGTACTCACATTGAAGTGTCGTGATATAATAAGCAGCAGAAGCTGCTGAGATAGCTGCTTGTAATTCTAAAGCCATTTGTTAACTCTATGCACAGATAGAGCCACCTCTTTATTAAAAAAATGTGGGTTTCAAAGGGAAGATACCCCTATGAGTTTATACAGATATTTGCTGTAAAAAATAAAAAGGTAAATATTATAGTTTATTGTTAATATTTGTTGGCATTTTCAGTCTCCATGGAGACCTGAATTTATTTTTATTTTTATTTTGTATTTATATCTAGCTGCTTCATGTATTGCATTTGAGGCAGTTTTTTTGGGGCGTGGGGAGGGAGAAGTGACACTTAGACAAAAGGGAAATCTTTTATTTTGTAGAGCTTTTCCTAATTGGTACAAGAAAAATTCAGAGGGAGAGAATGTTTCTCTAAAGTACCTACAGGTGCTGTTGGGGAAGGGCCAGTAACTCAATCATAGAGGACATGTTTTGGATGCAGAGGGTCCTAGGTTCAATCACTGGCATCGCCAATCAGATAGGGCTGAAAAAACAAAACCCTGAAGCCTTGCAGAACTGCAGCTGATCAGCGATGACATTACTGAGTTTGGTGGCCCAATGGTCTTATTGCAAGTGGTTCTATTAGAAGGGAGAAATAATGTGGAATGATCTTTAAGAAGCTCTACTCCTAGCATCTTGAGGCCCAGTGGTCTGACATCAGTAAAAGGCAGCCCCCTATGGCACTCTCACTGTCCAGTGAAAGCACAGCTGTCACTTGTCTTTGTAACCATCTTGTGAGCCCACAAGTGCAAAGAGAGTGAGGGTGATCTGTCAACAGGCACAGGGAAGAATGGATTAATCAAGAAACAAAAGTCCAACTTGTTTTGAGCAGTTGGCCTCTACAGTCAGGAGACAATGATGGACAAATCAGGGTGTCTTAGGAGCAAGAATTAGGCTGTGTAAAATAGTTTCCTCTGATATGAAGAGTGAGTTCTAGCAAGTGCAGAAAGCTTAGGGTGAGAAACTTTTGTCCCTTCTTCCAGATATTTATACTGTCAACTCCCAGCATGGCTGATGGTTAAAGGATTGTTGGCCTTGTCCAAAAAACTAGTGGGACAGGTTTTTCAACCCTGCCTGGATCGATCAGTTCTTGTTTTTGCCATTCTGTGGACTTTAAAAATAAAATAAAATTCTGAGCTTCTTTCTCAACTGACCAGGATGCTCATAATCCCATTCCATGAGAACCAGTGTGATGAAGTGGTTTGAGTGTTGGATTTTGACTCTGGAGACCAGGGTTCGAATCCCTGCTCAGTCATGGAAACCCACTGGATAACTTTGGTCAAGTCACACTTTTTCAGCCTCAGAGAGAGGCAAAGGTAAACCATCCTCTCAAGAAGTCTTGCTAAGAAAAATCTGTAACAGGCTTGCTTTAGGTTTGCCATAAATTAGAAATGACTTGAAGGCATATAGCAGCAACAACAAATAATCCCATTTTACAGAAGCCATGACTGTTATTTGGATCCCACTTGCTGAGGGCTGTTTCACATTGGAAAAAGAGATCCCTGCACAGAAGACATGTTCATGTAGAAATTCCTTTCTGCGAATTTCCATGTCACTGATGACTTTAAAACTTCTTGAATTCATGTATGAAATGGTTCTTTAATGCAGAGCTGCTCTTCAGACTGCTTAGAAACTCCTGCTTGTAAAAAAGCTTGCCTTAAACTCGCAGCAGATTTGAGAGTGTTTTTCACTGTTAACTTTCAAATCTAGGCATTTGTTCTTAGCTGCAAGAGACCACATCATCTTGGCCTAATTTATTGCTACAAGTATTTTCTCCCTCTTAAGTAAGTTAGGCCTTGCTCCCTATTCCATGTGGGCAAGCTGTGAAACTGAAAATGGCTTGTGACAATTGATGAAACCTCAACTCAGGCTCTGCTAATGAAAACAGGAATGCTGGAATCCAGACAATGTCAGTTCTATTGTAGCACCCATTTTAGCACAGAATTGAACACTTGTGATTACAGTCCAATCGTATATACATCTACTCAGAAATAAATCCCATGAAATGCGATAAAACTTCTGTGTGTGCTTCAAGTTCTCTGCAAACTTATGGCAATCCCATGAACATCATAGGGTTTTCTTAGGCAAGGGATACTAAGATATAATTTTGCCAGTTCCTTCCTCTGAAATATAACCTACAGCACCTGGTATTCCTTGGTGGTCTCCCATCCAAGTACTGACTAGGGCTGCTTAGCTACCAAGATCTGATGAGATCTTGTGCCTTTAGGGTATTTAGGCAAGCAGCGATGCTTATTCCTCTGGAAGCATGAATGGGATTTCATCCTCAATGAGGTGTGTTATTTGAAATTAATTTTAGAAGACATAGTGCAAAATCTTACAAACAGCATAATATTTTCTTATATGTTACATAATGAATGTACACATTTTGTGCATGCCACATACAGATCACTGCTCCTCTTCAGATGTTAGATTCATGAACAATTCTTCATGAGAATGACTTTAGCATAGACTTTTGTCCAGTGTGTAGCTGCCGCAAGAAGTCTGACTGAAAAGCTATGTCATAATAATTGTAATGTCTGTCTGCTTTCATATTCAGCGTGCTTCAGCATAGGTGTGTCACAACACTTCTAAGCAGTACTGATCCTGGAATCAGATATGCTGGACTAGCATTAATGTTGACTCACATGAGCTTATTCTCTGCCAGTATAGATGCCCTGCAAAGGCAAGAAGAGAGGTAGAGACAAATTTTATCCAGATACTGATGTTGGTTTTTTCCACTTGTACCACCAGCTGCTGTCTTCACTGGCATTGCTACATCTCTGTGCTATACTGTGCTATAATTTAGTTCAGTGATTCCCAAACTCTGGTCCTCTAGGTGTTTGGGACTTCAGCTTCTAGAAACCTTAACTAATGGTCTGGGATTCTAGGAGTCCAAAACACCTGGAAGGCCAGAGTTTGATAATCACTGGTTTAGTTGTATCTGGCAATCCCTTGCACTGATGAAATGTGGAGTACAAACTACACCTCCCAACAATGAAGTCCTGCTCCCATAAGCACCAATAAACCAGGTGCCTATGTGGCCCCACTGCTGAAATCTAAATGTAAAAATTATACAAAGCTTGTGTTTATTGGTGAAAACTTGAACAATGTTGCTGTATGTTTGCTCTTGTAAAGAAAAGGCTGGCATTTCTTGGAGATTGTAAATACGTAGATGTGTATTATAAGTTTTAAAGAAAGGATTATTTTCTGTTGCTGCTGGGACACTTTGCTGTATGTAATGCGTATGCTGTGTGCTGCAAAAGAAAAAGAGTCTGAATAAGTTTCTTTTTCCATAATAGAAGGACCTGAAGGGGACCTGTTGATTTTTATGGAAGCCACCTGTTTCTTCAGGAGCTGTCTCTTTTCATTCTTATTAGGTTTTGAGGTTTGTTCATTTGGTTATGCAGACTCTGTGAAGTACACAATTATAGAATGAATGTGTGTATATGTGAACCATAAGTGCAAGTTATTCACACATGTAACTGGTGGTTCCTTATCCAACAAGATGAGATAGACACTGCAGTTTCTGGTTCAATCAAATCCTCTCCTCTGCCTCCTGGGAATCTTACCAGTTAACCTTAATGTAACTGTGGCCAGACTTCAGAATGAATTCTATTCATGGCAAAGTGCAAGTTTGTATGGTTCTTTATGACTGCTGCAAGCCACAGAATTGTACATATGTCAGTTTCTGTTGAAACTAAATGACAAGTACATATGTATTGTTTTGACCAGTTGAAGCTATTGTGTTTAAATTAAGGTGCAATCTATTCAGTTAAATGTGTAAAGTTTATATTTTTTTCTTCAGTTTGGCATTGGATTGCACCATAAGATTTTTGTGCAAAGGTTACATGTTTAATAAGCAAATATTGATAAGAATTACTTTGGTCCTTTATGCTCAATTGACTAAAAAATCCACTTGTGTTTAATATATTGACAAAAATTGATATTTTCATGGGCACTCAGTTAACAGTTGCCTTCTTATCCAGTCAGTTGACAGAAATACAGGTTGAGCATCCGTTATCTGAAGTCCTTTGGACCAAAAGTGTTTTTGAGTTTGAATTTTATTTTATTTTTGATTTTGGAATATTTCTATATACAAATGAGAGATCTTGGAGAAGGAACCCAACATAACACTAAATCAATTTATGTTTCATATGCACCTTATACACATAGTCTGAAAGTAGTTTTATACACAGTATTTTAAATAATTTTGTGCATGAAACAAAGTTTGTGTATACTGAACCAACAGAAAGCAAAGGCGCATTACTAACTCAGCTACCCATGTAGACAATTGTGGTTTTTGGAGTATTTTGGATTTCCAGGTAAGGGATACTCAACAAAATGTAATTTTGGATTTTCTGTTACTTTTTTTGTTACTCTCCTTAACATTTAAGCATTACTTGAAATATTGTCCAAAAATGTTGGAACTAAAATATTCCCACAAAAAAAAAAAAACAAAAACAGAATAGTGTTTTGGTCCTTTTTCATGCTTATTTCTAAACTGGGTGATAAATGTATTATGCCTTGGAGTTACTTGTGGCATGACTTTTCTGAAGTACCTTTGTTAAAATTGACTATCATATTCTTTAACACAGGAATAGAGAACTTGGTAACCTCCAGTTGTTTAGGACTGCAACTCCCATATTCCTGAGCCACTCATTATGCTGGTTATGTTATGAGTTGTAACTGAAACGAAGAGCACTGGGTAGCCTACCTCTATTTCTAATTTAACAGGAGCTTTATTTTCTGAAAAGTGTATATACTTTTAGCACCATTGGATTATTGAGTAGATGTTTACAAGGAAATTTCATGCAATTTAAATTATCTCTCCTTAGCCAAATGTGTATTTAAGGATAACTTCTAAAAAAGAATATATTTACTGAATATATTCATGGATGTACTGGCCACACCTACATTAAAGAGCCCTTGGCTGCTACTTTGGGCCAGGGCAATTTGTGAACGGATGATTGTGACCAGGATGTTTAGATGCCAAAGCTTATCAAGGAGTAGTCATAAATGTATACTAGATTGACCTTGGGCAAGTCACATGCTTTCAGCCTCAGAGGAAGGCAATGGCAAACTTGAATAAATCTTGCCAAAAACAAATCCATGATAGGTCTGCCTTAGGGTCGCCATAAGTCAGAAATGACTTGAAGGTACACAATAACAAGATTCTCTCTACCAAAAAAGAAAAAGAAAAGAAAAATGGTTTCTGGGGAGGTGCACCACCTAACTATTGAGCAATTCACAGTCATTCTGTTTTCACTTTTGTAGGTATATATTCCATTCCGGTTCCTATGAAAATATTGGGATGGTCACTGTATTGGAGACTGACTGGATGCCCAAGCCCCAGTCTGAAAATGTCTTCATGTAGCTTTGTTAAAAAATTGGCAATCATGATGATGATGATGATGATGATGATGATGATTTATTTATTTATAGCCCACCCAATCACAAGGAATCTGGGCGGGTTACAGCAACAAAAATACAGTACAATAAGATAAAAGAGAGTGACATCTACTAATGGAAGTGTGGATGGGGAGCTAATCTCTCTCTAGCTTTCTTATCAAGCCACATGGCATCACTTTGGATAGTGTTCTAACATGGCAGTATGCACATAGCTCTAGAAGTGGTTGCAGATAACCTACCTGTGCAATAGCTTTTTGCATGCACTGGGTTTCCTCATCTTGTACAATATGGAGGAATAGACATCTGTTTCGCCATATGTATGCCACCTGACTGAATCAGGTATTGATGTTCCATAACTATGTACTGATGTTGCCTAAGTCTCAATATAACTATAGACTGAAATCTACCACCTCTCATAATAGCTCTCTGATTTTATTATACAGGGTATTTAGTGTGGCATAGTGGTTTGAGTGTTGGACTATGACTCTGGAGACCAGGGTTTGATTCCCAGCCCAGCCATGAAACTCACTGGGTGACCTTGGGCAGGTTGCATGCTCTCAGCCTCAGGGGAAGGCAGTAGCAGTGGCAAACCTCAGAATAACACTTGCCAAGAAACCATAAGTCAGAAATTACTTGAGAGCACACAACAACAAAAATTGACAGGGTAACAAAGTGAATTATTCCTACTGCGGATATAGTGGAAGAAGTTCCCAAACACTGCTATAGATCTCTGTACTATTAAATCAGAACTCTCTGTACATGTCATACCTTTGATTATTAATTTCTTTGAAAGATTTCACATATGTGGATTGGGTGGTTCTTAATTGTGGATATTTTACAGACTCCCTAGGAGGAAGGAAATTTCATAATGCTAGCTTCACTGTAAGCCAAACAGTAAACCAAGTAAAGGACTTCTAGTTGATTAATCATTGTGCTTTAAGACTGCAGTCCTAAATGTACTTTATAAAAAAATAAGCCCCATTGAAGACATTGGACTTTACTTCTGACTGAAGATACATAGAATATTGAAAGATATTGAGACTATTGAGATAATGGGAGGGGGGCTGCTTTCATGTTAAAAAATACTATTTGTAATATTTTCTTTCTAATTTCTGATTGCATAACAGAGCAGTTAAAAATGGCCTGAAAAATTAATAAGCACCTCCGTCACCTTTAGCTCTGAGTCTGCATCGATTAAAACAGACACTCCCTCCCTTACTTGCAATGATTAATCAATTAGAGCTTTAATGTGGCTGTAATTGTAATGACATTTTCTTGACATGGATGAGACAAGTAGTAGTTATGTTTATTAGCCTTTTAATGTGCTTGTTTGTGAGCTGTATGTGTTCGGTGAACAGACATGGTATAGCTTCCGGACTTGCTTCCACACCTCCTTTTTATTTACTTTCTCTCCAGATTTAACATGCTAGTTTTACTTTGATGAGGTAGCAGTGTTAGTGGAATGCCATCTCTTTAGTGTTTCCTTCCTCATGCATTGTGTATGAGGGTTGGGCCATATGTTGTATGAACATGTACTGTTGCTTACACCTTTCCAGTTATGATTTTGCACTATATGTAGTTGTTTGTCTAAATAACCCTTTTGCTGTTATAATGTTAACAAGTGCATCTCAAAATAGTTTGCATTATAGAAACGTTCAGGCATTTGTTACGTAAAAACAACATATCTATCCTGTCATAGTCTATTTGCTATGGCAGTGTTCAGAATGTTGTACTTCTATAGCAAGGGCCAAATGTTATGGGAGCGACGCCTGTTGCAAACTGATATTTCCTCAGGGTATATTGCTTCTTTGGCCTTAGCACATGTCCCAGGAAAAAACAAACACGCTATATCATGGTGATGAAATGTCTATATAAACCAATGATTTCCAAACTTTGGTTCTCCAGGTGTTCTGAACTTCAGTTTTCATAATTCCTGACTGTTGGCCAAGGTGGCTGGGGAGTCCAAAACACCCGGAGGACCGAAGTTTAGGAATCTCTGAACAGTGAGGGATCTTCTTATCCATATCACAAGCAGCCAAACTTGTCCCCCCTTACAATTGTAGTATGTGTGGGCCTAATGATGTGGACAGTTCACGTCTTTCTCTTGTGCCTTTCTGTATATGTCAGGTCTCAGGAGCACAAACCATGGCTGTGGCTCATTAGGGTTGTAGTTTACAAACCTAGTGGAACTTAGGGGCTTCCTTTAGGAATACATCTGTAACAAACCAAGAAGCCATGAAAGAATCTGTGCATATTTGTATTAAGTAAAATGTATATACTTTTTTGTTGATCGTTCTATTTTTCTAATTATTTCCGCAGAATTTCTAACTGTTGTGATACAGTTATTCAGCTCCTGATGCTGACAGTAATTCCTGTTGTTTTTTCTTTCTCCCATTTCAGTGGAGTTCTTTTTAAAACTCTTGCATTTTGTCCCCCCCCCTTTTAAATAAAACCCTTTGTCTGTTCTTGGTTTTTTAAATGTGAAATCTGTCTAGAGCCTCTGCTTAATAGAGCTATTTCTGCAAATGACACTGTAAATATGTCCTTTTTTCAGATGTAGTTTTTTGACTTGAGAAATCAATTTGTAAATATGTGATCCTGCATTAAAATTATTCCTTTTAATGGTTCAAATAAATTATGGTAGTTTCCTTTTGCTTTACCTGGTTGGTTTCATAAAATGTATTTCAGGTTGTTCTAGCACACTGGTACATGTAATTGCTCTTCTGTGGAACAGTTCGCCATCTGGGAATGTGCTTTTGTTTTTCCATACGGTTGTGTTCCTTCATAATGATTTGTCCGTCTCCCCCAGTTTTCTTGTACAACCTACTACTGTGTGCTGCTGCACTCTAATGCAAGGGCTTGGAATTGCAGCAGGTCCTGGGGCCAATTTTCTGACCTTGGATTTCTCCAGGGAGGTACATAGACTGACAGGAAGGTCCACAACCTTCTCCCAAGAGGAAGATAAGAAATTAGCTTCGTGTGTGTATGTGTGTGTTTTTTTTTTTAAAAACTTGGTTTAATGTTAAAAACTACTCTCTGTGTAGTGTTCTGTGGGTTTTCCGGGCTATGTGGCCACATTCAGGAAGAAACTTCCTGACCTTTCACCTGCATCTGTGGCTGGCATCTTCAGATGGTGGGGGCAATGTGTGG
>NC_056524.1:32750394-32794844 GCF_019175285.1 Sceloporus undulatus | reverse complement strand
GCTGGCGAAATGTCAGGAAGAAACTCTTCTAGAACATGGCCACATAGCCCGAAAAACCCACAAAAAACTATAGATGCTGGCCATGAAAGCCTTCGACTTCACAAAACAAAGACCCATCTAGTCAATACTTTGAGACTTATCTAAACCCTGTCAGGACCTCAGGGAGAGGCATTCAGGGTCTCTGTGAACCAGATGGAAAACTGTAGCAAGACAGATTCGTCTTGTTGGATTCTCCCCCCCCCCAAACAGAATTAAGTAGGTTCAAGCATTAGAAACAGTGATTAAAAAGGATAGAAGAATAAAATAATGCAAAGGCATAGATAATTCTGCAAGTATACTTAATTTGCTTTTCCTTCTTGAATAGTTTTGAGAGTTAGCTAGAAAAGTATCAGAACCTCTGTCACTTGCATGCAATTTGAAGGGGAAAGCTTTATTTTATGCTTTACTTAATTTATGCTTTACTTTGGCAACTGACCAAATGAAGGTTGCTTCAAAAAGCTTTAGTTGTTTGACCACAGGATACTAAAGTAGTCTGAAATTGAAGATCTAAGTGGTCTGTAAATAATCATAAATAATACATTAGGGACAGAATTCTGCTGGCGTCACACATGGGGAAGCGTCCTTGGACCAGCAGTACTTTTTCTGGCTGCTGTACAATAGACCTATTCAGTTCATGCTTTTGTAAACAGAGTTCTATCATGCTAACCATTTCACAAGATCCTAATTTCTATTGTTAGTCTTAACTAAAATAAAACAATTTAATCAGTTGGATTTACTAATGTGTTGATTCATCACTCACCAACTGATTTAATAGAACTGTTCTAGGATTCCAGCCATGCATATTCCTAGATGGTACATAACTATTTACATGAAAAGAGATTCCACCTCAACATTAAGATGAACTTCCTTACAGTAAGAACTATTTGACAGTGGAACACACCCACCTAGAGTGTGGTGGAGTCTCCTTCTTTGGAGGTTTTTAAACAGAGGCTGGATGGCCATCTGTTCTGAGTGGTTTTGCTGTATATTCCTATATGGCAGAGGATTGGACTGGATGGCCCTTGTTGTCTCTTCCAACTCTATGATTCTAGGGCGGGATACACACCGCCATATAGTACGTATTGTATACGTACTAGGGTTAGGAAGGGGCGGTGCTTTCAGCATACACCGCCATATAGTACGTATACAATACGTACAAGATGGCAGCGCCCCTTCCACATGGGCGCCGCCATCTTTACGTACTGGACGCATAGCATCCAGACGTGTCGCGGCGCCTATGACGTCACGAATGCGCCTGCGGCGCCTCGCGACATCATAGAGGCGCCGCAGAAAGAAGCTCCGAAATGGAGCTTCTTTTTTGCTCTGCGCGGGAGTCGCGTGGTTTGGCTGCTGCGGCTCCCGCGCGGAGCAGATGGCGCCGGCGGGGGAGTGCCGCAAAGCGGCGGTTTGTATCCCGCCTATGATTCTATTCATCAATGCTTCAATGTACCCTCCTTTTTCACTGGGATTGAAAAAACAGTGTACATTCTCCATTGCACAATGAAACAATTAGAAGACACACGGACAGACGGACAATTGATTGCAAAATGCCAGTATTCAGCAGAAGGGTGGTGTATTGCAACCATTGCATAACTACATGAGTGTTGATTTATACTATGTAAGGATGATGTAGGACTTCATCCAAAGTCATCACAACAGAATTACCCCAAATTATGAATGTTTATGATCTTGCCTAACAAAATGAAAACCAGCCAGAAGCCGAAGGGGAGAAAAGATTTTGTTTTAACATGTTATATTAAATTACATATGCAGTACACATATCTTGGTTACCTCTAGTTGTTCTTCAGTGTTTTTCTTTAACGCCTCTTCAAATCGTTTTGCCTTATCCTTTAGAGATTGGCTCTGAAAAGTGAGGGTGTCTACCTGGTCCTGTAATTAATATTGAGCACAAACAGAAGTTGCTTGTGATGCTTTCAACTTGACATAAGATAGCTCTTTGGATCAATAGCTCCATTTGAGAGCTCAAACATGATGGTGAAATGTACAAAGAAGTAGGGGTCAGATCTATGTTGTTCAGACCCAGCCTTATTGTCATGGCCATTGAGGCAACTCTAGTGGCTATGTGACCAAACATCCCTTTTACTATCAAGTTGATATCCAAAGTCAACTAGCAGTGATGAAGGGTTGATCCATGGGATAGCTCCCCCTCCCCATGGGTTACACCATGGATCAACCACCCATCACTCCTAGTTGACCTTTGATATCAACTTGACTTTAAAAGGGATGTTTGGTCATGTAGCCACTGGAGGTGCCCCAATGCACAAATCCATTTCCTTTAGAGACACATCATAACAAGCAAGATTCTGAAGAGCAGGGCTGCCCATCATGGCCCTTGGAATGCTGGTAAAGGAGTCTGAGGGGGAATGACTATAAAAAGAGAGGATTACCTGGTTAATTGTCAGGTGGTTAGTTGGGAGCTCTTGGTGTGCATTTGGTATAAGAGGGGAAGGATGGTTGTAAAGTGCTGAGAGAAGAGTTCAGGACAAATTGTTTACACTGACATTAAAAGAAGTAGCATTCAGGGGTAGCTGTGCTGGCCATTTAACAAATACAAACAAAAATCCATTAGTGATACCTTTGTTGGCCAACCAAAATACACAATATGCTGGAATGGAGACATATTGGATTGCAAAAGAGGGGTCCCTGTTGAGATGCAAATGGACTTTTAAATTTCGTGGACTTTGAAAATCTCCCTCTTGCTGCATGGACAAAAGGAGGAGGAGCCTGCCTGCAAAAGATATCAACCCCATCAAAACATCTTTATGAGGTTTGACCACATAACAGCAATATTAAAATCTCTGCACTGGTGGCCAATTAGCTTCCGGGTGCAATACAAAGTATTGGTTATTACCTTTAAAGCCCTAAATGGCTTGGGACCGAGTTACTTGAGGGAACGCCTCTCCCTACACAATCCGCCCCGCACTCTCAGAATAACTGGGAAGAAATCACTAGACTACGCAAATACCAGGCTAGTGACCATTTCCCACAAAGCATTTTCTGCCATGGCCCCCATGTTGTGGAATGATTTGCTGGAAGAGATCCGTCTTATTACCACTTTAGATGCTTTCAAGAAAGCACTGAAAACGGATCTCTTCCGGCGAGCCTACCCACCAAACCTGCTGTAAAATATCTCACGTCTCTTAGTACAGTGCACCTGCGTTATACGCGGGCATGCTTTATGGGGACTTGAGCAAATGAATGGGGCTTGAGCATAGGTGGAATTCGCCTTATGTGGGGGGTGGGGGTGGGGGTCCGGAACAGACCCCCTGCATAAGGCACGGGCCCACTGTATTGTATGTTTTTATGGAGAGTCGACCAACTATATTGTATTGATAGTAATGTATATTTTTATGCTATGTATTTGATATGTTTTTATTGTTGAAATTTGCTGACTGATGTAATCCTGCCTCGATCCACAGGAGGGACGGGAAATAGAAATAATACTAATACTAATTATTATTATTATTATTATTATTATTATTAAGGACTGAAACAACATGCAGGCATCTGACTAACATCTCCAATTGTTTTTTTCCTCCTGTTAGATTTGTAACATCTTGCCTGAAGAAGAAGTCCACGGAGCTTCGAAACCTTGCAACAAGTATACCGTGCATTTCGGTTGGCCAATAAAGGTATCACTAAAACAAGTGATACCTGAAATAAGAACAGAACCATCTACATGGCTGATGTCTGAATCTGCTGGTATTCAATAAATGCAAACCAAACTTATTTATTTATTTGGTTATTTAGTTATTCTCCCCAGAGGGACCCAAGGTGGCTCACAGACAAAACATTTCAAGTCTCAGTAAAATACAGTAAAATTCAAAACTCAAATTAAAACATGTGTTTCTATCTAGTATTTAGTTAGGTCAAACACTAAAGCCAGGGAGTGGCTTAAAGATGGCAGGGCAGGATGAATGACAGGAGCCGCAGGGCAGGTGTCTATGTGAGCAACCCAGAGAAGGTATCTGTGACACAGACCATCATGATTTTTTCCCCATCTCAATAAAAAGTACTTACCTGCAGTGACAGACGCAACTTCTCAAAATTTTCTTCAAGTTCTTTTTTTTCCAGCTCATGAGCAGAATTCAATTCTAGACAAAGTTTAAAAAGAACAAAACTCAGTCTTGGCTTGGCATATGTTGAACTCCTTACCCATACTCCTCTAGGTGGCTGCCTCTATACAACCTTTCTTTTCCCACTACTCAGTCTGACTTTGCTAAAGCTGTTTCACAGCTATTCCTTTTAATAGCTTGAAAGTAACAGGCCTCCTTGGTGTCCCACTGGTATGGAAAGTATAAAATGGGAGGACATGGAAGAGGACCTTCTCTGCAGTGGCATCCCAGATGTGGAATGACCTCCCCTTGGAGACCTGATTGGTGTCCACACTAGTATCATTTCAGTGCTGAGTAAAAACTAGGCTTTTTATTAAAGCCTCTGAGACTAATCTGTTGTTGCTACAGTATGTACCTTCATGTTGTTTCTGAGTTATGGTGACACTAAGGTGAACCTATCATGGGGTTTTCTTGACAAGTTTCTTCAGAGGGGGTTTGTCATTGCCATCCTCTGAGGATGAGAGTGTGTGACATGTCCAAGATCACCCAGTGGATTTATATGGCTGACCTGAAAATCGAACCCTGGTTTCCAGAGTCCTAGTCCAATTCTCAAACCGCTACACTGTGCCAGCTCTCGGGGACTAATCTACTAGACCAAAAAACAAAATAAAACCAACACATACACCCCTCCAAATGAACACATTGTCAAGAGAGTTAGGACAGTAGCTCTAAGAACATAGCAGTCAGGTGAAAATCTGTGTAAATATTCCATGTGTCATGTATTCAAGTTTCAGAAGCACAAGTGGGGTTCTGTATGTGTTGCTTCTGTGCACTGGTGCACATTATACATTTGTTTGCATTGCACATCCAAGTGCAATGTACATTTCGTTCCCTAATGATGCCCTTCACTAAAGAGGCAGTGTTGCACAACTGTGCATAACTCCATAAGTGTAGAGTACAACTGCATCTACTCAATTTAGGGGTTTGGCCAATGTTTCTATCTGCATGTCTGTTGGCTACCACAACAACAACAAAAATGTCTGGATGGATATTCACCAAAATCTGAGGGTATATTTGGGATGGTCTGACTTAAAATACAGTCTACATTATATTGCATATAAGAAATCATGGGGGGGGGGGGGACTTGAGGATCACCATAATCCCCCCCCCCCCCCGATAAAGAATAGTATGTTTGGTGGCTGATGAAAAGAGACAGGCTTTATCAAGGGCAACTGATACTGTAGGGCAAAATGTGGAAGACTTGAGCACCCCAAGAGATAGGCATTCATCTTCCAGAGCTATTGAAATGGAATGACAATTAATTATGGCTATTTGTTCTCCCGTGAAAAACCAGCTAGTAATATAATAAAATACACACAATTATATCTGGAAAATTCATGTACAAATGGGAGTGGAAACATCACTTTTGCCATTCCCATTTATACATTCCATTTGTTTTCACATTCCTGCATAATAAGCATAGCTCTTAAAACTCTCTCTGCTGTGCAGCAATAACCCAAAATGTCCACCTTTGCAGCTAGTTTCTAATGGTCACTGGTAGCTTCCATATCTGGAGTGGTAACTCAGACCAGTGTTGTCATAATCATATCAATCAATAATGGGGCATTATTAGTCTCTAATATTTTCAGGATCACAAATTTAAAGTACTTTAACAATAAAAACGAGATTGGTTATGATGACCAGAAATCTACACTGGCATACACAAGGGTGGCAAGAAGAAAAAGACAATGGGCACAGCAGATGAAGGCAAGTAGGACAAAAGAGACATAGGTTGCTCAGAGCCTGATGATTTTGTCTGTTTTTCCTTACCAGCATTTTAAAAAGTGCAGCCATGAATGCAGTGCGCCAACAAGATTTCAGCCAAAACTTCAGCTATGGACACAATAATGAATGATGCACACTGGGTTTAGGAAAAATTCCTATGGTTTATTCAGCCCTCTGTGTTGCATGCTATGCAAGGCTGTTCCCCAATTATATTTTATTGGTATGAAATATTAGTTGATCCTGAATAAATTTGCAGTTTAATAATCCACTAGGTGTTAAACTGTGCATTTTAAAATTTTAAGAGCCAAATTGCTACAAAGTGACTGTATAAATAAAACCTATCTCCATATCAGCTCTTTTAGTGCCCAGTTTATCCACAAGAGGGGGATGAAGACTTGGAGAACATTTCCTGCAATAGTCTAACCAACATAGCCAGTGGCCATACTGGCTAGTGGATTTGAGGAGTTGCAGTACAAAAAGAAATTTCTGAATGATAGACTCTGTGTAATATTGACTGATTGATTTTAATAATGTATATCCAGATTTTTCTTAGGAAGGAGAACTCATAGCAACATAGAATAACTAAGTAATTAGCTGTTTTTATGTGATTCTGAACTGCTTCATTATTCTTCGCAATTCTAACAGTGTTTAAATCTATGATGTTAACATTCTTTTTTTTTGCATTTAATGTATCTTGATCTGTTGAATGGGATAATGAATCTTTTATGTACACATAAAAGAGCACGGCGCTGAAAGGTGGCCTAAACATACATTAAATAAATCAATACACAAATCAATGAATTCACAGGAAAATTAAATATAAAATAAGGTTGAATCCAGACTCAGTCAGACCTACATTAGATTAAATATCACTGATGATATTATACATTGGCTACTTAGGTTGCATCTGCACTGCAGAAATAATCCAGGTTGATACTCCTTTAACTGCCATAGTTCAGTGCTACAGAATTCTAGGATTTGCAGATTTGTGAGATATTTAAACTTCTCTGTCAGAGAGCACTGGTGCTACAAGAAATTACAAATCCCAGAATTCCATAATACTGAGCCATGGCAGTTAAAACAGTGTCAGATTGAATTATTTCTGCAACGTAGATGCAGCCTTAGTTCTGTATCCTAAGTATGTGTAACTAAGCAACATCTCCTGGTCTGACCTCCCTAGTCCACCTTAACACTTAGCTGCCACATCAGGCAAAGGAGGTCTGTTCTGCTGCTGATTGGGATTGAGAGAGGTTGAGGTTTTCAAGCCCTTCCACTACAGAGTGAGGCTATGACAAGGAATGGCGACAGAATCATGCTTCTGATTGTTGCAGACTCACTTGCTGGTGTAAGCCCTGATATCCTCATGATCAAGCTATTTTGACATCACATTGCTGGATGCTAGCATGGGCTGTAGAGGCTGTAATGACCTACAAAACACCAGACAAGGTAGTACAGTGGGCCCTTGGCTTACGCGGAGGATGCGTTCCAGACCCCCCCCCCGCGTAAGCCAAAAAACGCGTATGCTTGAGCCTCATTCACTTGAATGGGGCTTGTGCATGTAGTGGCGGCACAGGAGCGCAGCGGTGCATGCGTGCCATTGGTGCACGCCCCATTCATTTGAATGGGATGCACCGCCCTGCGTGCTTCCACACAGCTCTCCGCAGGTTTGAGCATATGCACTGTATTTTAAATATGGCACATAGACCCCAGGCATGTGGATGGCTGAAAACAAAGACTGAAGTGGGCTTGCTAAAGGATGCAGCCCCCGCTGCATGTTCTGCATATGTTACAAAAACCAAAAGTCAAAGATGAGTTCTTGCCAACAGATCAAACAAGACTGGATTCCCTTTTATCATCTGTTGTGTTCCTAAATACCCTTCCTCTATACCTATTTTGGGCTATTCCATGTCTTGTCAATGTGTTCTAAGGTCAGTGAAGCTACCATCAATCAAATTAGTCTTCTCCATCTTCTGGATATCAAAGCAATCCACCACTCTAGAAACCTTTTTTGGTCCTTCTGAAGGACTATCAAGTCTTTGTTTCCCATGAAATCATCTTAGCTTGGGGCTAGTTTTAAAGTATAAATATGACCAGGAAAACCTAGTTTCCATGCCACAGTCAACGAGCCTGCTATGCCCAGTGGCCATTGCCCTCAGACTCCTGGTCTGAGCTGCTCCTACTTTCCATGGATCATTCTTCAAAACAGGTAGATATTACCCCTCAATCCAATCCTCAATCCCATTTTCCTTTTCTGTTTTGGTTAGCTCTGTATGCTGGTTGTTAAGAGTGAGCCATTCTCGAATGTGTGTTCTTCATATACTTTTCAAGTAAAAGCTCTCTTAGTTTACCTACACCTGGAATTACCATCAGTGAGAATTGGTATAGTTGGTGCTTCTGTTCTTGATGTTACCTCCCTCTTGCAAGCCAAGCTAGACAATTTCTCAATGTATCAAAAATAGATTGCTACTAGTAGTGGAGGTTCTCCAAGTCTCGTACTTTTGTGGTTAACAGAAGGGAATTATCTTCTTACTTGTGCCTTGATTGTCAGCTGAACATACCTTCTTCACCCAATGTAGTTGCTGGATGTTAAGGTGGTGGTGGTGAGGACTGATGTAGTCTTAGTTTTACTAAAGAGCTAGTTACAGTTATGCAATTCTATCAAATACCAACCCTCTGTCTTAACTCCCATTGCTTTCAATAAATCTAGTGTAAGCATGACTGAGCTCTAACCAACAACAACCATCTATTACAATATTAAAATAACTGATTATTATTACAGAGTCGAGTCTGGACATAGCATGCTAGGTTTAGATAACAGCTTTTTGAAAAACCCAGGCTTTAGCTTTGTCCCTGAAAAGGTACAATGATGGGAACTCAAAGACATATTTGGGGAAAGCATTCCACTAAACCACCACTGAAAAGACCTTGTTTATCCAGTAGCATCATTTGGTACTGACACCTGGAAGAAGGCCTGCAATCGTGGATAAAAAGCGTGAGGGGCACATGTAGCAGAAAGTAGTTCTTGAGAATAAACTGTATCCTGTCTAGCCCACCACTGCTGATCCCAAAATATTCCCACAAGTTACCATCTCCATTTTCAGGACGGTCCCATTTTAGTCAGTGTTACAAAATTACCTTGAACTTTCCGTTCATATTCATCCTGGAGTACGGCAATAGCAACTGTATGGCTATTTTCCATCTCTAGCACTGCTACTTCCTGAGTTGCTGCAATATTATCCACCTATTCGCATAATAAAACAGCACAGTTAGACAAACTCAAACTGGTTTAGACAATTTAAAATTAAGATTAGACAAAATTCATTGGGAATGATGGTACTGATAACTGCAAGTCATAATGGTCACAACCACTGGTAACTATTGGCTTCCATTTCAGGGGGTTCAATGAATTTACTTTGGATTTTTATTCCAGACTTTAAAGAAAGTATACAAAATGATGAATTTGGAGAGCAAGGCAGCACTTGACCCATGTGATTCTACTTGAGAGTATGTATTTTTCCTGGAAGAAGATTAATAATCCATTATGAAGCCAAGCCCTCCCTCCAGTCCATCTGCCTTGGTCCAGGCCTTGGAGGTAGAGAGGAACTACTGGACCTCTTACCCTTTCCCTCCACCACTCCCTTCTCCTTCTGTGTCATGTCTTTTTAGATTGTAAGCCCGAGGGCAGGGAACCGTCTAATTAAAAAGACTGTATGTACAGCGCTGTGTAAATTTACAGCACTTCATAAATAAAGGTTAATAATAATAATAATATTTTCCTTCTCCAAAGTTAGATTTTCAATGTACTATAATTAGAGCTTTTTTATTGGAGAGATCTCATGAGATGGTAAGATGGATAGAGCAGCAGAGATGCCTCCAGCTATTCCTACCAAAAGGGCTGAATTTACACCATTGTAACTCACTAACAAGATGACAGTCACAGCCTCCAGGGGGCTTTCATGCTTTTACATTAAAATATGCCAACATGTTACCCTCTTCTGCTCCTCTATCTTTTGTGAGTTATGGTTAGTTAAAACAGTCTTTTGCCTGATGTAGCCCTGATTTATATACACAATTCCTGACATTAAATATTGAACTCATGAACTCATGGGACAGCCCATGACATAATGTGTGGTTATTTATTGTGTTACATTCTCAAACATTTCTATGCTACCCTTCTCTTTCTATTAGCAGGCAGAGATCTTTTTATCTGGGCAGGCCTTTGGGCTTTTAATTCATGTTGCAGAATGGTCTTTTAATGGGATGGGATGTGCTTTTATCTTTTTATAATATTTTAAATGAATTTTAAACAGTTTTAATGTGCTTTTAATAGAATTGGGTTTTTTTTTACACTTTTGTATTACTAAGATTTTTTTTTTAGCTGTACTGTGTTTGAATTTGTTGTAAGCCACCTTGGGCCCCATGCCAGGACAAAGGCAGGATATAAATTCTCTAAAATATGGCCAAGAATCTGCATGGGACAATAGCTATGATGGTGTAGCTATGCTCTATCTACTGATCTGAAGCCTAAAACCCACCTTAATAGCCAAGCAACCATATCAAGTGAAGGAATTCTCTGGGACTGGCAAGTGGGGCGCTGAAAGATGATGTGTCCAGTAACCTTCCTGTGTAGTCCTGAAGCAACTCCTCATCATAGTGCAGCTCACTGGTAGAAGGGGTTTGAACACTTCATCCTTCAGCATCCTGTTCACCAGCACTGTAGAACTCCTTCGCTTGGTATCTTTGCTGTCTGGCTTTTAAGGTGAGTTTTAGGGGAATTTGTGATTGTGGCAATGGTGCCACAATTGTAAATGTAAGTATGAAACAGTTAAGAGGTCACAAGTCTATCTTATGACATCATAACTGCCTGACAAGATGCCAGACTATATAAATAAATAAGCCATCACCAACCTATCCCAAGCAATCAGACAGATAAAAGAGCAGAAAGGAGGAGTTGAAAACAAGCCATGATGTTCAGCTTAATGGTTTTAGAACTCCATAGCCAGTCAGTTTACACATAAAAGTCCTTTCCTTGGTGCTCAAATGAAACCACAATTGGCACCATCAGAGTTAGGACATGTTTGTGTTTCACTTGCATTTTTACTATTTTAATGTTTAATGTTTTTAACTTTATTAATTGTTTAAATGTTATACTTACATGTTTGAAGTGTTTTTGTATTGTTTTTAATTTGTATTGATTTAAATTTGCTGTTACCCACCTTGAGTTCCTATATCGGGATAAAAGCAGGAAAATAAATAAATGTGTTTTGAGAGTGTCTGTGTATTGTGTACTTTCAAGTTGTTTCTGACTTATGGTGACTCTAAAGCTAACCTATCCTGAGGCTTTCTGGACAAGATTTTTTCAGAGACTTTCATGTGACTTGCCCAAGGTCACCCAGTGGGTTTTATGGCTGAGTGGGGAACTGAACCCTGATCTCCAGAACCATAGTTCAATACTCAAACCAGAATGTACACTGATGCAAAAACTTTGGTATATTTGTGTCTGCCTGTTAATTTCATTCTCCAAAGGCTTTGTACCAAATCCTATGTCACTAAAGAAAGGAAAAATTCTTTGCCAGCACTTCACATATGCAGTGTATGGGTGCAGCAATGGTGAGAGGAGAGTGACTCAAAGGGAAACTAATAATTAAGACTGACATAATGTACTTGGCTTTGCACTATGCATGGCTCTAAACTGCTGACCAGGTTTTCCACCTAGTAGACAAAGGAGTTTATCACACGGGAGGAATTTCTCTTAATTTCGAATGAAAAGAAAGTGGGGCCAAAACGCATTCACGAGAATTCGCTAGTTCAGTGAATTTACATAAATTCAAATTGCATTCGAACTGACTCCCCATTGCCCAAAAATAGCTTGCCATTGCCCGAAATTGTGTGTGGTAGTCTATCACGCAATAACGTGAAACCCCATGATTTCATTCAGACTGACTTCCCATTGCTCGAAATTGCGTGTGGTAGGTTATCACACAATAACGTTAAACCCCATGATTGTATTCGGAATGCCTTTGGATTCAATTTCCAATTTCCCTTGTCTGATAGACTCCAAAGTGAGCATCCCATGACTGACCTGTTCTTGATGCTGAGTCCTGATCTTGGTAAGCTGCATCCGGTGATCTTCTTGCAAGCGCTCTATTTCGGCACTATATTGCAACTGCAGCCGTTCTTCAAGTGCTTGCAGTTCTCCTTGTTGTTCCCAGCCGAGCTTCCTCAGCTTATTCTCAAACTTCTTTTCCAGCTCCTCTTTCTCTTTTTGTAATTTCTCATATTTTGCTGCATTGAGGGCTGCAAGAGAGAAGAACAACTTATTAAGGATCCAGAGAGAAGCCAGGAGGACTAAGCAGATTTCCTTTACCTCCACTCCAGTGCCTCCAGTAAGGAGGAGGTAAGCAGGGTTGTCTAACATCTTATCCCAAGCTAGGAAAAGTTACTTTTGGGGACTGAAGCTCCCACAATCCCCAGGGTGCATAGCTGGTGGATACCCTTCAGGCTGAGTAACATTATCCTCTCAAGATAGTTTGCTGCCTTAGGTAAAGGACAATATGGCATGCTGTCCCATTTTATGTACAAACACCAAGTGGATTGGCAGATAAATAGGCCTTCACTATTACTGAATGGACAGCATCCTCCATCACACCAGAAGGGAGGAGACTAGTTTAGAGGTGCACAGAGAAGACACTCATTATGTATTGCTCTGATTCCAATATTTTTTCGCTACTTCCTAGTGTTAGCCATTTGAAACACCTACCTCACTCTACGTAATGGAAAGGCTGGCCTGGCTAATGGAAAGGCTGGCTCATCAGCCATGTATGGTGGCCATTCTTAATTCCCATCGATTAACTCACTTCATTAGTTTACTAGTTCTCAAGTGATGTAGGAGACCACACCTAGAAGACGTTCTTTCCACTAGCAGAGATCTGGATAGAGCTTGGAAAAGTTTTTTTTCTATTTCAACTCCCAGAATCCCTCCCCCAGCTAAAATAACCAATGGCCTTACTGACTAGGGAATTCCAGGAATTAAGACTTAAATTGAAAGAATACAATTTCTAAGCTATGGAGCGTGTCCAAAGGAGGGAGACTAAAATGGTGAAGGGTCTGGAAACCATGCCCTTTGAGCAATGACTTAGGGAGCTGGGGATGTTTAGCCTGGAGAAGAGAAGGTTAAGAGGTGATATGGTAACCCTGTTTAAATATTTTAAGGGGTGTCACACTGAGGAGGGAGGAAGCTTGTTTTCTGCTCCAGCAGAGACTGAGACACAAGCAATGGATGCACGCTACAGGAAAAGAGATTCCAGCTCAACATTAGGAGGAAGTTCCTGAGAGTAAGGGCTGTTCAACAGTGGAACACAAACCCTCAGAGTGTGGTGGAGTCTCCCTCCTTGGAGGTCTTTAAGCAGAGGCTGGATGGTCATCTGTTGGGCATGCATTTATTGAGAGTTCCTGCATGGCAGCGGGGTTGGAGTGGATGGCCCTTGTGGTCTCTTCCAACTCTATGATTCTAATGAGAAAGCTCGTTGAAAGAAATTGCATGACTTTCTTTCTTGTTTTTTTTTTAAAGGATGGTTTCCATAACCTCACAGAATCACAGAGTTTAAAGACCTCAAAGGAAGGAGAAACCCAGATACTAGATTCTGCAACCAAAGCTATTTATTCGGTTTGAGTTTATATATAAATTCATCTTGAGAATGTTAGTGGAATGAAGCTGGTCAAAATCAGGTAGAAAATGAAAGTGTCTCCTTCTGCTTAATAGGAAATTATGACTGAAATCAACAGGAAATTTAAAGCTAGAAAAAGTACAGTAGGAGGAAACATGTGTTTCCATTGAACTTGCAATGTGCCCATTCCTCTGTATCTTTTAAAATGATGGTGAAAGAAAAGGAATTGATGGAATATTACAAAGTGTGGTGATGGTGGATACTGTTATAATGCAGGCACAATCTTGCAGAAGGAACATTTTTCATTACTCCGCCATGGGAACTACAAGAGAGAGATATGGTGATCCTAAGTAAAGGGGCAGGCTGTTGTGTGTCTTTGGACAAGCTTAACATTTTGCATAGTGGAGGGTGGAGAATGCAGTATTCTGAGGCTCAAGAGTTGTGATGGCAGGCCTGGAATCTGACCATGAGAGACCATGAACCTGACTTGGATTGTGAATGAGGAAAGGCCAACTGCCTCAAGAAGCAGATACTGGGAGCCTTTGACAAGGTCTGTCATGATATTCTTGCAGACAAGCTGGTAAAATGTGGGCTAGACAATGTGACTGTTAGGTGGATTTGTAATTGCTTGACCTGCTGAACCCAAAGGGTGCTTAACAATGGCTCTTCTTCATCCTGGAGAGAAATGACTAGGGGGGTGCCACAGGGTTCTGTCCTGGGCCCAGTGCTATTCAGCATCTTTATCAGTGACTTGGATGAAAGAATAGAGGGCATGCTTATCAAATTTGCAGATGACACCAAATTAGGAGCAACGAATAGCCCAGAAGACAGGATCAAAAGTCAAGATGACCTTAATAAGTCAGCCAAAGCTAACAAAATGAATTTCAACACAGTGAAATGTAAGGAACTGCATTTAGGGCAGAAAAATGAAATGCATAGATATAGGATGGGGGACACCTGGCTTAAGGAGATGACGTGTGAAAGGAATCTAGGAGTCCAAGTAGACCACAAGTTGAACATGAGTCAACAGTGTGATGCAACAGCTAAAAAGGAAAATGCGATTTTAGGCTGCATCAATAGAAGTATAGTGTCTAGATCAAGGGAATGAACAGTGCCACTCTATTCTGCTTTGGCCAGGCCTCACCTGGAATACTGAGTCCAGTTCTGGGCACCACAATTCAAAAAGGATGTTGACAAGCTGGAGCATGTCCAGAGGTTGATCAAAATGGTGAAGGGTCTGGAAACCATGCCCTATGAAGAAAGACTTAGGGAGCTGGGTATGTTTAGCTTGGAGAAGAGACAGCTAAGAGGTGATATGATAGCCCTGTTTTAAGTATTTGAAGGGGTGTCACATTGAGGATGGAGTTAGCTTGCTTCCTGAAGCTCCAGAGAGTAGGACCTGTGGCAATAAATTCAATTAGAGGAAAAGAGATTCCACCTCAACGTTAGGAGAAATTTCTTGACAGTCAGAGCTGTTCGACAGTGGAACACATTCCCTCAGAGTGTGGTGTGGTCTCCTTCTTTGGAGGTCTTTAAACAGAGGATGGATGGCCATCTGTCATGGATACTTTGACTGTGAGTTCCTGCATGGCTGGGGTTGGACTGGATGGCCCCTGTGGTCTCTTTCAGTTCTATGATTCTATGACTCTAATAATAAACATATTGTTTCTGTGTGGATCTTTCTGTAGTAAAAAAAAGTCCACTCACACATAAGTAGGTTGTATTAGGAGGCTCAGGGGTTAGCAGAAGTAGCAAAATAGAATGAAATTAAAATATTTTTAATTTAAAATCCTTTAGCAATTCCCCCCCAGCCCCCAGCCCCCACCCCCCAACCAATGAAAATCAAGCATGTTCAATAGCCACAGAATTCAGATTCAGATTCACTATTGAGAGGAAAAGCATGGAAAATTAGGCAAGAAAATAGAGTAGCATGTGCTGGAAGATGGCATGCCTAGGAAACAGGAGCCACAAACCTCTATTTTTTAAATGTTACATTGATGGGGGGGGACGCCTTAAACTATAGTTATAAAGAAATGGTATGCCTACCACTGCTCCCCGAGGTGAAGACTACCACACTGCACTGTTAGAAACTGACCAGAATGGCACTGAATTTCATTTAACACTGATTACAGAACAAGATCATCTATCCCATTTGAGAGCTGCCGCTCAAAGTAAGGGCCTCATAGCCTGTCCTCACAACAGGAGGAAAATTACTTGTACGCTCAACATACCCTTCTCAACTGTACCTAAAGTACTGCTCCACACTGCGCAGGGATGATTCTATTGCTTACAGATCTGAACTAGCATGTCTCTGTTACACTGAATCGCTCAATCCAGGAAGACGGTTTTTCTCACAAGAAAAAAAAACAATCTTCACACACAGCATCTATGCACACTAAAAATGCATAGCCGAAACTTTGTAGCCTTTTGCAGACAACTGCTATCCGTAGTGTGACTGCTATAGTCAGGGATGGAGAGAAGAAAATACTCTTTAAAACATTCTCAGGTATTTATGAGCAGCATAGATCTTCTATTTTAACCCCCCCCCCCACAATTTTACTGATGGACAAGCATGCTTCTTTGACCTCATGAATACAGGGAAAGTCCAGTAGTGCCATCCAGCATTAAGGGTAGGAAGCAAAGGTCTAGTTTTAAACAACAACACAAAATGCAAAATAAGACAGCAGCTTTTTCAGCTCCTGTCATTTAGAATTTGTGTTCATGATTTCCCAAGAGCTGGCTCAATTTTTTTTCCACATTAAGGCCACTGGATTCAAAGGAAGTAACCTGCTTGCCATCTGCAGTTTGGCATCTGCCACACTCAAAACGGTTCTACACATAGAATTAAATATGCAAACAACCCCCTTGATTATGATACAATCTAGCAGCCTGTATTACGGAGCAAGGTGCTACATACCATCAAACATAAGATACAGCAGCACTTTACTTTGCAATTTACACATTAGTTAGCTGCTAGAGCAAGTGCAGGTTGTTATAAGACAGCACTACTCAGAGCCTAATGAAGCAGAGGAGATTAATACTCCAGCCCAAACAAATCTATGACTCCTAAAGCTCATATGGAAACTTCGACAGCTACAGGAAACCCCACCAGTGTCTGCATCAAGTAAGAAAACACAATCAGCATCCTTTTAAAGGAAGACCAAGAGATACATTCATTTCCTCAGTTAATGGCTTGCTGGCTGGGTATGACTTCCATAAGGATGACATTTTATTGGACTGACAGAGACCTGGGTTAAATCGCAGGCACTTGTCACCACAATGTTTTCCACAGCACAGAGCTGATGTGATTTCCCTTTATTTCTGACCTACTGGCAAAGGCCAATCAAAACACATTTCTCCTTATATGGAGGAAAAACTAAATGTCACAAGTGGTAAGTCTCTTCTGTTTCCCTTGGATGGAACGGTGCAATGGTCAAACCCAAGCAGCCCAAGTGTTTTCTGCATTTCCTGACCTTTATCTCAGAGGAGCACATACTTCGGAGATACCAGTAACCATACATTGCTTACTATGAGCTGAAGCAAAGTCTTCAGTTTAACTCATTCGTCTAGCATTCCTTAGGTTGCATGCTGTTCAGTAGTTATGACATTTGAGCTGACTTAAGATCTCATAGCTGCTATAGATATTAATGATCTAATGTAATCCCAACCTACCTTTCAGCCTGGCAATGACCCAGCCAAAGGGTATGGAGGCACAGACTGGGTGTGGGAATCTACACCTACATGACTCTCCTAGATCAGAATAGAGCTTTCTCACTAAGTCTTTCCCTAAGTCGGTTAACACTGACTGCCAAATCTACAGCAACAATAAGGAATAATGTTTGACATAGTGCATGAAACAGGATTTCCTTTTAATCTCCTATTTCATATCAGATGTAATTACTTAAACTAGGCAGGTGAATGTTTGGATCCTACCCTGCAATAATGAGTCACAGTAAAAGGAATATAAATCTTTGCTTACTTAGGCCTGTTACGACTGCCAAAATAAAGCTGCTTTGGGTCTCTTGGAGGCATGCTGTTAAATGATGGCAGCATCCAAGAATCCAGAAGCTGCTCCAAGCTGCACTCCAGTGCTTAGAACAGAGTGTGGCTTTGGCGGACCCGACTCTTAGGACCCATGCATCATTTAAAGAGCATACCTCCAAGAGACCCGAAACAGCTTTATAGTTGGCAGTCTGTACAGGCCTTAATTCTGGATGTGAAATGGATATGTCATTGTTTTCCCTGACTGGATAAGATGAAAATATTTCACACTAGGACTTCTTTCATAAAAAAATCCTTTTATGCAAAAAATCTTTTTGGCACAAAAACAATCCTTGTTATAAAATACATTGGTTTTGGTGTGAGCCCAGTCATTTCTGAAAAGTATGTCCCACTATGTTACTCATCGTTCTTATTAAGCAGAAGAAAATGTGCAGCTGAAATCCTGTTGATGACATGTGCACATTGGATTCTATTGTTTTTTGTATAGTATTGTGGATGGGAATCAGTACCTCCTTTGTGTAACAATCCATCCTTGTTACAAACTACCTGCTACCACCACACTCTTCCCATCACCATTCATTCGCTGGTAAAGGTGGGCAGCCAGGTAGCATCCATCTATTTTCTGTGAACAGAGACACAAATATTACACAATCCTCCTGGCTTTTCCTGAGGACTCCTGAGAGGTTTTAGAGGATGCTATCAACACATGAAAAACCTGACAGATCTGCCTGTTGTTCCATAGCCAAGAAAATTTGCAGTTACTTTTTCCTGAGTTACCTTCTGAGTTACATGCAAGTGATTTACATTTTCAAAAGTAACTTAGGGAGTGGGACCATATCTCCATCCCAACACCTTCAAACACGTTTGTGGGGACACGAGAGAGGTCTTCTTGGTGGCTGCCCCTAGACTCTGGAACTTCCTCCCGGAGATAAAAACGGCTCCCTCCTTGATGGCTTTCCGCCCAGGTTGAAACCTATCTGTTCAACAGGCTTTTAAGGATTACTTAAGGACAGCTGGAATGTTGGACTAGTTTAAATCATTCTTTTTAATGTACTCATTTATTATTTATTTTAAAATGTTTTTAATTGTACATTTTGTTTGTTTGTTTTTTTTTAATGCTGTGAAGCCGCTCTGATCCCAGTCCTGGGAAGAGTGGATAAAAATAAATAAATAAATAAATAAAATTTATCTGTTTGGTATAAAAAGGAACATACTGTATTCTATAATTTTTTGTGGGTTTTTGGGGCTAGGTGGCCATGTTTCCAGAAGAGTTTTTTCCTGACGTTTTGCCATCATCTGTGGCTGTCACTTCAGAGAATGTTAACCTGGAAGAGAATGTGTGTGTGTGTGGTGTGTGTGTGCGCGTGCACACCACCAACACACACATATACCTATGTGACTCTGGGTTGAGGAGGAGTGATCCCATGTTAATCTGAGTATGTTTCTGTTGCCTGATGAAATGTCGGAATAAACTCTTCTAGAACATGGCCACAGACCCGAAAGACACAAAAACTATGGATGCCTGCCATGAAAGCCTTTGACTTCACATAATGTTTCTAGTTTTTTAAAGGACAATTTAAATTATTTTTAGGGGATATAGACAGGATTGCCTCCCTTCCCCAGATTTTGTGCCTTTTTATTTTTAAAAATCCATGGGTTTTGAATGAACTACATGCAGCTTGCTGGAAATGGATAGGGGGGAATGTAGAGAAGAGATGATGCAGATCAGTGGGGAAAAATCTCACAGCTTGCTAGATACCCTCTATTAGCCAGGCACTTTCCTGATGTGTTGTTGCTGTTAACTGAGTCGATCTTGATCCATGGCAACACTGTGAATGAAACACTCCAAGATTCCCTGTCCTCCCACTACTCTGCCTAGTTCCTGTAACATAGCTGTGACCTCCCTAATAGAGTCCACCATCTAGCATGTAACTACCTCTCTTTCTACTTCCCTCCACCTTTCTTAGAAATTATGTTTTTTCCAATGTATTGGTGCCTTCTCATGAGTATCCGGAGTACACAGGCTATATTTTTGTCATTTTGGGCTTCCAGTGAGATTTCGGGCTTGATCTGCCCAAGGTGCGTGGCATGCAAACCCCCCATCCTCAGCAGCAATCAGATTGTGCAATTTAGATGCATCTGGAAAGTCCAGGTGGGGAACTAATAAAGAGCACTTTCTAAAGAAGCCAGCAGCCAATGTTGGTCATGCAAGAGGTCCACTCAGTATTTTTATGCATTCCTCTGTTAACCCTGCTCTTTTAAAAAAATTAAGGCTTCATAACAATAACACTAGTCATTAAAATGTCACCCCATCCAATGCAAATGTAAACAAATTAAACTTTGAAGCTACCAAGGTGTAATGAAATATTAAGTTTTTCTAATGTTCAATTCAGCTCGGGACAAGTTCTCCCCACAAAAAATAAAATAAGTGAAGAAGTGGCAACTGCTTTAGTTGTTTCAGTCAGTATTTCTTTGCTGAACCAACTCAGGCTGTTCACAGCATGATCCTCAGAGGCCTGCCCATCCCTGTAAATTTATCAAGCAGAAGGCAGTGGGGACAGGCAATGGCACTCCCTGGGGACAGTTCAACACTAGGTTGCTTAGAAGTGATGAGCAAAGTGACTACATCAGCTGCTGAATGGAATTTGCCTGGTGCATAGGCCATTTTTACTTCAATCAGGAAACCAAGGTGGTGAATCAAAGATCTCCTTTATCAAAAGAAATGCACTTTTGGCTCACATTGTAACACCAGAACCCCAATCCCATGTTTTGTACTCTAAGCAGTTTCCAGAAAGTTTGTGAAGCTCCTCATACATTGTGCATGTGCTGAGGATAATCCCACCAAGCTATGCATTTCAGAGTGATATTTTGGTTATTTCTCAGGTCAGGCATAAGACGGGCCATCTACATTTTTCTTCGAGTGAGCAACTTATTCTTTTGAAGACCCGAACTGTTTTTTGTTCCAGTGAAGAGGATGTAACTTTTACTTCGCTGCAGCTTAGCGATTCTGGTTGAATTCCCTTTTAGCCTGACAAATATTAGTCAAAAACTATAGCACCCCATGCAAAAGCCAAATTAAAGCCATGTTAGATTCACCTTGCTGCCATCTTGTTGTCTGAACCAAACGTACAACACATTTTGAGTATGAAGAACAGAAGCGCAGCATCGGTAGCTGTTTTACATCAGGACATGGAATATATTTCTTATGAAAAACAAGGAGAAATGATGTTGTCAGCCATGGTGGGTTCCACAGTTTGCCCAATCATGATAGATCACCAGGCACAACTTGACTGTGGACATGTGAGAAATGCTGACTAATTATGCATGTACGTAAAAACATCGTGTGAATGTTGTGTCTCATCAACCTAAAGGTGCCTGAGTTTCATACTTGGCTTCTATGAGAGGACAGAATACAATTCAAAATACAGTGATATAGATTTCAGACCACCATCTGTTGAATAGTAAAGATAATGCATGATTAGTTTCCACTGTGCATGGTTATGAACCTGTCTCGGTAACAACGAAGAGGTAAAATTATTGTTTCCTCCCCGACAGGCCATATAAACCTGTCACGAGCCTTAAGATGATGCTTTCTTAGATCTATGCATAATGTCTGATGTCATAGAACAAGAAATAATAACCTTTTAAACCAACATCTGTAAGCCAAAAAGGACATTTGAACACAGCTTATTTAGTGCCCTACTACCAACTTCATCTTTGATGTTTGCAAGCTCCGCTGAGAGCTCCTTTTCTTTCACAAGGGCGCTTTCATTCTGTTCAAAAAGAAAACAGGCGGTCACTTGGTTTTATGCTTGTTAGCACTTGCATGGTGTGCTTGCTAAATCCAATTAATAGCTGTTTGGCTCTATCCTCATAGTCACCAAAGTCAACCCAAAAAGCATGATATGCCCAACCATGATTTCTGAATAGTAAAACATTAGGTTCACCAGTTGCTTCTTCTGGAGTGAACTCAGTCACATTCACCAGGGCTATAATAACATATTTTTGTGGATTTTTCAGGCTATGTGCCATTCTAGAAGAGTTTATCTGATGTTTTCAACCAGTATCTGTGGCTGGCATGGAAGAGATTGGTGTTGTGTGTGTGTGTGTGTGTGTGTGTGTACACACACATACTGTCTGATCCTAGGTACGGAGGAGTGATTTCCATGTTAATCGTGTGTATTGTTCTATTGTTGAATGGAGGGAGGATATGCAAAGAGGATTACTGTTTAATTAGTGACATTGTCTGCTGGGAAACCCCTGACCCTGGTGGTTTTCATTTGCATTTTGTTAGGTTGATTTAGTGTTTTTTCAGGACTAGTTGCCAACCTTTGCTAACATTAAGGTTTCTTCTTTCTTGTTGAAATTGTTTTGTGTTTGTGGATTTCAATGGCTTCCTCTGCATTCTGACCTGATAGTTGTTGGCGTGGTCCAGAATTTCAGTGTTTTCAAATAGCATTATATGTCCAGGATGGTTTTTGTAACACGTTCTAGAACTTTTGAAGAGTTTGAGCCTTCTTCCTCAATGCATACATGCATCTGAGGAAGGAGGTTCAAGTGTATGAAAATTCAGGCTACCAACGTCTTTCTTTAAGTTAGTCTCAAAGATGCTACAGGATCCCTTTGAATACTGATTTCCCAGATTATCATGGTTATGCCTTGAATTCTACCACCTTGAGATAATTAGACTTAAAGAAAGAATTAAAAAGAGTATCTGACACAGTGGTTCTCATGGCTCTGTTGGAAGTTGAATTTGAATCTCTCAGATCTATGCTCAAAACACTGACCACAACTGCAGAGGTAGCAACTTCAAATACCCAATATTTCTCCTAAACATAATAAAATAGATAAATAGGAGAAGCACGATTGCCAGCACTGCACATACAGAATGCACCTGCCAGACTGACTACGATTAGATTTAGGAATCTAGAATCAATTCATGGTATTATTTTGTCAGTTTCTGTGTGGAGGTGTATGGATGGGAGGTGAGAAGTCAATTACTTCTCGAACTTCAAATGAGCACATACACAAGATGACCTAAAACGTATTAATTCTGACAACACGGAAACATCCGTTAGATCATAAAAAGATTTGAGAGGAAGATATTTCACAAGGGATGTATGATCATCAGAGATGCTGAAGTGAAACCCACTGGAGTGTGATTTAGCATAATAGATATCAGAGCAGTAGCACAAAAGGGCTACTTTTGTGTGTGTGTGGTGTCTCACCATGTGAAGGATGAGATTATGAACTACATAATGCTGGGCAGGATACCAATTAGAAAATAATAATTAAGAAGCTACAATCCATCCCCAATAGGAAAACAGTTATGGATTTTCAAGACTTCAGTAGAACAGCTTCTACAAGCTGGCATCCTCCAGATATGTTTGCTAGGGATTCTGGAACATATCTGGAAGGTAACAGCTGTGACCAAGCTGCACTACATGAAGTTAGAAAACAACTTGATAAAAAAGTGAAAAGGAATTACAGTCACTCCTCCATTTTCACGGAGTTGAAATCCGCATCCCCTGTTCAAATGTGGCAAACGGGGGACAAAATGGGGGTGCGCACTGCCATTCAAGCCAGTGGGACTCTGGAAAGGACCTAGAAATAAAGTACATGTACAGTGATTATGGTGATCAGGGATATTTCTGTGTCCATTAGCCAAAAAATGTTATGCATTGTAAATGTGACTGAAAAATGACTTGATTCGTGGCCATGATTCTACACTTTTAGTGTAAATATATGTCAGCTGTTGTACATCATTTTGTTCAATGTGCGCCAAGGTGTTTTGTTATCTATTTTTCTGTTGTTGAGCAGTTTCTTCGCCCACTGAGTCAAAACACACAGAGAGGGCTCTGTGTGTATTTGTGAAACAACTAGCTGTATTAGGGACCTCTAAGAAACATAAGTTTTTGCACATCTATTTTCGCACTAAGCAAGCTCCAATAGGATTTCAGTCAATGCTTACATTCTGAAGAAGGAGTGAAGTGGTGGTTCCATTCACAAATTAACAGCTGGTACTCTCTAGGTGGAAGACCCCACCTCTACTAGGTTCAGGGCCCTCACCCCAATCCCTGCTAGTGGCAGCCTTGGATGATTATTCCTCAAGCTCTCCGTGTTTGGATCATCAGTCCACAAGAAGAAACCTGTCCTCTACAGAGCACCAAGCATGGGCCGGTCGTCAAAGTATGGTTGAGTGTGGCAAGGAGAGGAGAGAGATGCTGCAGATGAAGCCCTGGAGGGAGCCAGTCATTGATCAAAGAATCAATGAGTGGGAAGAGAAACAAGTGCCATCCAGTCCAACCTCCTGCCATGCAGGAACATCAACCAAAGCACCCCCAACAGATGGCCACCAGCCTCTGTTGAAAGACCTCCAAAGAAGGAAACTTCACCACTCTCCAAGGAAGTGTATCCACTGTCAAACAGTGTTACAGCCAAGAGTTCCTCCTAAGTTGAGATGGAATCTCTTTTCCTGGAGTTTGCATCCATTGTTCTGTGTCTAGTCTCTGGGGCAGCAGAAAACAAGGTTGCTCCCTCCTCAGTATGACACCCTTCAAATACTTATACAAGTCTATCATATCACCTCTTAACCATCCTCTTCCCAAGATAAACATAACCAGCTCCCAAAGTCTCTCTTCAATAGGCATTGTTCCATACCCTTCATCATTTTGGTCATCCCCCTGGACACGCTCTAGCTTGTCAACATCTTTTTTGAATGACTTGGCTCACCTCAATTTTCCACCCCACCCACAACACTGCCTCCCTGCTCCTCAACTTTCTCACCTGAAGACAATAAGCCACCTACATCAGTATGCCTGCACAAGGGGCAACTGTTGAGAAGCAGCCATTTAACAAACAGTTGGTTTAATGTTAATAGTTAATTAAACATTGGTTTAATGACACTACTGAATAAAGGCTGAATACTATTGCAGGGATCCGTGAAAAATTATTTTCAGTTTTTAACAAAAAATGTATCCCTTTCACAGTACCTGGAAATGAGCAGAGCCCCCCCACCCCCCCAAATTGAAATTTGGAAATCAGTAATTGTGCCTTTTTCATGCACAAAGAATGTTCAATAAACATACTTTGAAAAAGTACATGAAAAAATGAATTAATTTAGAAAAGTGTGAATGAAGAGAAAATGGGTTCTTTTCAAAATGCACACAAATGTAACATCGTCCCTCCCTGTCTCCCTGTTTGTGGACTCCCATTGCGTTTTTGAGTTTCCGCGGATGGGAAGCCAGAAGGGACAAAATGGCACCGCATGCAGGAGAATGCAACCATTAACTGAATGGGGTTGAATATCCGTGATTTTTCTATTTCACAGGGGCTCCAGAACTGATCTCCTGCCAACTGGGAAGGACAACTGTACGTTTAGAAAAATGCACACAGAAATACGTATGAGCAACCTTCGGCCAATAAAACCCAACCTCCTACCTGATCCAAAAAGAATGTAAGTTATAATGCATATGGAGATGGATATTGGCAATAAACAATATGTATATCAGTCAAAGCAGAATTTGAAAGACAATCAGGAAGAATGGAGAAAGAGCCATTCACAATGTATGTGGGTTACACAAGGAACGCACAGTAGGGATGAATAACTGCTCCATAGGCCTTACACTAAACAAAACACATTGTTTTATACAAACTTAGAGTTTGCTATATCATCCCCACATGTCACATGAAACAGGAAAGCCTTGAACAGATTGGATTTTGTCAGCTCATACATTTCAGAAGGATAGTTGAGAATTCAAGTTTCACTTAAAAGAATGTAATTTACAGAGCAATCCTGGGCACGTTTACTCAGAAGTAAGTCTCACTGTGTTTAATGTACTTTATCCCCAAGTAGTTTGTTCATGATTGCACAGTTAGGGTCTTAAGTGCAGATGATATAAATCAAATTCAAAAGCAACCTGGGGGAGGACAGTAATTTGAAGTCACAAAACGGATAAAGAAAAGATCAGTTACTTATGGGCAAAAGAGAGAGATTTATTTGGCAGATAAAAAGCCCAGGATAAATTTAAAAACTTTGCAGGATAAGACGGAAAAGGCGGTTGAGCCTTCCAATTTAAATGGTATTCTACGCATGTGCTTTAGAATGGTTAACTGACTGGTTTAAATTGGAAGATATAGAAACCTGACGGCTGAAATTATGGATTGAAATTCGGTTTTCATGCCTTTTTATTTATGATGAAAAAGTAGATAAGGAATTAATAATCATTTTATAGAAACCTCTTCTGGCGGATTTGGGGGATATAGGGTTAAATGGTGCCCAAAGATTCCCATTGGTCGTCACCTGTTGAAGCCTTTTTTAAAAAGGGAGGTCTTAGTGAGTATAATTGGATTAAATACAGTGATATAATTAAATTTGATCAAGGCACACAATTAAAATCAGAGGAGGAAATAGCCAATGCTGGCTTTAATATCAATTGGTCTCAATAGACAGTTGTGAGAGAAAGATGTAGGATGGATCAAAATACGTTTGGTATTGCCTCAGCAATCCCGAATGGGAAAAATTGTTCAAGATGACTCGAAGACAAAAAGGATCCTAAATTTTATAATTTAATCTAAATTGAGCTAGGATGAGGTGGTGAAGGCCTACATGATTAATTGGGCAAAGATTTGAACTGTAATTTTGCTAGAACAGTGGGAAAAACATGGAGAAAAAGGATTAAATTTATAAGTAACATAGAAGTCAGGGAAAATTGTTTATAAATCACTTTTTAGGTGGTATTTGACGCAAAAATCTTGACGTAAAATCTCCAAAATGTAAAAAGAACAAAGGCATGTGTTGGAAATGTCATAGGGAATTGGGCACCTACATGCATAGTTGGTGGACGTGTGAAAGGAAAGCGATACATGGCGAAATGAAAAAACTATTAAAATTCGATACACGCCCGGACCCTTTGATGTATTTCGAACAAGTGACTAATGCTGACTTGGAAAAGACAAACGGTAAGGTGCTATTCCTGGCAATAGTTGCAGCTAGGATGGTGTACGCCAAATATTGGAAGTCTGAAGAGATTCTTCTGTAGAGGAATGGAAGATAAAAATGCTCGACCTGTATGAAATGGAAAAATTAACCTCCCTAATGAAATATGACACTACGAATTTCCATAAGGAATGGAAGGTATGGATCTCACATGGCACAGAAGAAACCCAAACAGATTGTATTGTATTATGGATTAATGTTCATTTTATGGGGAGTTAGGTTTGTTAAGTTCATATTTTTTTTAATGAGTTTGGTTATATATATACTAGGTGTATGTTTGTGTGTATATATTATACACATATAGTTACTTTTGGGACCCTACGTAGGTATTAGGCTTTTTCTAGATAACATACTACAAAAGGGGGCTGGTATGTATAGATATAGATATTAAAAGCTGATTCAAAGGTTGTAGTGTGCATTAGGCTTAAATTTGACAACTTAATGAAGTTGGAGTTTGCGTTTTCTGTTTTTCTGTTTTCAGATAAGTCCAGATATGTAGTAGTAATTGTGAATCCTGAGTAGTTTACACAATTGTGGAAACTAGAAGGGGAATGACAGTAAGGTGTCTATAATAAAGAGTAAGCTTCCTATGCTATTCGGATACAAAGGAAATAGTATGTAAAATTATTTTTTCTTAACACGTAACAGTTATTACAGCGGAGGAAGTTAGGTAAGTTTCTGTTAGTGTTTAGTGTTTAGTGTACATAGGTATGTAGGTTATTTAGTTCTCGTGTGTTTGTATGGTTTTTTATGTCTTTCTTGTGTATTGTACTAATTTTTTAATTAATAAAATTTTTAAAAAAAAGAGAGATTAGGAGAATTATAATGTTTAAATAATTTTTAGGGGGGAGGGAAGTAGATTTTTGAGTATATTGTATGTATTTATTGCTGTTAGCCACCCCATTGACCTCAAAGGGGCGGGATATTAAAATAATAATAATAATAATAATAATTATTATATTATATTATTATTATTATTGAAAGTGTTTTTTGGTCAGATGAAGAACTATAACTACAGTAGCACCCATTTTGGATGGTCCAAACTTCATAATGTTCATAAAAAAGATGAAAACGTCCAAATAGGGTAGTGTCTAGAAAACAAGTTATCTTCGGTCTCATTACCTTTTGATTCGCTTCCTGTACTGATTCCTGAAACTGGTTCAGCAAACAGCATGGTTCCCACTATGTTTGCGCCATTCAAGAATCGGTGCAGGAAGCAACAGCCGCGGCTTCCCTGCCATGTCTCCCTCTGTCCTTCCTGGCCATACTGGGGGTGGAGGAGAGCAGTGTCACCAACAAGCCTCGAAGATATATCTAGAATGTTTTACCAAAATTCAAAATTCCCAGAAGTCGCCAATATTTACCAGAATATTCAGTCAAAACCCCCGGAAAGAAATTAATTAAATTCCCCGGATTCTAGGGATTTCCCGTAAATTGGCCACGCTGGAGTTGAGGCTGGGGCGGAAGGAGAGAGGCAGGCTGGGAGGACGGAGGACTGAGGACAGAGCATGGAGATATGACCGGGAAAGCCACTGCCAGTGGAAACCAAGGCAGATTTTAATCTGATTCGATTCCGCTTGGTTCCCACTTGGGCTGAATCGATTTATTTCCAAATAAATAAATTCAGCCCAAAAAACACCTCATTTTACCCGTGTCTTTTTGACAGGGGTTAAATGGGTAAAAATGGGTAAAAACCATGCCCCCCCTTTCTGAATTGCTTAAGGAATTTGAATTAAGTGGGAACCATTATGGTTTAAACTGGATTGAGATCTGGTTTAAACCATAGTGGGAACAGCCCCTTCGTTCATCCTGTTGTGAGTCAAAGGGGCCAGCATTTGTTTATCTGAGATTGCTGATTCAGCAATGTTATCTTGAACCTGAAATATTATATGAGAATGTCAATGTGTCTCAGACTGTTTTAGCCTGACTCACTGCATCAGTTTCCTTCACAGGTCACTGCATTCAGTGAATTATGATTTCTATTTATTTCTGCATTTTCTGAAAGAAAAACGACAACAACACTGTTTCCCGCAGATGTGAAAACACTCCCCAATTCTACAGGAGCTCTTTTGCCCCTCAGCTTTTGTTTTCTAAAATCCCAAGATTGCGATCTGCTTCTTTGAAACATCTGCAGAAATGAAACACAATGACGAGATGATCAGCTCTGGAAAACTGTTTGTAGAAATCAGCATTTTCAGGGTCTCTTTTAACCTTAAATCTGTTTTAGGCTTCAGTACTTTGGTTGCCATAAGATGGAGTTGGCTTGAAAGCACACTTCATTTGATAAATGTGTGAATTGTTGTATTCCTGCAAAGTACGGTTGGATTATAGCTTTTAATGTGTAGATAACTTTTGCCACCCCAGATTTCAAAAATGCTTTGAGAAGATGATTCTCGCAGCAATTTGGTGACCTTGGCAACTGATAGGGTTGTACATAAATATCACAATAAATTGCCTTGCATATTTTAACAATAGTATTCTCTCTCTCTCTCTCTCTCTCTCTGTTGAAGAAAGACGGGCAGACAAAAAATAATTCTTGTAATAAACCTCCTTTTTTTTGCCTTGTTCTTCAGGTTGTTGTCACCCCTCCATCACTCATTCTTTTTGGGAACTATTTGTAGTGATTTCTTGGATCTGAACTAGGGCTCTTCCAAAGGTTTTGCCAAATGAGGAGTATGGTTCCCTGAGGTGGTCCTATGGTTTTAAGGGCAAATTTTTTCCTCTTTTAAAAAAAAGCAAAATAGAGCAAAAGTACCATTTCACTAAGACAGTAAGACACCTCTAAAATTTTTTTTAAGAAGAGCAAAGAGAAGAATAGAATATACTATACTGTTCCAAATGATAAAGAAACCTACCCGAGTGCAGCTGATGCTGGGAATTACCAGAAAATAGCTTGGGACAACACAAATGTAATTTGGACATTAAAAGAACAGCAGCAGCAACAGCAACAACCACCACACACACCAAAAACTACAGTAATAAATACTGTAACTTCCTAACACATTTGTCATGTCTAGAGAAGTTCTTACAGAGACATGACAAAAGTAGCCCAAATGCATTAAACAGAAAACATCCCTGGAGAGAATCAGAAACATCTGAGCCTATTATTAGCACTATTCATTCAGAATCTAGTTACATTGTATTCATTGGAACCCATTCTCCTATAAAATAACCAAGGCCTTGGTCCTTGAAAAATAAGACATTCCAAATAAAATGAACAATATAGGTTTTTCCTATTCTGAAGAATGCAAATGATGCAGTGCTGAGTCTGAATTTATCTTCGTCAAATCTGTAATTATAGGACTGCATTAAGAACCTGAGAGAATCCATATTAAATGAAATTAGATGCCTGTCTAGTCCAGCAGTCCTCAGAGTGTGTGGGAAGCTTACAAAGATGACCTGGGCCCCTTTCATGACACACAATTAAAGCTTTAAGTGATTCTGCTTTAAGTGTCATGTCTACATCCTATGGAATCCTGCGATTTATAGTCTGAGGGGTATTAGAGCTTTTTGAAAGGTGGCAAAGTTTTTCATATAGAGAAACACCCATGTGAATAACAGCTGCAGTGTTTGACACTTGGATTTTATCTGCCCCCATCTCCCAACACTGAGCCTTCCATACTTGGAGTGTGAAATGTCCTTCATGATTATTAGTCTTTTTCTTCTTCTCCTCCTCCTCACAAATAATTGTTTTCCAATTTTTTATAATGCTTTTTGACAAAGAACTGATTATTAATAGGATTAGATGTTTGACCTTGGTATTTTTTTTCTGAAAAACTGGATAGGTATGGTGTCAGCTAATCTTCACATCAACCTCAGGTTACCTTGGAGGTGAAGTATATTTACAAATGCCTGACATATTTCATTATCTTATTACTATAGACTGTAGATGTGTGTTATGCCAATGTTATGCTGATATGAAATGAAAACAGCCTCTACAATGAGTCAACTACATCATCATCTTCACCACCTTCACCATTAATGTGTTTTTTCTGGATTTTTGTCTCAATAAACAAAATTATTGCATGGGAGGTTTAATCTCAATTGAAAACTGACAAATTTACTTCCATTTATCTAATGGTGATGTATGTTTGCTTCCATGGGTGACTTCATAAATGCTAAATTTTAAGGATTAAGACTAAAATAATAGCTGTATATAAAATAAACTTCCATAAAAATGTATGAACAAACAAAGGAATAATTTATTTAGACTTTACAACCCTCAAGTAACTCATGGCTCAGTTAACATACTCTGGACCACTTTATATAAATTTCTTAGTTTTACTAGGTGGAATCCATGTTTAAATGTATTTTTGTTGCTGCTGCTGTGTGCCTTCAGGCCATTTCCGACTTGTGGCAACCCTATCATAGGATTTTCTCTCCAAGATTTGCTAAGAGAGGGTTTGCCATGGCCTTCCTCTGAGGCTGAGATGTTGTCCAAGTTGAGTCACTGAAACAACCTGAGTCCAACTTACGTCTGAGTCAATTGACTCTAGTCTACATCATTGCCAAGGGGTGCTGAGTTGACCCTGCTTCCAAACTTGCTGCTGGTCTTGGGAAAGTCAATAATAGGATGGGACATTATTCGATATTGAAATAATTTTCCTCTGTCAAGGTCTTACAAAGGGTGGATTCAAATGATCTAGAACTAAAGGGTCACTCAGTGTCCTTTTAATAGGTAGTTGAATCCACTCTAGGTTTTAATGTGAAGTTTTAAGTACTGAATCCCACAGACAGCTTCAGCATTTGGGATAATTCTTTTAATCTTCAGAATAAAATCTAGAATTGATTCACCATCCCACTAACATGGAAGTCCTCCGCTGCCACTGTGACCACTTATTATTCTTTTGCTAGCACTGGTAGTACAGTGGTTAAATGTCTGTTAAATTACTACAGCCACTCACTCACAAACCATAAGGTTGCAAGTTCAATACCAGCCAAGGCTCAAACTCGACTCAGGCTTGCATCCTTCCTAGGTCATTCAAATAAGTACCCAGATTGTTGGGGGCAATTAGTTTACACTTTGTAAACCACATAGGGAGTGCTTAGTGCACTGATAAGCAGTATAGAAATGCACTTGCTATTGCTAGCACAAACATTTTATTTATTTATTGTTTATTCATCCATTATTATTGTTGTCCTACCTCTCTTGAGACATGGGGGAAACCAGGCTAAAACAAGACAAGAGTTAAAAACTCAACCATAAAAGAATTAAACACAATTAAGTTATCGTATTAAAATACCATTAATTTTAAACAATGTAAAATCATTGAAAAACAATGCTTGGAGTCCTATCTAGGAGAAATGTATGCGTAAGCACCGTAGTTGGGGCACTACATGGGTGAATCCTAACCGACCCTACCACTTCACACAATACTCTCACTAGGAAGCAGCTACTGAGATTGACAGAGATTGATGTACTAAACAATGGGCTTGAGGTAGTGAAAGAGGAAAAGAGATTCCACCTCAACATTAGGAAGAACTTTCTAATGGTAAGAGCCATTTGACAGTGGAACACACTGTCTCAGAGTGGTGGAATCTCCTTATTTGAAGGCTATTAAACAGAGGCTGGATGGCCATCTGGTGGGGGTGCTTTGATGGGGAATTCCTGCACAGCAGGGGGTTACACTGGATGGCCCTTGTAGTATCTCCCAACTCTATGATTCTATGCTGTTTCCATCCCATCCTGGGAGGTATTTCTGTTGGTATCCTGGAAGGTATCAACAAGCAGAAGCGGGGTCCCTGCCACAAATCTTCTCTAATGTGAGAGATCACCTGCAAGAGAGGGTGTGGGTAAGTTAGCAAACTGCCTCCCAACTTAAAGGGGAACAGATTCCCATCCGTCATGGAGCCTGCTATCTTTTAAGTAGGGATTGGGGCACTTTCATTGTCCCCATATAGCCTCTAGTTTAAGGACTATGTAGGGATCATTAACATGTAACAGTTGTGCATAACTCTAGGGTTACACATTTGTAACTGCCATAGAGGATTCCAGCCAATAGAAATAAAAATAGAGCAATCAAAACCCATCAAAGCTTTAAGGTCAACTGGCAGGCTGGGAAAGTGGTCTTTCCCCCTATCCTGCCTTCAGGTTTGCAAGATCAGGATCATCCCAGGCCCTGAAATTTCCCAGCGACTAGGGATGTTGCCTGATGAAGTCATTAAGCATTATGCATAAAGCAGCAATCATTATAGCTCACAGTTGTCATTCAGTCACACATACGCACAGAGAGCATGCATTTTCCTGGCTGGAAATTAAATGTCTTTTCAAATTTTAACACTTCATTTAAGCCAATTAACTTTTACGAATGCAGCAAACTGCACAACAAGCTAGAAGGTTCCTGCCTGGCTGGAGATTTGCAGACAGCCTTGTCTCTTGCCTGGAGCTGACCTGGAAAAAAAACTGGAGAATATGAACTTCCTCCTGATATCTGGAAGTGATCCATGAATACTAAAGATTCAGAGCAGCACCTTGAGATCTGCCAACCCTGCCTGCCAGCATGAGACTGGTAAGTACTAAGAACAGGACATCCTCAATAGTGAGCCTACACTAAGGTCTGCAACATGGTGGAGTTTATTGCACAGGCTTCTGGCACAGTCAGAGAACGGTCCAAAAGGGGTCAGGAAGGGAACGGAATGAGTGGGGGATGCATTTTACTGCACACAGAAGTCTCTCACTTGTTTCGCTCCCTTCCCTTCCGTCCCCAATCTGTCCCCAGAGGACTGTGATTTTTGAGAACTGTTCTGAAACAGTTCTAAAAAATCGCCCCCTCTGGGACGGATGGGGAATGGAACGCAATGAGTGAGGGACTTCTGTGTGCTGTAAAATGATCCCCCACTTGTCCCCCACTCGCTCCATGCCCTTTCAGTTCCACTCTCCTTCCGTACCTCCTTCCATGGTGCAATAAATTCCAGGGTCTGAGAGCCTTCTGTAACATCTCCTGGGCTTTTGTCATGACAGGCCTGCACCCAAATAATCTTAGCCATTTGGTACTGGAATACAGGGAACCAGTCAGTGCCTTGTTTCCAGTGGAGTAACACTCCTAGCAGGCTTGGGAAACAAGGCATTGCATTGCCCACGCACACTCCATGTCCCATGACAAAACTGCTGGGATTTCAGCTGTGGTAGCAGAAGCATCAGTACAGGTTCAGTCTTCCTTAGCTGGAATTCCAAAATCCAAAATCCTCCAAAATTCAAAATTGTCCATATGGGTGGCTGAGATAGTGGCACCTGTTTCCTTCACAAAATTATTAAAAATATTATGTATAAAATTACCTTCAGGCAATGTGTTTAAGGTGTAGATGAAACAAAAATGAATTCCATGTTTAGACTTGGATCCCACCTCCTAGATATCTCATTATGTATATTCAAATATTTCAAAATCCAAACAAATCTGAAACCCAAAACACTTCTGGTCCCAAGCATTTCAGATAAGGAAGACTCAACCCGTAGTACAGAAATGTTATTGGGACTCTGTGGATTCTGGCAGATGCAACACAACCTCATTATGCTGGAAACTTGCTCACTCCTGCACTACATGCAGAACTCCACCACTTGTGCTGGGTTTTTGGTTTTGTTTGCTGTCTTTATTTATATCCTGCTTTTCTCCCAAAATGGGACTCAAGGCAGCTCATGAATTAGATTAAGACAAAATGCAGCTAAAAGTCAACATAGAAGTAAAAAACAAAAGTTTTTAAAAACCAATTAAATAAATTATCCTATTGAAACACACACATTTGAAAGCATTTAGAACATAATAGTGAGGATAAAATCCACAAAACAGGGATACCTCTACTGGCCAATATATTGAGGATAAAAGTACATTGGGCCCTTGGTATCCACTGGGGTTTGGTTCTAGACCCCCCCCCCCCCGGGTAGATTCCAAAATCTGTAGATGAACAAGTCCCATTAAATACAATGTCATAGTAAAATGGTGTTCCTTATATAAAATGACAAAAACAAGGTTTGCTTTTGGGAATTTATATATTTTTAAAAAATATTTTCAAATCATGGATGCTTGAATCGATGGTTAAAAAAAAATCCATGGATATGAAGTGCTGATTGTTCAGTAATCCACCCACCTCCACTGAAAAGACACCATCACAGCAACCAGTTCATAGCCAAAATGCAGTGTACATAAAAAAAATTGTTGCCTCCCAATGGTAAAAGAGAAGGAGAGAAGCTTAGATTCTTGTGGGAAACAGTTCCATAGCCTGGGAGCATCACTGAGGAGGCTTTCTATTGTGACCTCACCAAGCATGACTGTGACAGTGGTGGGTAATGTTGTCAGAAAGGAAACTGGAGAGTGCTCCTGTACATTTAATGATAAAGTACCTGGTTATGTAACAAGCAACACTGGATGAAATTCCATCCTCTACACAGTCATTAAAGGTATAGGAGCCTTCTCCAGTTTTCAACCTGCAACCTTTGCTGCCAAGGCTCAAAGAAATACCTCCCTTTTAAAATTGAAGAGACATTTATTCCAATCCACGTTTGATTGAATTGTGTTGTAGTAGAAACATACCTTTAGTAGATGAAGTAATCCCTGTCCTCCAAGTATTAGTAATACTACTAGAAATAATAATATCATCTTGTGAGTGTACCCTGACAGCTGAGTTGAAATATTTTGAATGAATGCCTGTGATGAACTACTTGGCAAAGGAAGTAGTCCGTATGGCCCCCATCTTTGGTTATGATCTAGGGTTGCAGGACTGTCCCATTCCTTATTATAAGGGATGACCCTTATCTGAACTCGGGAAAGCATGTCTCTACTGGGCTGGCATGTGTCCCTTATTAGAAAGAATGCCCCATTATCTGATGGTTGGAAAGCTTTTCCTTTTATGTAAAATGAACAAGATGTCAAAAATTCCCTTATTTGGGATATGGGCCCTTCATAAATAGAGAAATGTGTGCATGATACAATTTATGAATCTGGACAAATATGCTAACTTTTCAAAACTGAAATCAACAATTTTGTTTGGTATTATGACAAAACACATACTTGTTAACAGCATATCCTGGAAGTTGTATCCTCCATGTGAAGAACTGCATCAAACACCCCCACTTGCATGACCTCTCAGGAACACCCAGAGCCTCTCAGATAGGGAGAAACGTCTTTATTTTCAAGTTAAAAGTACTCAGCTAAGGAAAATGGCTGCAGTATAAGTTTCAGCAAGTGGCTTCAGGATACAGGTCTTGGTAGGATTCTAGCATGTCGTTGAAGGATGAGGAGACAAGTCAGAGATACGTTTGGTGTGCTAAAGGCTCAAGGAGCAGGCAAACCCACAAATAAACCTATTAACAAGAACGTATCTGCTAAGGCACAAATAGTGCTTCCCTTCAGCTATCCAAGTTTACTCTATACCAGGTCACCTTGTATGTAGGGTTGCCATAATTCTGGACCTCCAAACTGGGACAAATGTAGGACAAAAATAGGACAAAATTTTCAAATGTAGGACACATTTTTTTAAATGGAGGTGTCAAAAAATTGATGATTTTTAAAAAAGTTGATCTAAATGCATGTTTCTCAGGCATGATAAAAATTGAGGACAATTTGGCATTGTTCCTAGAGCAGATGGCAAGAAATGTACTTCCTTTCGGCTACCTCCCCCCCCCATTCCAACATCATATTTGGGGCATTGAAGAGGAGGAGAGTGGAAAATGCAGATGAGGGAGGAAGGATAAGAATAAGATGAGGAGAAGAAGGAGGAAAGGAAGGAGGAGAAGAAGAGAATGAGAAAGAGTATGAGACAAAACTATTAAGAATCGGCGTAATGATTAAGAGAAGAGGATAAGGAAGAGTAGAAGGGAGTAGGGAGAAGAAGATAGTGTATAAGAAATAGTAATATCCAGAATCTTCAGAATAAGGAGGAAAAGAGGAAGAAGGCACAGAGAAGTGGCGAAGAATAGGGAGATTATCAGCCGCAGTAGTCTGCCGACATGCCTCCGCAGTCTGAAACACGAGGACTCATGCATCTGCCGGCCTGGGCGTACGCGACGTAGAGGGATGAGGAGCCGCGATTGCATCATATATGCTCCCCCTCTTCCCATCCTCACTTGGCTTCGCGCTTCGGGCTCACGCTGCCGCATTATCATGATTCATCCTGGCCGGCCAGGCGCCCGTCTTCTTCCGATCTGCGGCGTTCCCAGGCTTCAGTCTCTTTCCCCTGCTGTCTGCCTCCGTCGCACAATGTCTTGCAAGCCCGTCCCGTTCCTGTGCCTCTCTCCTCCCCTCGCCCCCCCCCTCTCCTTTCTGCCCACCATCCTTCGCCCTTTTCCCCCCCCCCCGCGTCTCCCGTTACACCCCTTCCTTCCCCCCCCCAGCGACGGACGGCAGCCGGCCTGCGAGGTTTTAGGGCTTGGCTTTCCGCCGATCCTGTCCCCTGCCCTAGCCAAGCCTTGGGGATGCTCCGCGAGTGGCGTGAGGAGCACCCCAGGTGCTGACTGGGGCTTGGAAGACAGCACGTCCTTCGCAGCGCCCAGCCAAGCCTGGGAGGACTTCCGCGTAGTCGCGGAGGAGCCTGCCGGGCATGGCTGGGGCTTGGAAGACAGACCGTCCTCCGACAAGCGCCCAGTCCAAGCCTGGAGGTACTCCGCGATCGCGCGAGGACGCCTCCGGGGCATGACTGGGGCTTGGGAAGACAGACTGTCCTCCAATCGCCCAATCAAGCCTGCAGGGACTCGCTGGGGGGGGGAATCCCGTGGGGTGGGGCCCAAACTTGGGGGGTCGGGACCGTGCGGACCCGCACCAACTCGGGAAAGTCTCCGTTCCCCAGGCGTGGATATGGGAAGCCTCCTTGTATGGTCTCTCTCCTCATTTTGTAGCACGTTGTGTCTCCCAGCTCCCTCAAGTCTCTTTGTCCCGCTCCCTTGGTTCTCCTCACAAAGTCAGGCAGCCAAGAAAGGCCTCAGTCCAGCTGCTGCTCAAGTCTTTCCCCACCACTCTTCATTCCTGGAGAACTCAGGCCTAAAGGAAACACTTGCAAACCTCTCCCATGCTGTAGCTTCTGCTTCCAGCTTCCACCCTCAGAGCTTTTCAGGGCCCTCTTCATACTACAGGATTATACGCTAAAATCCATTTTAACCATCTTGCACTCAGGTGCGTGCATCATTATGTCCCTCACCAGCATGCCATCCATGAAAGACTGAGGTGATGTAATTGAGGGCTTGTAAATTGAGGTTGTCATTCTTTGGCCACATCATGAGAAGTACGACTCATTAGCAAAGACTTTGATGCTGGGGAAGGTAGGATAGAGTAGTAAAGAGAGGAAGGCTACATGCCAAATGACTTGGACTTAATCAGGGAGAACCACAGGCCTGAACCAACAAAGAGCAATGGAAACAGGGGGGCTTAAACTTCTCAGCCACAAGGTTTCCGCCATACACTGGGGTCACTTGACTCGAAGCTAACAACAGTAACAACTCTTCTAACAAAGCTACTTCTTGGTTGTCACACTTGCATGTCATCATTTAGACCGGCCCTTATGCTAGTTTGAAAACCGGGCAACACTTTGGGTGCCACCTGTATATTACCCTACAGCCAGACCTTGGCAATGTTTTCTTTTTTTTTTACTATAACTCTCAGAACTCCTCAGTACATGCTGCATTGCTACTGGTTCATTACTGGCTGGGGTGTTCTGGGAATAGTAGGCAAAATGGTAATTTCTCCAAGCTCTGTCTTGGTTGGACTCTGTTCCATAACAATCAATATTCATGAGTATCTATATAAGGTGTACCAGGAACAAGTTAGCCCTCCCCATGTTGTTGTTGACTCAACTTTTAGTAGCCCTCGGCCATCATAGCCACTGATGAGAAATGCTGGGAAGTTGCAGTCCAGCAACACCTCGGAGGGCCATATAATTTTCCATCCATCTCCCTGCAATGCGCACACTTAAATTATTGTATATTGGCCCACTGCCTCAGTCTAACTTCATCTTCATAAACTCTTTCAGTATGGGCACTGTAAACTTGGCCTCATTTCTTATTTTAAACTCTCTATTTATTACACTAACTATCCTACAAGCACTTTCCGTGCTTTTCCTACGCAAATTATCTCATTCAGTTTTCACAGTATCTCCATGGCCATTAATAGTAGATCAACAAATGAAGGTGCACCCCGAGAGTTTTACAGCTGAACACTGGTGCTCCTTGGCCAAGTGTACATACCATGATTTGGCTCCAATATTCTTGCTGTCTATCTTGCTTGGCCAAAATCTAATCAGTTTTAGGAGGTTGTGGAGGGGGTGCTTAGTCATTGCAGCCTGTTTCCAAATGCACCAGCTTACTGGGGGAGACATATTTTTTCTTATTCCCCTTTCAATAAATTTTTATCTCAGTTTTCTGGAAGGCAATAGCTGGTTTTACTGCATTGAGATTCAAAATGATCTGCCTCGCCTTTCTCATAAAACATCTTGAAAACGGCCACTTGGCTAGATGGCAGGCATGCGCCACCTCCTCCCCCACACAAGTCCCTTTTTAGATTAAAGTTTACATGCCCAGTTTATTCACTCCCGTTTCCGCCTCCCCCAGAGACACAGTTTGATGATTGCTATATTGAGCCATATATTTTCCTTAACATGGCAGCAACATACCTCAGATCTGTACTTAATGTAATAAATCAACAAAAGGAAGGTCTGTGCAATTTGCTTTTTCATCGTAGATTTTTCAGGATCTTTTTTCTGGTCTATAAATCCACTGTCAAACTAAGTTTCCACACCAAGGTTATTCTCTGTTAAACCAATTAAAGCTCAGGCACATTTCCCTCCTAGTTCCTCAATAACTCACAGTTCATCAATGTACTTGCTGAATTTGCACTTAGAGCAAAAGAATGACACCATGGTCTAGAAATACATGGAATCTTACTTCCAGATGCAATCTGCAGTTACCAAGTGCCACTGTAAACTCTGTATTGGCCTTGTAAGACATTTCAGTTCAAGCACACATGGCTCCACCCCATCTTCCTAAAATACAAAAAACCCAGTGTAATTTCACAGCCTTTGGTGAAAGACTGGAATACACCAATCGCTAAAGGAAACTAAAAATGAAAAAAGCAGAGAAGGTAGGCATTTCCCATGGAACAAAGAGAAAAGAAAACCCCACATTTATGGACTGCATGTGAAAAACCACTGGCAAATCTGCATTCTACACGTAACATCCATAGAATATAAAAGCAAGTCAACAAATCAAGTGAGCTCACTGTCTGGTACATTAGCAATAGAGTACAATCCCACTCCCAAACCAAAACAGACCAGCTACATTTCGGGACTGCAGGATGCAACTGATGCAAGGGATCGCAGTCCAGAGGTGAAAACTGATGGTTTAGATCTGTATGGCAAATGAGATGTCAGCATTATAAAGAAAAGCACCTGAGATTCCCCACCTCACCCCCTCCCATCTCACCCTGAATCACTTCCCACTTGCAAGGCAACATTACCTACTATTAGCAGGGGGAAGAATCAGATATGGAGGCTAGCTGGCTACTCTTTGAATTAAGGAGGAAAAATGAAAGAGGCGAAAGTACCGTTTGGTCAGGCACTGGAGGCAGAAATAGAAAGCTTGCAGCAGCATTGGCCCATCCTGCAGGCGTGCTGGGAAAGCACCAGCTTCATTCAAGAAACGCCTGGGTGTTTTAATTCCTAAGCAGCAGGGTATCTTTTAAAAACAAATAAAAGACAAGGAAAGAGATGTCTTGCTGACAACTGGCACACCTTGTGGTGTGTGATTCTCTTCCCTAGCTACCCTGATTCCCCCTATTAACGTCAGGAATGCAGAAGGGAGGAAAAAGGAGGGTGGAAGCAAAGCAGGACCAGCATCCTGTCAGAGGATAAAAGGAGAGAGAGAGCGAAAGGAAGGGATATTTTGCCACTGGAACCTCCCCAGAACGTAGAGAGAAACCAGCAGGCTATTTTGATGGGTGTCATCACCCTCTGTAAGGACCATGAGATGCTCGCCCCACCAAACTAAAGGATGCAGGAGCCTCCTTGCCTTGGCCCCTTGCTGATACATTGCTAGCATCATCATCTGTAGTTCCCTGCAGTAGGACAATGTAGCTGGCCAGCTGCCAAGTGAAAGCTATGGATTAACTACCACCCAGACACAGGACTTTCCAATCGAAACTTATTGGCACAGGGAACAAATGCGCAGTGCAAATCCGTCAGATCCAGGGGGAGAGCACAGAAATTGGGAAAGTTACCTTTTAGCGACTACAACTTCCACCAGCATTGCTGACTGGGAATCCTAAGCACTGTCGTCCAAAAAGGGGGAGCAACTTTCCACACTCTGTAGAGCCGGGCCTGCACAACATGGCCCAGGAACCACATGTGCCCTGCCCAAGGATTTTGGGTGGCCCGGGAGGATGGTGGAACGACTTCAAGGCTCCTCCGCTGCTTGGCCTTCTCCTGAGGAGACGCAAGGCAGCAGAGGAGGAGGATGAGCACAAGCTGCCAAGCAAAAGCCTCCTCACATTCGTGGCTTATCCTGAGGAGGAGGCTGGGTGGCAGCAGAGGATAAGATGTTCCACATCATGCCGGACAACTGCCTCAACGTTGCTGAGTTTCTCCTAGGAGAAGAGCTGGGTGAATGATGAGTGCACACTTGCAATGCTCCTCAGTCGTCTCGGCTGTTCGCTGAGGAAAGGCTTCCGCAGCAGGGGGTGCAGGACTTAATTTTCATAATATTACTCTCTATTATACTTATTTATAACCTATCTTCAGACACAAACTGGCAGTTAACCCACTTGAATTTCGGGGTTTAGAATCTCCTCTGCTTTTTGAGAACACTGGTCCCCACGGATATCTTATCTCACTAACATTGGGCAGAAGTGGATCTTCTTTTGTAATATGATTCCCTTTCGATGATCGAACTGTGCAAGAAGGTATCTCTGTTTCTGAGCCCATCCCTGTTTTTTTATTAATGTTGCCCTTTTAATCCCATGTGATCTTGAAGCTTTGAAGTTGGTTTTTAAGATTTGTATTTTTAGCTTGTTTTTGTTTTATTTAATTTCTGCCTTTTTTGGTAAGAAATAAAATTTATTAAAAAAAGAATTTTGGCCCCTTCTTACTGTCAATTTGTGAAAGGCTGCTGTAGAGGTAAACCCTTTCTGGGGGAAGGGACACAAGAGGACTGCTTCTTTGCCTCACATATGAGGCCAGTCTTATACATGGAGATTGCACCGTTATCAACACTGGCATTCCAAATTGTTGATAACTCATTTCTTCAGGAATCTTCCCCCTTGAGCTCCCTAAACCTAATGGCGAAAAGATATTACAAACCAAACTCTACGCTGGCAATGTTCTTATCATCATATAGTGCGAAAGTGTGAGCAAGAGGAGTATAACCACAAGGGAATGGTTAAAAATGGCAACCCCGCCCACTCATAATCAGATCTTTTTGATTATACTTTACTTCCCTCCCTTTTGAAGACAGTTCACATGATAATCTTCTCTTCTACCTACTTTAGCCTTTACAATCCTAAGAGAAAGATTAGGTTGAGAGCAGTGACTGTTGCATAGGCATCTAGTGAGATTCATTGTGAGCAGGGACTAAAAGTAGATTTAGATTCAGTCTGTCTCTAATCACTGTACTCCATTCGCAAGAATAGGGCCTCAAATGACTATTCAGTCTGGGAACCTCTTGGAGTCTGAAAAGATCCTGTTTAAACCACATATACTTTGCACATGAAATTTCCATGTCAATTCAATTTCTATTATCCATGGTAGATCAGTTCCTGTCATCATCACCAAGTTCTCAGAGAGATGCACTGGTAAAAATTACTGCCAGAGATCCTGTGGTGCTGATGCCAATGTGGCATATTTAGTGAAGAGACAAATAATTTTTTGGACAAAGTGGCATCATATGTTTATAGATAATCTTCAGGAACTAATTAGAAAAATACTAGGAGGTCATCTTTAAAAAAAAATATGTTTCATCCATGCCATAGTAATTATCCTGCTATTGCATTCAGAATCCCCACCTATGGATGTTAAAGCGGACAGTGAAGAAAGCTGCAGCACAGAAAATCAACATATTTGAAAGTGTGGTCCTGGATGAGAGTTCTATGGATACCTGAACTGCCAAAAAGACAAATAAACGGTCCTAGAGCAAATTGAATATCTGAACTCTCACTAGAAGCCAAGATGACTAAACTGAGGCTGTCATACTTGGACATCCATGACATGATGTGACTCACAGGAAACAGATGATAATGCTGGATACAGTGGAAGGCAGCATGAAAAAGAGAAGACTGTGCTACCGGTTGATAGACCTCAATGGAAACCACAGGCTCAAGTTTTTCAAGAACTGACCAAGGCAGCTGATGACTGGGCTCTTGGAGATTTCTCTCAAAGGCCAGCATAAGCCCATGTTGACTTGATGATAAATACAACAATCATCCATTGTGGCATTATTATAGTATTGGGTAGGCAAGAAGAGAGAGGAACAAGAATTATGGTTCTATGGAAAATGTGCTTAGAGGTTCAGGGTCAGGTGGTACAACTGTGTCCATCTCTAGGGTATCATGTTATGATTCCTTTACCCCCTCCTATACATGGCCTACACTTTGTAACTGATTATACCCAATGTGCTTCTGGTTTTGACCTATAGCTGTTGTCCATCATTGGGTTGCAATGCATATGTCTATGAGATCCGATGGAAGCAGAATAACATCCATGTTTTATTTACGAATTGCCCCCTTCCTCCGTGATTATCGTATCTTGTGGGCTGGCTCTTACAAGTGGGCAGCATAGGAAGAAGAATCTTTTAAATTGGCTGAGGGGTCGTGTGCAGGGTCGGTAGGTATTCACCCCTTGCATACTGCCTTGACTTATTGTGTTAGGGAATTCGGGTGACTAAACAGTATTAGCTATATTCTTAACCTCTAAAGCTAGGACCAGCCGCCCAGGTTCCCCTCACCCCGGTATTAAAGTGAATCACACAATCTTAATTGCTTTGATTCCGAGACACACTGGTCTCTTGTTCCGAACAAGTCCCAACAACACCGCCCAGTCCCCCCACGCTCTGGAGGGTTTGGGGCGGTCTGTACGAGTTGTACAGTGAGCTTGGGCCCCTTCGCTTCGCGCGCGTGCGCAAATGGGCTTTGTTCAATTCTGTTAGAACCTTCCTTTCCCCCCAAGATATCATTGGGAAGTTGTGCAGGCTCTCTCTTCAACGCTCCGACTAAATGTTGTCGTGTAGCTGCTATCGCTCGATTTCTCTTTCTTTTTTTTAAACCGTTTAAAGTTTGAGACATGTGTTCATTTATACAGTTATGCTAACTCCTTATACTGATTCCATAACCGTTTATGACCCTGGGTTATGCCAACTGGATTATACCATGGCTTGGGCATTAGTTAAAGCCTATTGCTTCAGACGCTGTGGCCTTTCCCAATGATGATGGCAAGTGCAGAAAATTGAGGAATTCTATTTTATTGCATTTTTTGTTCGTCCATACTTTCATTCCCATTTTAAACCCTCACTCAGTACTTGCTATACCCCCCTGATATTTAAACTTTCCCCCCAGTGCTCTTTTTCATTTTTCTAAAAAGACCCTTTAGCGGGGCCCCAGTGTTCCTTCACTAGTGGACCGAAAGCTGACCCATGCCCTCTTTTTACGCTTTACACATTGCCACTATCTCACTCATACTGCTAAATTCTGGTTCCTATGCAACCTTTTGTCTCACCTTGGAGTCTCTGCTTCCGACCTCCCCATTGTCTCGACCTTTTTCCCCTCCCCGCTGCGTGGCGTCTGCCATCGCCCCGTCTTTCGTCATCTTACCCTGCCTTGGTTCCCTGGCCGTCACGGCCGCCTTTTGAGCCGGGGGCCCGGGTTGGGTTGTCCCCCCGCCAACGTGGGGGGTGGGGGTTGGGGGGGGGTGGATGTTGGCTTC